>NC_134854.1:37683166-38034666 GCF_049852395.1 Peromyscus maniculatus bairdii | reverse complement strand
CCTTTTTTCTTAATTTTAGGCAGGGTCTCACTATGTAGCCCTGAGAGTCCTGGAACTCACTACATTACCAGGTTGACTTCAAACTCACAGGGACCCACCTGCCTCTGCCTCCCATCATCCCTCAGTCCCCACCTGTTACAGGGTCCTCCTGACTAGCATAGCCCGCCACCTGCCCAAACTGCTCTGATTCTTTTGTCACTGAGCCATTTTGTCTATGCCAGCCTATTTTACCTTTTGGCCCCGTGGCTCTCCCCTCCCCGCTTTCACATGGCCCAGTTCAGCTTGCTGGTCAAATCCACTACGTACTGTCCCAGATGTCTCTGCCTCTAGCTCTTTTCTCCCTCTTATCTACAATAAGCTTTCTCCTCCACAGCTAGGAGTGTCATATCCTCCCTCCCTCCCTCCCTCCCTCCCTCCCTCCCTCCCTCCCTCCCTCCCCTCCTTTCTCCCTCCCTCTCTCCTTCTTTTCCTCTCCTCTCCTCTCCTCCCCCCACTTTCCTTTGGTTTTTAAAGACAGGGGTTCTCTGTGTTAACAGTCCTGGCTGTCCTAGAACCTGCTTTGTAGGTCAGACTGGGCTCGAACTCAGAGATCTGCCTGCCTCGGCCTCCCAAGTGCTGGGATTAAAGACGTGTGCCACCACCCAGCTGGCAAAGACATGCTTAAGTGTAATTAGCAAAAATGTTGAGATACTACATTTGGGTAAGGAATCAGTCTGGAATGGCATTGGTGAGAGGTGGAAGAAAAGACAGAAAAATGAAGTACTGACTACAGAAATTCTTTAATGGCATACCAGTGGAATGAACTAAAAACTGCAGAGAAAACAGTGAGTTTCTGGGCCTTATTGGAAAGCAGAGCCTTTCTTTTGCTTGCCTTTGATATGCAGTGTAAACAGAGCTCTGCCAAACCTGCCATCCTCCCTTTTGTTCAGCTGTTCCAAGCTGTCCTTTTCAGGCTGCTCTGAGTTGTCTGAGATAGATTCCTTTGCAAATTTAGTGTGTTCACATGGTCAGATACGTAAGAATATTCCAAAGAAAATGACAGCCATTCTCTACAATCTTTCAAAGAACATCTGGGAGAACAAAGACACTTCTGGAAGTCGCATACCAATCTTGGCATCCCCTGCCATTCTGTGAGGCATAACTCACCCCGTTTCCTCAAGCCTGGACTTAGTAAACGATCTACTTCATTCCAGAGAGTGGGACCCCTAGGCCCAGCTAACACCAATGGCATTTTCTTTTTTTAGTTAGGCAGAAGCAAGTCAGTTTGTTTAATTTGTTTTAAGCAAGAGTGATACGATTAACTATTTTGAAGAGATTTAATTAGTGTATTGTCCCTTTGAGACACTCATAGTTTTAGCTTTTTAAAAATTAACAAGCAAATGAATGGATTTCGTTAGGACATTTTCATACAGGAGTTTGGCAGGGATTGTTTAGGTAGATTTGGATATTCATTTACTTAATGATAATCATGTAATTGCAGAAGTATGGAGAAGAGAGATGCCTAAGCTAAATTCTAAAGATAGGATTGTGAGAATTAGGCTGGTATATTCTGGCATCACTGAAATACAGTGAGACATTTTGATGGAGGCCAGTGCTGTTCCCCAGAGGTCCTTGGAAGAAGGGTGACTTGCTGGGGTAGGTAGCTTTGCTTAGCTATCTGCTGGAGAGAGGCTGTGAGAAGTCCTTCTTGCCCCAATCACAGCTCATAGAGTTCTTTTTACAGTTTCCTTCATCTCCTTTATCTTCTATGTTTTCTTAATTTTCCTGTCATTTCGTACACCTACTGTCCCTTCTGCTTCTCCAGTTTCATTTCCCTCTTTTTCCTGCTTGCTTTTTCCAGCAGTGGATTATTCTTGGCTGGATGTAGGAGGTTCAAGGAGATAGCAGTGTGGTTGCTCACATCAGTTGATTTCATGAATTGCATTAATGGTCTTGACTTATGGCTTATATCCAGGATAGTTAAAGCTGATAACATGAAGCCTGTTTGAGCTTTTGCTGCAAAAATGTATAGTAGCTGAAAGCTTTAGCATGGAATTTTTTTGATATTTCATAAGAACTTCCAGTTTGAATTTTTATGATGTTTTTACTTAAATAAATTAAAATGAATTTTTTAGTCTTTTTTTTAGTCTTTCAGTCTTTTTTTCTTTTAGAGCTATTTGTTTACTGTATGTGTATGAATATTTTCCCTGCATGCATATATATGTACCATGTGTATGCCTGTGTGACCCTCTGGAGCTGGGGTTATAATTGTTATGAACTACCGTGTGTGTGTGTGTGTGTGTGTGTGTGTGTGTGTGTGTGTGTGTGTGTGTGTGCGCGCGCGCGCTGGGAATCTGAACTTTGGTCCTCTGCCAGAGCAGTAGGTGCTCTTGTTGAACCATCTCTCCAGCCACCAGTGAACCTTTTCGAAGAACGTCCTTTTTACTGAAATGTGGGTCATGAATCACAGTAAGGACAGAGTGATCTTGGAGCCGTGATCCTGTCTCCACCTGCTCAGTGCTGGGATTACAGACATGAGCCCCATGTGGCTTATCCAGTGCTGGGGGCTGAGTAGAGGGCCTCATGCATTCTAGGCCAGTGCTTTACCAGTCGAGCTACATCATCAACTCCTAACTCAGCGTAGTCATTTCCATGGCTTAGCAAAATGACTAATGCTTATAAGACTTTGCAAATAATTTAACCCAGATAAAGATCCTTCTCTGTAAGGCTTTATTAATCTTGATGTCTTTAAAATTGTCTTTATTCATTGACACAGATATATGTTGCTTCATTTCTACTCTTTCCTGTATTCCTTTTGTGGAGGCCTTGGTTTGCATCATCCTGTTTTCACTTAACAATAACTGCTATCTTCTAAGCCAGGTGTGCATGTCCTCTACTTTTATTTACTTCCCTTTTTTTTTCTTTTTACTTCTTAATTTACTTGAGCACAGCTCATTGTTTACATTCTTGAGTGACTGAAATGATCATGCCACTATTTGGCAAAGGACAACTTAGAAATCAACACACACCCCCCTCTGTCTAATATGTGTAACATTTTAAACAGTTTTACTTGTAGTTGCATACATGTTTATATATACAGACATGTATGTTCATATAAGTATACATATACAATACATGTATACATATATGTATGCATATGCCTCTCTGTTTTCATCTACTATATCAGGAAGATTTTATTTATGCTTCTGCTCTGTTAAAAAAATATTTGTTGTTTGTTTTGTTTGTGTTGTGTGGGTACATGTGGAGGTGAGAATTCAATCTAGGTTTCATTCCTCAGGAGCCACTACCTTATTATTTTTGTTAATGTGTGTGCATGTGTGCTATAGTGCCTGTGTGGAGGTAAGGGGACAACTTTGGAGTTGGTTCTCACTTTCCACCTTTATGTGGGTTCCAGGTGTTCAGCTGCTTTACAGCTCATCCATCTTGGTTGCCCCCCCTCCCCTTTTTGAGATAGATTCTCTCATTGAATCCTAAGGCTTGCCAATTCTAGATGCCAGTTCTGCTAGCTGACTGTTAAGCTCTAGGCTTTTCCAGAATCTTGTGTTATTGGAGTCATGTAGTATGTGGTGTTTTAAACCTTTCTTTCATGTAGGTTTTAATACTCATGTAGGTTTTCTGTCTTCATGGTTTCATAGCTCCTTTCTCCTTTAGCATTGAAGAATATCCTGTCACTTGGATATGTCAGAGTTTATGTTCATCCACTGAAGGACATCTTAATCGCTTCCTTTTGTTTTGGATAATTATGAACCTGATATAACTATTTATGTATGTGTTTTTCTATGGACCTAAGTTTTTAGGTCTTTTGGATAAAAACTAAGCAGTGAAACTTATTGATGCTTAGGAAAGTGTGTGTGGTATTCTAAGAGAGCACTCACATGTCTTCTTGCATTCCCACTAGCTACGAGTGAGAACTCCTGTTGTTCCACTTCTTACTAGCATTTAACAATGCTGCCAATGTTCTGGATTTTGGCCAATTTAATAGTTACGTAGTGACATATTGTAGTTCGAACTCCTATATCTTTACATGTATATATTTTATTTTATTTCTTTTGTTTTTGGAGACAGGGTTTCTCTGTGTAGCCTTGGCTGTCCTGGAACTCTCTCTGTAGACCAGGCTGGCTTTGAACTAGAGATCCTCCTGCCTCTGCCTCCCAAGTTCTGGGATTAAAGGCGTGCGCCACCACTGCACAGCCTTCTCTATATATTTTTTATTGTGAGCTGTTTGACCCATTTCAGTGCCTTTGTCCCTGATCTTTAGATGAGTCTGTATTAACTAATAGTAATTGACAGTTATGTTTTCCCTTGTGTGCTTTGCCTTTCTGTTCTCCATAGTGTCTTTTGAAGAACATTAATGAATCCAGCCTGCCAGGTTTTCCTTTGACACATTACTTTTGCGGTATCACCAGCTGCCACCTCATGTAGATCTTTGATGTCTTCTGGGTATTTGAATAGATTCTCGTTTGTTCTGAGCTTGACTAGCCAGTTGTGGTGCTGTCTGTTGAAAATGTCCTTTCCCATTACTTTCACTGCGTTGTCAAACATCAGCTACTGTACAGTGGTTTGTTTCTGAATGCCAGTTTTGTTCTGATCTTTTCTGTCTTGATACTTGGATACCTTTGAAACACTTTGTAAATCCAATTGTACTTGCGCTCTGTTTGACTTTTCACACAGCGTGTTGTTCTTACAGTAGAATTCTTGCTGTCATTGTAAGGATTCCGATGAGAAGACAAGTTAGAAAGGTTAGTCTGAACTTTAGACCATGGAGGATAAAACTAGACTGGTTTTTGTTTTTGAGACAGGGTCTCACTATTTAGCTCTGGCTGTCCTGGAACTCACTGTGTAGACCAGGCGGCCTTGAACTCAGAGATCTCCCTGCCTCTGCTTTTCGAATGCTGGGATTAAATGTGTGAGTCACTACACCTTGCTGAATTCCTGCTCATGTAAATAAATCAATCAGAACTGGTGAAGAACCAGTCTTTTCAGGAACATTGTATTAAAGAAAACAGCAATGCCAAGATCCTGTCTTCCCTCATAACCCCTTCCCTGTGAAGAGATGGAGAAATGACAGCATGTAAACTTGACAACCAAAGCCAAGGGTCTGAGACCTTGACCTTCTGTCTTCTGAGCTTGCACCCTCACTTTTTCCTAGCTGTACCATGTTAGAGAATTAGATGAATTTAAAGGAGGCAGTTAGGATGGGATTTTCAGTTTCCCAGTGCTAGTGAGCGAGCTCAGCAGGTAAAGGCACTTGCTGCACAAGCTTGGTGGCCTGAGTTCAATATCCAGAACTCACGTAAAAGTTAAAGGAAAGAAGGACTCCACCTGCATGCTGTGGTATATACGTGCTCCCCACCCCTCTACCTCCCAATCTCAGACACATACACACAGAGACACAGAGAGAGAGGGAGAGGGAGAGGGAGAGGGAGAGGGAGAGGGAGAGGTGTGCATGTAAAATACATTAAGTAAAATACGTTATTAAAAGTAATTTCACCTGTTGCTTATTATGCTTTAATGTGGCTGCTGGAAAATGCAGATTTGCAAATGGCATTATATTTCTGCTGGTAATATCTGATTGAGACTGGCATTCTAGTAATCATGTGATTATGGCCTGGGTTAGGGTAGCACTTAGGAAAAGAAAGTAAGGAGAAGTTTTTAAGGGATTATGCAGTATTCACAAACATTGTAAAATCTGTGTTGTTTTACAAGATTATGTGCTTTCAATCTAGCTTTGTAATAATAATAAGCTTTTGAAGGCAAGGGCTGTATTGCTTTGTTTTCATTCTGCATATATTTATCCTTGACTAGATTCATAGGAAATTGAGTGAACAACAGTTAATAAGATAATGAAGGCAGAAGTTTCTATCCTGCCAGCAACTCCCAAATACCTGGCAGCTGTTTCCCAAATTACTACACAGAGGCTTATATAAATTATAAATGCTTGGCCGGTAGCTCAAGCTTATTACTAGCTTTTACCGTTGAATTAACCCATAGTTACTATCTATGCCTACTCAGGTGGCTTGGTGCCTTTTCTCAGTTTGCTTCCTCTGCGTCTGCTGACTACTCCTCACTCGGCCCTTCTCCTTCCCAGTGGTCTCAGTTTGGTTTTCCCACGTAACTTCCAGCCCAGCTACCGGCCTGTCAGCTTTTTATTAACCAATGAGAGTAATATATATTCATAATGTGGAAAAGGATTGTTCCACAGCAGGATAGTATGCATTTCATAAAGTTGTTCAGATTTTTTAGGATATAGATCAGCAAGTTTTTATGCCCCATAATTTAATATCACAGTTTTACTAGCTAGCCATGTTCTTCCTAAAACGTGGAAGGGTAAGGGAGCTAGTCTCTGGTCTTACTCTGTGTGGTCATTTTCTTCATTTAATTCATCTGATAATCCTGTGAGGACGGTCTCCACCTCCATTCCCTCAGGTTTCAGAGCAATAGCTTCCCCGTCTACTTTCCTGCTCCAGTAAAGACAGCCTGTTGTTTTATGTCATTTGAATCAATCCCGTATTTTGGTTGACATGAAATGAGTAAAAATCATTGAATAATCATTGAAATTAAATGTACAGTGATAAATTTTGATCGGTATTGTATGCTCAGTGAAAGAAATGTAGAAATTTGTCCTAAAACTGAGAAAGGAAAAAAAAGGCTTATTTTTTTTCCAGTCATCATGTTTTTATGTGTATTGTGTTTTTTTGTTTTTGTTCTTTTGTTGTTTTGTCTTTTGTGGGGGATCAGGTGTTGCCCTTGGCTACCCTGGACTTAATATGTAGCCCAGGCTGGCCTCTAGCTCACTGAGATCCTCCTACCTCTGCCTCCCTCTGTGCTGGAATCAAAGGCGTGTGTAATCACTCAGCTTTCGTATGTATTATACTTCTAGAAATTGAACTAAAGTTCATGGAGAAAAAAATTTAACAGTTTTAAGTATTTTTTTCTTTTCAGATAAAATCAAAGACAAAATTAAAGAGAAAGACAAAGAAAAAGAAAAAGAAAAAAAGAAGTATAAAGTAATGAGTGAGATCAAGAAAGAAAATGGAGATGTAAAGATTTTGCTGAAAAGTAAGTTTATATTCACTGAACTTTTCCTACATTTTATGATGTTCAGTATACTTATTAGCCAAGCTATTAAAATAAGAAATGTTTTTTGATGCTGATTTTTGCTAAGAATAAGAATGCTGCAAAAGTGAAGAGTAAATCTAGTGTTAGGGATTGTCGTCTGCATGGTGACATGCTTTGGTGTATATATTTAATGAGTTATAAAAGCTTTCATGGAGCCGGGCGGTGGTGGCGCACTCCTTTAATCCCAGCACTCGGGAGGCAGAGTCAGGCGGATCTCTGTGAGTTCGAGGCCAGCCTGGGCTACCAAGTGAGCTCCAGGAAAAGCGCAAAGCTACACAGAGAAACCCTGTCTCGAAAAACCAAAAAAAAAAAAAAAAAAAGCTTTCATGGTTAAGCTTCACTGAACAGATTACTATTTTTAAAATAAGTTGTATAATTTGGTGTATGCATTAATAGTTTTTAACCATGTTTATGTAGTTTGGAATAAAGGCTAGAGTAGTTTTGGGCTCGGTAGGGATGGTGACCAACGCCCTTCCTAGGGACATTAGAGCACAATCATGGCATCATAGAGAGGGCTGAGAGGAGCTGCTCACCTGAGCTGAACCAGGGGGTGCTGTGTTATGGTTCCTGATTGCTTAAGAGCTTCTTGTTGTTGTTTTGTTTTCTTTCTAAGACAGGGTTTCTCTGTGTAGTCCTGACTGTCCTGGAACTCACTCTGTAGACCAGGCTGGATTCAAACTCACAGAGATCTGCCTGCCTCTGCTTCCCAAGTACTGGGTTTAAAGGCGTGTGCCACCACCTCCTGTGGCCAAGAACATTCTTTTTGGTCTTAACCAACCAAACAAACAAACCCAGCATGTCCTCTTTGTTTCTTGTTTCTCTGTTAAATGGTGTTCAGTTAATGTTTGTACATGAGAAAAGGTGGGGAGAAGAATTTTGGGGTAGTGTGTTGGGCAGCAACATAATAAATCCTATAAAAGATGAGAACTTATGTTCCATTAGAGATAAGAACAGTCCAATTCACCTAGGTTGTAAGGTATGAATCAGTGATGTTCTCTTGTGAGGCAGTTGGGATGGCATTGGCTATTCCATTAGATTGACAGTTGTTGATCAGAACCCTTTGACTTCCATTAATTTCAGATTGAATTAGGGTGTCCATAAATGCTTATATCCACAAGGGAGAAAAAAACAGTATAATATCGGATATGAAACACAGTAACTAATTTATATTACTTAGAATAAATGTGGACTCTTCATTTTCATTTTATTCTTTGTCATATTTGCAAATATTGTTTCTTTATATAATAACAGGTCAGAATGTTTTATTCAGAGATTTGTTTATTTTATGTATGTGTGCCTGAGTGCACTATGCTTACCATGTGTATGCAGTATCTTCAGGGATCAGAGAAGAGGGTGTCAGATCTGGAGCTGGAGTTACAGGTGGTGGTGAGATACTCAGTGTGGGTGCTGGGAACTGAACCTAGGTCCTCTTGAAGAGTAGCAAATATTTTTAACCACTGAGCCAGCTCTCCGACCCCAGAATTTTCCTTCCTGTAATATTCTTTACACCTTAAAAGAAATACATCCCCAATAAGGTGATGACTTCTTGGTTAATGTTCTCAATCCTTTTGTTCTGTTTCTTTTGCCCCTGTAGTTTTGTTACTATTGTTGTTTTATTTTATGTTATTTTTGAGACAGAGTCTCATTATGTAACTTTGGTTGGCCTGGAGCTCGATATGTAGACTAGTCATATAGATCCTCCTTCCTCTGTGTTTGGAGTGCTGGGGTTAAAGGCGTGTACCTCCATGCCTCGCTGTGGTTTTATCTATTTATTTTATTTTATTTTTTTTTAGAAATTACATGTATGGATGTTTTGCCTGCACTTGTGTATTTGTTCTATGTCTGTGCCTGGTGCTGATGGAGACCAGAACGAAGTGTCAGGTCCCCTGAAACTGGAGTTACAGGAGGCTGTGAACCACCATGTGGGTGTTGGGAACTGAGCTCAGGTCCTCTGCGAGAGCAACCAGTGCTCTTAACCACTGAGCCATTTCTTTGGTCCCCTGTTGTTCTGCTTTTGAGACAGGGTCTCATGGGTCCAAGGTTGGCCTCAAACTGGATCTACGGGAATGAACTTGCACTTGTGATGTGCTTGCCTCCACCTTCCCAGGGGCTAGGATGGCAGACGTGCACCACCATGCCTGTCTGTGCAGTACCAGGGAACACAACCCACCCTGCTCTGGGTTCCCACGGTGCTGTGGGTTTGGACTGTGCGCCTTAGAGGCAGGATGTGAATAACTGCAGTTATGCTGTGAAGCAGCCAGTGATTAATACTCCAGATGTTTACTTAGCTGCTCTCTATTGGCTTAGCCAGTTCTGTTCTTTATTTGAATGTTCAGTGATACACATTTTTGCTATTAGAGTAACAATCTGTGGCCTCAGAATACTTAAGCTCATATATTCTTCATTGGTGACTAGAGCCCTAGAGAACTTTATATATGAAAATACCTTATTGAACTGAGAATTTTCTAGGAATATGCAATATTTACCTTGACTTTGAAGTAGATTGAAAATTTAGGAGACATTTTGAACTGAGTAAAGGTGAAGCTAGTGATGAAAACACAAACAAACAGAATGAAGTAGGTTTAGAAATTAATTTGTAACCTTTGGGATGACTAGGAAATCTTAAGGAAATGACTACTGTACAGTGGAGGTAAGTAATAATTTATGTTGCTGTGAAGGTTATGTGAGTAGAAGTATGGAATGTCAGAGTCATTCAACAAGTAGAGAGTAATCTTGGAAACGTCTTTGAAAGGATAATTTTGGGATTAAAAAGCAACAAAACCAACATTGTCCTTTCTCCTCGGTATATAGTATATAGGTAATCACACTAGTAAAAGCACGGTTCATTTGGAAACGTGACCCTGTCTTTGTAAGTGCCTTGTGTTGGCTTTTACTATCCAGCAAAACTAATCTGTTGAGCATTGTGTGGACGTGGTCAGGGAATAGAATCATCTGTTGTTGATGGTGTGGAGCAAGGGGCTGGTCAGCTTGTAAGAGGCAACATACTCTTAGTATTTAGTTGCTACGTTGTTCTTTTCCATATCTATCTTTTATTCTCTCCTCATAGGTTTCTTTTGTAATGTTACAAGCTGTAACATACAGACATTTGAAAATGTAGTTACTAACTCTGTCCTCCCCAATCTCATTTTCTTTGTGTTTTCCCTAAAACTTTCACTGAACTGAGGTTAGAGAGATGAGTATTTAACAGCACTGTGCCCTTTGAGAGGACCCAAGTTCAGGTCCCAGCATGATGGCTTACGACCATCTGTAACTCTAGTTTCAGAGGATCTAGTGCCTTCTTCTGACCTCTTTGGGCACCAGGTATCTATGTGTGCACATAGATATATGCAGGCAAAACACTCACATATAAACAAACAAATAAGATTGTGTGTGTGTGTGTGTGTGTTGAACCTGAGCATGGTGTCTCATAATTGTATCCTCTCCTACTGCTCAGGAGACTGAAGCATGAGGATCAAAAGTTCCAGGCCAGCTTGGACAGGATAGTGAGTTCTAGGTTAACCTGGGCTACATAGCAAGACTCTATTTTAAAAAAGAAAGGAAAAAAATGTAAGATACTAAAACAAAACAAAACAAAAACCCTATAAAGTTTTGAGTTTTGTATGACTACACATATGTACATGTATATTATACATAATTAGATGTATGTGAAAAATTTTTAATAGGAAAGTCATTGTTTTACAAAGTGGGATTACTTGCTCTTAGTTCATAGGAACAAATACATTATATAAACTTATTTAGTGGGTCTCATCCTTCTTTACCAAAGTCCACCAACTATTTTTGAACATGTGCATATGTTCTAGCCATCTTACATACTTCATTAAAATTAAGTAATAAGAAAAAATACATGTTTTTATTTTAGTATTTTAAAATTTTATCATTACATTATGTGAGATGTTTTACTCATGAGCAGGTCTAATAGGTTAAGAGCAGTGTCCTAGGTCACTGACAGCACACCAGAGCTCACAGTAGGGTACATCATGGCAGGAAGAATGATAGCATTGTGTTGTTAAAAATCAAAGTTGTTTGTAGCAAGCTTTCTTGTCGGCTGTCTTTGGACTGCTAGCCTGCAAATAATGACAGAGACTTATTAAGTTATGAAAGTTTAGCCTTAGCTTAGGTTTTTTTTTTTTCTCAACTAGCTCATAACTTATTAACCCATATTTTTTAAAACTACGTGGCTTGGTTACCTCTTAGTACTGTACATTGGACTTGCTCCAAGTCTACTGGCAAAATCGTGTACCTATATTCCTCTTCCTCTCTTTCCCTGAAAGTCTCTCGCCTATCTATCCTCTCCTGCCTAGCTATTCAGCTCTTTATTAAACCAATCAGAAGGCACCTTGGCAAAGACACATCTTTACAGTGTAAACAAATATTCCTCAACAGTTGTTGAGCCAGGATATAGATCTGTTGTGAAGTGTTTTTTTTCTTCAGCATGAGGATCTGAGTTTGATTTCCAGACCCCATGTGAAAGTTAATCAGCATTGTGAATGCCCTCTTGTTATACCATTGCTGGGGAAGTGGAGACAGGAGGAACCCTGGCACTTTCTGGCTAGTCGAGCCTAGTTTGTGAGCTCCTTGTTCAGAAGAGACCTTTCTTTAAAGGAGGTCGATGGTGTTCCTGAGGGTAGCACCCAGGACTGTCCTCTGGCCCTCACCCATGCTTTCACCACCCTGCACACCCATGCAGACCTAAAAACCAAAATTGCTTCTCAGAGACCACAGGCTGGAAATCAGTAAGCTGTTAGTGCTTCTGTATTCTGTGCATGGTAATAGAGTTGAATGTATTATTACTATATCAGATATGAAAAACGATCCAGTTTTCCTGGGTAAAATTTATTTTTTACTTTGTTAGCTTAAAAGATATATGTAGGTTACTGGTAGAAATTATCATCAGTGAACACTTATTTATTTATTTATTTATCTTTTGGTTTTTCAAGATAGGGTTTCTGTGTGTGTCCAAGAATTTTGTAGACCAGGCTGGCCTTGAATTTACAGAGGTTGACTTGCCTCTGCCTGTAGGCTGGCATCAAAGGCGTGCGCCACCACCACCCAGCGATCTATTTATTTTTAAAGCAAGTTTTTATAATCGCCACCCAAAGCATATGTTTCTGTTCCCCTCCCTCCCCCTCTCCTTCTTCCGACTCTCCTCCTCTCCCTCCCACCTCCTTTCCTTTTGTTTTAGGCAGGCCTTCTCAGGCTGTCCTGGAGGTTGCTGTATAGCCCTTGCTGGCCCAAGCTCTTGGCCCTTTGCCTTTTAAGGCCGAGTCACTAGGGTCACATGGACACCACCTCTCTGCTGTACCGCTGCCAATGTGCTTGTTTCTATGAGTTCTTCTCTTGTCTGTGGGTG
This sequence comes from Peromyscus maniculatus bairdii, assembly GCF_049852395.1. Lineage (NCBI taxonomy): Eukaryota > Metazoa > Chordata > Mammalia > Rodentia > Cricetidae > Peromyscus > Peromyscus maniculatus. The sequence goes on along the minus strand of NC_134854.1, from coordinate 38,022,176 downwards.
TCCGTTATCCCTTGTTGAATGTGTATCTGCATTTTTCTGTTCCTGTTTCTTTTGCTTTCAGTTAGGCACTCCCGCTTCAACCCCCAGGTCTTCGTATATGGAGTCTTTCCGCCCCGTGGGTGTGTTCTTGTCTGTGTATGTGGAGTCCTTCCCATCACTGCCGTGTGTGTGTGTGTGTGTGTGTGTGTGTGTGTGTGTGTGTGTGTGTGTGTGTGTGGTGCTTGGTGTGTGTGTCTGTCCCCTTGTCCTTGTCCTTGTCTGTGTATTCGGAGTGTCATGTGGTCCCCCTCCTATGTGTGTCCTTGTCTGTGTATGCGGAGTCCTCTCACCCCCACCCCCCAACCCCCATGTGTGGCGTCCTCTCCCACCCCAGTCTGTGTGTCCTTGTCTGTTCTGCACTCCAGCATCCTTTTACTTTGAGTCATACATAATTTGAGAGTTGTCCACGTTCCTGAGACAGCAGTTCTGTTTTCTGTTCCAAGTTTATCTCAGGCTTTTATTATATCAGAATCATTGGGTTTGTTAGAGTTACAGATTTAGAGTAATGTGAACTTTCAGTATTTTTACTGTAAGACAAGAGTATTGATAATCAAAATGATAACTCCTTAAAATACTTAAAAATTTTCTATATAGGCACCAAAGAATTGTATATGTAGAAACAGAGAGAATATATAATGTTCTTAAAATCTTTCCAATACAAGCTAGTTCCTTAGTTTGGTTTAACGTAAAGAATACATTTTACCTCTGTTCTTTGGGGATTTCCAAGCCTGCATTCAGGTTCTGTGAAGAAAGAGGTGGGAAGATTCGCAGGGGCCCAGCATAATCATTGGTCCTGTGATATGATTTATTATTATGAAAGTGTAAAAGGAAAATGGGCATAGAAGGAAATGTGCATGGGGTAACATCTGTGGGAAATGAAGCATAAGTGTCTCAGACTCTTCTCTAAGTGGAGTTATGTCGGATCATGCTTAACTCAATAAGTTGTGACAGCATGCCTAGAATGTCTTGGACCAGGAAAGCTCATTAGTGACTCGGTTTATTGGGAGTAGGTACATCGACACCGTCTGCCTACTGCAGGCCATTAGACTTCCAGAAGGAAAACCGGCACTCAGCTATAGAAGACAAGTCCTCAGCACACATCACAGTACCTGTACAGGTGAGAACAGTGAAGCACACTATAGGGACCCTTCAGAACTCAAGTTTCCAAACCCCAGGCAAGGGCCAGCCTAACAAGCAGTCTTAGGCATATCAGCTCCTCTGCACACTGTAATAGTTAATTACAAAGTAATTTGCCAGGATCATTTAGCTCCTGGATGTCCATCATAAGAGTCTCCTTTGACTTGTTAGTTTGCATTTTTAAGTTGCTGACTGTTGTAATATTTTTTTGGTTCATCCTGAACACTAGGGAATAGACTAAATGTTGTCTATTTTATTTCAAAGTAATGTAATTGGTTACAGGGTATTTATTTATTTATTCGTTTGTTTGTTTTTCAAGACAGGGTTTCTCTGTGTAGTTTTGGTTCCTGTCTTGGATCTCGCTCTATAGACCAGGCTAGCCTCGAACTCACAGAGGCCTGGCTCTGCCTCCCAAGTGCTGGGATTAAAGGGCTGAGATTAAAGGTGTGCGCCACCACGGCCCAGCTGTTTTATTTCAATACAAAAATATGTTAAGTGTGAATTTAATTAGATTTTAAACATTTTCATTGCAGTGAGGTTTTGTTTATTTCAAAATGGTTTAATTTGTGTAATTTACATGTATTTTCCATTATGGGCTTTGAGATTGCTATTAACACCTATGCCCAAACTGGGCGGTGATGGCACAGCCTTTAATTCACACACTCAGGAGGCAGAGGTAGGTGGATCCCTGAGTTCCAGGACAGCCAAGGCTATACAGAGAAACCTGTGTCAAAAAAACCAAAACACAAACAAGCAACCTATATACCCTTTAAATTATATTTTTAATCTTTTTTTTTTTTTTTTTTTTTTTGGTTTTTCGAGACAGGGTTTCTCTGTGTAGCTTTGCGCCTTTCCTGGAACTCACTTGGTAGCCCAGGCTGGCCTCGAACTCACAGAGATCCGCCTGCCTCTGCCTCCCGAGTGCTGGGATTAAAGGCGTGCGCCACCACCGCCGGGCTATATTTTTAATCTTATTGATACTTTTTTCTTATTTTATTGGATTTTGCTTAAGACTTCTTTGCTCTTTCATTTCGTTACTCCACTGTTTTACTCTTTATTTTTTATCTTTTTTTGAGTAATTTATTAATTTTTGAGACAGTATCTCATGTATCCCAGGTTAATCTAAAACTTAATATGTAGCCATACCTCTGAGGTCAGGTCTGTAGTTGTATGCTGCCATACTTAGTTTATGTAGTGCTGGAATTGGACCCAGGTGCTTCTTACGTTCCAGACGAGTATTGCACCACCTGAGTAACATGCTCAGTCCCTAGTTTTTGTTTTTAAGGTGTTCACCTGATCGGATGTTTTGGAAGTACATACCTAGACAGAATTTGTTTTCTCAGGCTTCCTAATGCTTTGACTGTTTGATACAGTTCCTCATGTTGTGGTGACCCCCGACCATAAAATTATTTCACTGCTACTTCATAATTGTAGTTTTGCTACTGCTATGAATAGAAAATATCTAATATGTAGGATAGCTTATGGGACGTGACCTACAGGTTGAGAATCACTGACTTAGATGACTGAAATTTGACCCCTTGATCCCTGGAACCTACATGGAAAGAAAGAACCCACTCCTGAAGGTTGTCCTGATTGCAGCACACATGTTGTGCTGTGCACGTAGCAGCTTGTGTACACACACACACACTAAAAAGTGAAAGAATGTTGAATGAAGGAAAAACACTAGGTGGAGGTGGTTCTTTTGGAGATTCAAATCTTTTGGGAACTGGCCAGAGTGGTTTAGTTTTGAAAATAGGTAGAACATCTTAGTCATAAAAACTAAAAAAATGAGAGACATGTGAACATGGAAAATTTCATGTAAAAGAAGCATTTTAAGAGTTGGGGCCGGGTGGTGGTGGCGCACGCCTTTAATCCCAGCACTCGGGAGGCAGAGGCAGGTGGATCTCTGTGAGTTCAAGGCCAACCTTGTCTCCAAAGCTAGTTCCAGCAAAGGCGCAAAGCTACACAGAGAAACCCTGTCTCGAAAAACCAAAAAGAAAAAAAAAAAAGAGTTGGGGATGTGGCTCAGTTGATGAAGTGCACCCTGCTATGCTGAAGCCCTGGATTTTGTCCTCAGCACTGCATAATACTGGGTGTGGAGGGCATGCCTATAATCTCAGGATGTGGGAAAGGAGGGAGGAGGATCAAGTTCAGGGTTATCCTCAGCTGTGTACCATGTTTGAGACTCATCTCAAAAAATGCATACCTCCTCCCCCCACATAGGCAGGTTGGGATACTTTTCTTTATGGCCTGTCGTAAGAACAGCAGCAAAGTGGAGTGTGATGGCCCAGGCCTGTAACCCCAGCACTGTAGTCCCTGCAGGCCGACTCAGAGGGTCATCAGGAGTCCAATGTCATCTTGCCTTAAAAGTCAGAACAACAGAGCTCCTCAAAAAGGGGTCTAGCAAGAAGAATCACGGTCAAGAGTGCTGGCTACTCTTTTCCGAGGACCTGGGTTTAATGCCTAGCACTGCACATGGAGGCTCACACCTCTCTCCAACTCTGTTTCTAGGGGATCTCACCTCCCTTTCTGGTTTCCAAAGGTACCGGGCATGGGTGTGGTACACAGATTTACTCAACAAAACAATCCCCCTTCCAAACAAAAACAGAAAGAAAGGAGCGGAAACAATGTCTTCTTTTCTGAATTGTTACTTTGTTGTCCTTTTTATATTTATCTTTGGAAACTTTTGTAACACATATGCATTTTCATAGTCTGCTTATTTCTATATAAGAAAAATAGAAAAATATTTATTGTGTGTATGTAAATGATGCGTGTGCTTTTGTGTACATACATAATAAGTTTTCTAATTAAGCAGCCTGTGTGCGTTAGGTTAGTCTTTTATTCCTGGAATTTCTGGGATTATGACCCAGAATCTGCTACCTTCATTGACAGAAATTCTTGAGTGTCTAAGCTACATTGCCCTTCTCCTCTCATGTCCTTCTCTTGTTTTTCCTTTACCTAGCACCTGGGCATCACTGGAACGCAGTGTAGGAGAGAGGATTCTGATTTGTCATCTCCTGTAGGGTACCTGCTGGGTCTTGACTAGAACTCGGTAGCTCACTGAGGAGGAAGGGAGAAGCTGAGGGACTGCTGTGCTGTGCTCTGCTCTGACACTGGTGTCATACTATGCGAATGCTTCTGACTTTGTGATTTATGAGTCTCCTTGGCCTCTGGATATGATTTTTTCTTTCTTCTTTCTTTTTCTTCTTCTTCTTTTTTTTTTTTTTTGAGACAAGGTTTCTCTGTGTAACAGCTCTGGCTGTCCTGGAACTCTCTTTGTAGACAGGGGAGCCTTGAACTCACAGAGATCAGCTTGCATCTGCCTCCTGAGTATTAGAATTAAAGGCATGTACCACCGCTGGTTGGCTGGATTTGATTTTTTAAAACTTCAGATAAAATAAACTTCATAATATATCCATGAGAACTATCTGAAGGGTATTGCTCACATTTATTCTGAGCTTATGCTTTTTACATTTGAAGACTACACTTTCTGAAACTTGACTCACTCATTACTTGGGTGAGCACTAGCACCGGCTGTGTCTCATTGGCAGTCTTGAGCCTGGTGTCTCTGTGTGTATGTAAAAGCAGAGAACGGATGAGAGAGAAGGAAAGACAAAATAAAATTTGAATAGAAAACGAATTCTCAGTGGTTTTTCAGAATTGTCAGAAGTAAATTTATTTATTACAAAACAATTCCTAAAAGCATGTTTTTTTTTAAGTAATTAAAAATATGGAGTTTCAAAAAAAATTTTTCCCAACAGGTGGGAAGGAGAAACCAAAAACAAGTGTAGAAGACTTACAAATTAAAAAAGTAAAGAAGAAAAAGAAAAAGAAACACAAAGAGAATGAAAAACGAAAGCGTCCAAAAATGTATAGCAAGTCTATTCAGACCATCTGTTCAGGATTGCTGTCTGATGCTGAAGATCGGGAAGCCAGAGGCATCTTAAATGATAACATAAAGGATTACATTGGAAAGCATTTGGATTCCAAGAACCGTGATTCTAAAATTCCTGATGACAGTGAATTGCCATTTGTCTCATTAAAGGAACCACGAGTTCAGAAGAACCTTAAAAGGTTGGACACTTTGGAGTTCAAGCAGCTCCTTCATATTGAACACCAGCCTAATGGAGGTGCGTCGGTCATCCACGCCTACAGTGACGAGCTCTCCTGCCTGTCTCCTGTGGAGATGCAGAGATTTGCCGAAGAATTTGTGGGTTTAGTGTTCAGTGAAAACAAAAGTTCTGCGGCTTTCTATGTAATGGGTATTGTTCATGGGGCAGCTACTTACTTACCTGACTTTCTAGACTACTTTTCATATAATTTTCCCAATTCACCAGTGAAAATGGAGATATTGGGAAAGAAAGATATAGAGACAACGACTATGTCCAATTTTCATGCTCAGGTAAGAGGTTTTGAGTTTTTGTTTTTTGGGGATCTTTTTTTAATAGCTTTTAATTGTACATTTTAGATAGACTTGTGTTTTTCCTCTTAATTTTACTGTAGGTTTCAGGTAAAAAGGTAAGACTACAGTGAAACTGTTTGGGAGTAACTTCCTGATGTGAATTTTTAACTTTAAATTTCAATTTCTGCTTTTTTATTCTACTTAAAAATCAGTTAATGAAATACCTAAGATTCTGGGTCTACCCTCCACCCCACCCCACACACATACATTCCCCCTTTTTCTTTGGACAAGGATTTCACTTGGACCAAGTAAAATTAACTAGGTATTTTCCAGTTCTAAAAATAGTTTCTTTTAAACCTGTAAATTACCTACAACTATCTTCTTTGTGATGCCCTGTAAGTGCTTAGCACTGGGTCCATCAAGTTAGGAGGTGCTAAAATGCATGCTAGCTGGTATAAAATCTATTGTGATACGAAGTAATCACAACTTAGTATGCAATTATGTGAGAACATTAGTGCATGTTTGCCTTACTTACTTTCTGTTGTTGTGAAGAGACACCATCACCAAGGCAACATATAAAACACATGGTGGCAGGCAGGAGACAGACACAGGGACTGGCTTGAGCTATTAAAACCTCAAAGCCCATCCCCCAGTGACACACCTTCTCCAACAAGGTCATACCTCTTAATCCTTCATAAACGTCTACCAACTGGGAAACAAATACTCAGGTGGGAGCCTGGGGGAGCCTTCTCATCCAGACCACCACAGCAGTTTAAGCTAATTTCCGTTTACTATTCTGTCCTACAGAACATTGTTTTAGAAACTGGAACAAAATCGAGTTTGAGGCTTTTTATGAGTGTGAAATGAATGAAAAATGGTGCTGGTTACCGGCAGAAAGGTCGTGGTCATGACAGAACCTGGTTGCTTAGTAGTGGAGAGCTTTATTAGGAGGAAGGGGTGGGGGAGCATGTGCGGAGAGCAGAGGGGATGACAGTGAGGTGGGGGGAGAGCAGAGCAGAGAGAGGGTGGGGTCTGCATCCGGCGTTTTCGGGGCTCCTGGTGAAGCGGGCTTATGGAGCTATACCACGCATACGCTGCTTACGTGACCACGCCAGCGCACTGATGACGTAAGATGCAAGACACCCTTTGCTTAACTCCTGAGCTGCGCATGTGCAGTCATTGTAGCTGGCCGGAGGGCAGAATTCTAAGTGTGGCCTGTCTAAAAGCCAGTGCCTTTTGTCACCGAACCATAGGTGAAGGGAAGTTCACACAGAGCCGGGTGTCTATAGTTGATTTTTTTAATTTTTAAAAATGTATTTATTTTTATTTTATGTGCATTGGTGTTTATATGTCTGTGTGAGGGATCCTCAGGAACTAGAGTTACAGTTTTGAGCTGCCATATGGGTACTGGAAATTCCTCTCGAAGAGCAATCCGTGCTCTTTACTGCTAAGCTATGTCTCCAGCCCCTGACTATAGTTGTTGGTCGTCCCGTGTCGTCCCCGTCCCCTCCCCCCCTCCCCCCCCCCCCCCGCCGGGGGTGGTAGTAACTGATGTAACATTCTAGTTTATGGGGAGGATAGAGAAAATCTCCAGGAGATCTTTCTCTACTGCAAGATTAGCTAATAGACTATTCTGAAGTTGTTAGCACTACTAGGAATAGAGCAAATCTCTTCCTTATCCCGGACCTTCCCTTTGCTAGAGTGTTTTCTTTCAGTTGATGTTCCCAATAGTGTGTTTGGTGTGTATTCTGCAGCATTCAGTAGCCTGGAAAATAGGGCAGTATTTACATTTTAATGTATGTATGAGGGATATTCCCTCAACAGCATATTTGAGAACAGCATCTTTGGAAAGGATATTTTAGAATGGAAAGGAAGCAGTAGAGCATTCATTACTAGCCAGCTCGTTTTGTAGAATTCCAGATAGTAACTTGTCTGAGAGCTACAGGTTCAGGGCTCAGTCAGGACTGGCCTGTAGGCTATCATTTATTGAATAGTAAGTTATTCTGTAGCATGCTTTTATTTACACTTTACAGTAGTTAAATATTGGTAAACTTTGGTGTATTTTTAGCAATGAAGAGACATACAATAATTACAAATGAATATTCCAGCGCCGAGGGGCGGAATGAGAGTGGTAGAAGCAAGAGGAGAAAGTCCTGCCACCTAGGTCATTTTCCTGTCGTTAATGTGTCACTTACTGTGCTAGATGGCAAGGTTTATACTGTTTCTTAGACTTCAAGTTGTTTGCACAATATCACAAATGTTCTTGCTGTCATACTTTGCAAGTGTGTTTCAGTAATTCTTAATGCGATAAACACATTCATGTATTAATGGTGATGTTTTTAAGTTAACTTTAAAAATGAATGTAGGATTACAGTAAATGATAAGACTTTCATTTCACGGTGGCTAGAAGGATGGCCCAGTGAGTAAAGGTACTTACTGCCAAGTCTGACTGCCTGAGCCTGCTCCCTCCAATGCACTGGGCAGAAGGAGAGAACCAACTTCTGTAGATTTTCTCTGATCTCCACATGTGCCTTTCCCAGTAAGTAAATAAAATGTAATAAAAAAAGTTTTCATTTTATGTAATATTTATAAAATGAAAACTTTGCTTTAGTTATTAAATAAAATGAGGAGCTGCATTTGTTAACAGGTCCAGTGTGTGGATCTCAGGAGCCACTGGGCTTGGTTTCCATTGATTTTTCAATCTTCTTCAGGTAAACCGTATAGGCAATTCTAGGCAAATGCTGCTTTTCTCTTGCTAGCTGTGGCTCTGACCCCAGGTCTTTTACTCTGTTGACTCAAACTTGTCCTCTACAAGGACTACTTTTGAGTCTTAGAATCTTTGCGAAATCCACATTCTTTTATCAAACCATCTTACTTATTTAGTGTGGAGCAAAAATATATAGTGAACTTCTCATTTATAATCTCCTCACATTGAATTCCTTTATTTTTTAATTTAACTAATTTTTTGTGGGTTTTTTTTTTTCTTTCTCTGCATACCCTTGGCTGTCCTGGAACTTGCTTTGTAGACCAGGCTAGTCTCGAACTCACAGAGATCTGCTTGCCTCTGCCTTGAGAGTGCTGGGATTAAAGGTGTGTGCCACCACACCTGGCTGTATTCTTTTCTTTCTTTATTTCATTTTCTTTTATCGAAAGCTTAGGAAAAATCAAAGAGATCAAATCAGACAAAAAAGCCTAGATGACTGAGGCTGTCTTCAGAGTGGGACTAGCTTTGGGCTTGTCCTTGAGCACTGGTTTAATAAAATTGGAGTCTGAAGACTAACATATTAGAAAAAAGTGAGCAGACTTACCTAGATCAGTTCTTTCTAATCTCTTGTTCTCCCAGCGAGAGCTGTTCTGTTGTTGATTTGTTTGTTTTAGAAATAGGAGCTGGTGAAGCCCAGGGTGGTCTAGTCTCTTACATAGCTGAGGCTGGAGTTGAGTTCCTGATCCTCCAGCCTCTACCTCCTAATTGCTGGAATTGCAGGTGTACAGCACATGTCGTTTTTTTTTTGTTTGTTTGTTTTTAATTATTATTATTTTATTTTATTTTACAATACTATTCAGTTCTACATAACAGCCACAGATTCCCTTGTTCTCTCCCTTCCTGCCCTCCTCCCCTTCCCCCCAGCCCACCCCCCATTCTCACCTCCTCCAGATCAAGGTCTCCCCCGAGGACTGGGATCGACCTGATAGACTCAGTCCAGGCAGGTCCAGTCCCCTCCTCCCAGACTGAGCCAAGCGTCCCTGCATAAGTCCCAGGTTTCCAACAGCTAACTCATGCAATGAGCCCAGCACCTGGTATCACTGCCTGGATGCCTCCCAAACAGATCAAGCCAATCAACTGTCTCACCTATTCAGAGGGCCTGATCCAGTTGGGGGCCCCTCAGCCTTTGGTTCATAGTTCATGTGTTTCCATTCATTTGGCTATTTGTCCCTGTGCTTTATCCAACCTTGGTTTCAACAATTCTCGCTCATATAAACCCTCCTCTTTCTCGATAATTAGACTCCCGGCGTTCCACCCGGGGCCTAGCCATGGATCTCTGCATCCAGATTCCTCAGTCCTTGGATGGGGTTTCTGGCACAACTATTAGGGTGTTTGGTCATCCCATCACCAGAGTAGGTCAGTCCCGGCTGTCTCTCGGCCATTGCCAGCAGTCTTTTGTGGGGGTATCTTTGTGGATTTCTGTGGGCCTCTTTAGCACTTTGCTTCTTCCTTTTCTCATGTGGTCTTCATTTACCATGGTCTCCTATTCCTTGTTCTCCCTCTCTGTTCTTGATCCAGCTAGGATCTCCCCCTCTCTTTCCCTCAACCCTCGCCCTTCATTGCTCCCACTCATGTCCAGGTTGTTCATGTACATCTCAGCCATTTCTCCATCATTGAGCGATCCTCGTGTCTTTCTTGGGGTCCTGCTTTCCAGGTATCCTCACTGGTTATGTGAGTAGCAGTCCAGTCATCCTTGTTCCACATCTAGTATCCTCCTATGAGTGAATACATACCATATTTGTCTTTCTGAGTCTGGGTTACCTCACTCAGGATGATTTTTTTCTAGATCCATCCATTTGCCTGCAAACCTCATGATGTCATTGTTTTTCTCTGCTGAGTAGTATTCCATTGTGTATATGCAGCACATGTAGTTTTAAAAGTTGTGTCTCTTAATCTGTTTCCCTCCAGGAACTGATCCCTCTTCCCATAAATCTTACTGAAGGATAATGTGTACACGGACAAGTGTATATTAGAGGTGAATACTCAGGAAGTGAACAGACCCATTGAGTTTAGAGCTGAAAGGAGCTGGAGGTCTTTCTCAAACCATTCTTTATCACTACTCTGCCAATCTCCCTGAACTCCAACATTTAAATGAATTCAGTTATATTTTAAGTGTATGTGTTTGTGTGCCAGACTGTGTGTATGTGTACCATATGTGTGAAAGAGCCCGGGGATGTCAGAAGAGTGTGTCCGATTCCTGGAACTGCAGTTGCACACAGCTGTGAGCTGCATGTGGGTTCTGGGATTGAACCCCAGTCCTGGAAGAGCAGTGAATGCTCTTAACCATCATGCCATTTCTCCAGCCCCAGCACATCAACACCCAGGCAACTATTATACTGAATTCAGACAAAAGGTTTACATATTTTGAACTCAAGTTTAATGGCACATGGTATTATGTTTGTGGCATCCATCTTGTAACAGCAGTGTTCATTTTTCTTATTGTTGAGTAGTATTCCATTGTAGGTATGTATCATAATTGTCCTAATTACTATAAGTGGACATTTTAGTTGTTTTACTTTGGTGTTGTTACAGTAGGGGCTTTGAATATTTTTGTTCATGTGCTTGTTGTGCAAATGTGTTTGTGTTGAAGTCTACCTATCATTTGAATGTCAGGATAAAAAGGTGCACAGATACTTGGTTTTGATAGGTTAATTACTGGTTTTTCAAAAATTCTTGTACCAGTTTGTATTCACATCAATAGTGAACTATATACTTTCGGTCACAGTTCTTTTTCATCTAACCATTGTGGGAACTCAGCAGTTAGTATTTCCCTGTAGTTTAATTTTTCTGATGACTCAAGATGTGAAACGCCTTTTACTTATGATTATTGTATACTAAGTACTGTCTTTGGTAGAGTTTCTGTTCCACTCTTTTGCCCTTTTTTTTTCTTTTTTCCTAACTAGTAACTTTTGAATAAATGTATTACCAAATAATACATCTCACTCGGTGTCTTGATTTATCATTCTTAGTGTTTTCTGACACCTAGAAGTCAAGTTTAATCTAATGTATAATTTTTTTCAATTATGATTAATGTAGTTTTTGTCCTATTTTAAAAATCTTTGTCTACTCCAAAGATAATGACATTCTTTGGCATTTTCTTCTGGAAACTTTTATTGTTTTTTCTTTCACGTTTAAATCTACAGTTTATCTCAGATGATCGAACAGCAGGAGATAAAAGATCAGGGTTCATCCAGATGTGGCGGGGCATGCCTGTGATCTGAGTCCTCAGGAGGCTGAGGCAGGAAGATCATGGGTATCAGGATTAGCATGGGCTAGATAGTGAAACTCTGTCTTTAAAAAATCAAAACTCAAACAGGGTTGGTGGTTTGAATATAGCAGGCATCCAGAAGCTTTAGCGTGAGTTGAAAAGATGCCCACGTCCCAGTACCTGCAGTTTCTCTTGTTTGTGAGTCAGCTGATCACACTGTGGGCCTCTTTCTGGGCTCTGCTCTTCTGGAAACACACATCAAGCCACAGTGGAGCCACCTCACTCCATGTAGAATGGTTCAGGGCCTGAGAGTTGGCTTAGTGGGTAAAGACCCTTGCCACGAAGCCTGGCAACAGGAGCCTGAGCCCTGAGTGCTGCAGTGAAGGAGAGAAGCAATCCCTCCGTATGTGTGCTGTGGGATACATTTCTCCCCCACCTTCAAATAAACAAATCTAAAAACCAAAAACCAAAAAAAAAAAAAAAAAAAAAAAAAAAAAGATTTTTTTTAAAACTTAAAAATAGAGTGTTTTTATTATTGTTTATATAAATATATAGTATATATTATAGGTATTATAAAAAAGACAAAGAGCAGCAAGTACTAGTGAAGGCAGATTAAAGAAAATCCTAATGGACTATTAGTGAAAATATTATTAGTGGAGCCATTACAGAATGGAGTATGGAAAATCCATAAATATATCAAGATGAAACTACCATGTGGTCCCGCATTCTCACTGCTGTTTATATATCTGGAAATGAAATTAGTAAGTCAAGGAGATATCTGTACTGTTATTTGTATCATAGCAGTATTTTTAATAGCCAAGAAATGGAAACAGTCTTATCCAGTGGAAGGATAAAGAATTATGTATGATATATGTATATATATGCATATGGATTCCTGTTCTGTAATTAGAAATAAAGTCTGCCATTTACTAAAGCATTACATTAAGTGAAATAAGCCAGGCAGATCAATCCCACAAGGCCTCGTGCATGGGACCTGAAAAAATGGATCTGTTAGAAGCTGAGTCTACAATGTATACCCGAGACTAAGGATTCGGGAGAAAGAAGGATGATTAAGGGTTGATCAGTGAGAAAGCTACATTACAAGTTGGCTAGGACTAAGAAGTGCTTACATGCTATTATACAGTAAAGGTGTCTACAGATAGGTGTCTTATGGGGCGGGCACCAAAGGCTCTAATTGGGAAAGTTTATTTGCCTTATTTATTTAAAAATTAATAGTAATAACATTTTTATTGAAGTTACAGATATTTTTAAAATAAAATGATAAAGGGACCGAAAAGAAGTCTCTGTCCATAAAGTGCTTGCATGAAGACCTGAATTCTTTCTCTAGCATCCTCAGAAAAACCCATGGCAGCTGAGCACTCCTGTGATTCCAGGGAGGCAGAGACGGGAGAGGTCCTGAGGTCTGGTAGCAAGCTAGTCTGACCAACTTTTCAAATTTCAGGTTCTGTGAGAGACCATATTTCAGAAATTAAGGTGGAGAATGATTGAGGTAGACAGCTGATTCTACCTCTGACCCCACACCCCCCAACACACTTTAAATAACCATCCATTGCAGTTCTGTTTGAAAGTATGTGCCTGAATTAGCATAGAAGTGGCTCCCCCTTGTGGCACTTTCCTTTATCTCAGATGGTGGATAGATTGTTATCAGTAAGAATGCACAGAGCGGGGAGGGGGGGGGCAGGGAGGTAGCTTAACAGGTAAAGGCATTTGCCATCAAGCCTAACCTGAGTTTGATCCCTGGAACCTGCATGGTGGAAGGAAAGAATGAACTCCCATGGGTTGTCCCGTGACTACCACACTGCACTCTTACATGTGCCTTGGTACAGCCACACACATTCTAACCCCTACCCCAAATTCCCTCCTCCATTTCCCATGACCATACACCCACTGAATAAACAAATAATAACAAATATTAGACAGTAATGTGATAGACAACCCACTTACTAAGATAAGAGACTGCTCTGCTCCCTGAAATGAACAATGGGACAGAAGTACCTTCTGCCAACATTTAACCTGTTTTTCTGTTTACTCTGATTGACACTAATACAGTTTAAATGGATGTGTCTTAAGTATTTTATGGATTGCTATGTGCTAAAACAGGTTTTGAAATAAAAATATTTCATGCATTCCTAGGTCAAACAAATTAGGTTTATTTGCTCTGAGCCTTCTCAAAAATTTAGTATACCTATGAGCATCTAATGCAAAGGGATTTTCCAAACTTACTTGACTATAGAAACCTAGTTTCAAGGAATGTACTTTGAGAAATAACAATTGTTTCTTGTAAATCACTTTTCATCTTCTAAAAGCTCTCATTATCTATTCTGCTCCCCAAATGGAGCAGTCTCTATGTAATAAAAATAGCATTCAGTCTTAGGAGTTTATTTCTGCTCATTTTTTTTTTAAGAATAGCTGCAGTGTTTCTTTTTTTATTTTATTTTTAATCATGCAGGTGTTATAAGTAATAGGTTTTCTAGTCCCCCTTCCCCATAATAGATTTCTCCACTGATGCAGCAAGCCAGATAGATCAAGCCAAATTGAAAAAGTATAATAACAGGTTTGTTTGAGCAAAGCGACTCCCAGGCAGGTTCTGTCATCCCAGAGATGCAGGCCAGAGAAGCAGCACCCACAGTGGGAGACTCTATAGGTTGTAGATGAGGGGTTATGATGCGTTCGCCACAAGCTGGGTTTGTGCCCAAGTTTGGTCAAAAACTGAGCTTTAGCTGGGAGCTTAGTTGTGCAGAGGCAACTTCAGGGGAGGGAGCCACAGTACTACCAAGAATGTGGTACTGAGTTCTTTGGTGCCTTTCCTTGGTTTGGATTTGGAGATTCTCTGAGTGGGGGAGTTTGGAGAGAGAGACACACAGGAATGGGGCTTTCCTGATCATGCAGGGCCAAGCTGGAGTTCCAGACAGGGTTTCTTTGTGTAGTTCTGGCTGTCCTGGAACCCGCTCTGTAGACCAGGCTGGCCTTGAACTCAGAGATGTGCGACCATGATAATATAGGGGTTTTTTTTGGAGAGAAGAGACTACAGGGAAGATTTAGATTAAGCAGTATACTTGGATTCATGCAGCCTGGGGGGGGCGGTTTGAATCCAGGAAGGTCTGCATATTTGCATGCTAGGCACTCTACCAGCTGAGCTACATCCTGTATTTCATTTGTATTTTCGAATGAGTAAATGATGTTGAACATTTTTCTATGTGCTCATGTTACATGTCTTCTAAATGGCACCATGCATATATAGTTTTTTTGCAAATAATATATGGCTACATATGTCATGCTTGTCATTTCCTTGGCTTTTTTGAGATCTGTCTATGCATCCCCTGCTCAAATCTATAGGAACTATATAATGTTTATAATTCATTGCATTTACTTTTTAGAAGCAAATAGTTACATCTTTTGTTTTTTTTTAAGGTTAATTTTTTAAAGTATATCAAAGTGATGGGTTGATGGTTTAATGAAGTAAATAGAAATAAATGTGTTACATCTGTTTATCAGGATTTGAGGTTTTCCAGATAAGCGATTTTTTTTCTTAATTAATGTTGCCAAGATTTTAGTAAAGATACAGTCTTTAGTTGCCGAGATTTTAGTAAAGATAGTCGTATATGACCATAAAGATATGACTGTATCTTTACTAAAGGTTCAAGGAACATGTGCACCATGACTTAACTTTCATTTCTGTCCCGTGTGTCATTATAATGACTTAATACATTATAATGAGCTGCTGCAGCTGTGCCTATCACTGTTCCTCCTCAATTCCACATTTGTGGGTTTTTAATCCCTTTGATCTGATCTAAAAGATTATTGTAACTGTGCCTAAAACAGGATCGCATGCCTACAGTGAGGGTTTTATGAACCACAGTCCAGTGACATTTGTTCAGCTACTCAGAGAGTCTCCAGTCCTTGCTTACCCTTCTCTCCCACATGCCTGCCTTCTGGGTCATTCCTACTAGAGATCGTTATAGGTGGTTTATTTTCGTGTGGTATTGTTGAACTTTATCCAATAAGTACATTTTGAGTATGACACACACTTTTGCAATAAAATGGGGGTCAAAATCAACCATTTGTATTTTTATGAAAAGCATATGTATTTTGTTTTTTTGCCATCTGTATAGTTTTCAGAAAAGGGGCATATACTTTTTCAACTTGAATACCTTATTATTACTTTACCATGGTTAAAACTTCAAGTGAATTGTTCTAACTGATTTCATATGGGTTTGTCTCGGTTAAATGTTGCATTTCAACATATTTTTGGTTGGATTAATAAAGAATTTTAATTAATGAAATGATCTTTGTCATCTAAAGCAGCCAGAATCAGTTAATATAGTTGAATAATATTACAATATACCTTTTGCACTATTGCCTCTAACAGGTTTGACCCATTTTTTTTCTGTTAATGATAAATTAATTTATATTTAAACATACAGATTTTTCTTTACAGGGGCTAAATGTTGGTTTTCTGAGTATTAGCTATTGTTTTTTTAAAACTTAATCATGGTTTTAGTATCTCCACCTCCCTTGCTCAGCTGGCCTCAAATTCACAATAACCTGTGTCACCTCCCCAATAGGTCTGGCTCACCTATCTGCATCTGCCCCTTCCCCCCCCCCCCCCCCCCCCCCCCGTTTTGAAAGATCTTACTCTGTAGCCTTGGCTGTCCTGGAACTTGCTGTATAGCCCAGAATGGACTCAACCAATAGAGTTCTGCCTGCTTCTATCTCCTGAGTGCTGAGATTAAAGATGTGCACCACACACTAGCCTTCTTCCTCTTTTTGTGCAGTGGAAATAGTTATCTGAATTTTAAGAAAACGTTACATGATAGTGGGGCAGAAGCCAGCTTTTTACTTTTTAGAGAAATAAATTATTTCGAACATAGTATGTCTTTATTTACATACTAGCTAAATAATATACTTTAAGACTTATATTTCCACTATTTCCGAAATCGCCTTTAAATTCACTTTAGACAGTGTTCTTTCCTGGTGTGTCTTTTGTATGCAGGTATTTAATTATTGCATATAGGACAAAAAGTTCTTTCTTTTCTTTCTTTCTTTCTTTCTTTCTTTTTTCTTGCTTTGAAAGTGTGTTAAACATACTCATGTCTGTGGAGAGCTCATATTGAAGTTGTGCTTACTACTTTAGAAGAATTCACTCATTGAAAAGTCTTTTTCAAAGGCCACTTTCTCTCATGATAAACCATATACTAAATGGGTCATTGTTAATTATTTGATGTAGTAAAGTGGACATGTGTTTATCTCATTTTTCATAACTTAATGTTTTGGTATTTTTTAAATTATTTATTGTGGTGGTAATCTAATTGTACTGAATTATTATTTTGATTGTATGTTAATAAATAAAGTTGTCTGGGAGTCAAAGCTATTAGAGCCATAGCAAGAGTGTGGCGGTGGTGGCACACGCCTTTAATCCCATAAGATCTCTGTGTGTTCAGGGATACAGTCAGCATTGGAGACATATGTCTTTAAGACCTAGGGGGCTGTACATTCAGACAGTGACGAGGCAGTCATGTGTTTGGGTTTACAACCAATGAGAAGGCAGAACAACATACTATAAAAAAACGAACCAACAGGAAGTGGGTCTCTTTTCGCGAAGCTGGGACAGCAGGAGGAAGGGTGAGATTTTAGCTCTGAGCTCTGACTTCTCGGCTCTCTCTTTTACATTGTTTCTGTGTTTCTTATTTAATAAGACGGTTGGTTACATCTACAATTTATTTTATTGGTGTTTTTCTTGTGTATATATCTGTGTGAGAGTGTCAGATCCTCTGGAACTGGAGTTGCAGACGGTTGTGAGCTTCCATGTGGTGCTGGAAATTGAACCTGGGTCCTCTGGAAGAGCAGCCAGTGCTCTTAACCACTGAGCCGTGTCTCCAGAGGACCCCCCCCCCCCCCCAGTTTCTTTGTGGAGGCTTGGTTGTCCTGGAGCTTGCTTTGTAGACCAGGCTGGTCTCAGACTCAGACCCACTGCCTCTGCTGAGACCAAAGGTGTGGGCCTCCACCACCTTTGCTTTGGTGTTTTGTTTTTCTCTTTGTGCATGGGCACAAATAAAAACAAGGATTTGGGCTGGAGAGATGGCTCAGAGGTTAAGAGCACTGACTGCTCTTCCAGAGGTCCTGAGTTCAATTCCCAGCAACCACATGGTGGCTCACAACCATCTGTAATGAGATCTGGCGCCCTCTTCTGTATACATAATAAATAAATAAAATCTTAAAAAAACAAAAACAAAAAACAAAAAAAAAAACAACAACAAGGATTTGTTGGTGTTTAGAACCGGTTAGTGACATAGGTGATATTTAAATAAATGCCTGCACAGGAAATGTAACTGCCTGTGTGATGTAGAAATATTCCCCCCTAAATTGTCCTTTGTTACATTTCAAAACCCTTGCAAAATTTGACTCTTACAGCATAAGTTGGTTTTACTTCTTCCCTCCCCTTCCCCCTCTTCCCTGTGTTGGGGATCAATCCCAAGACTTTATGAATGCTAGGCTAGAGATTCCACACATCTGTACCCTCAGCCCTCATTTCTCTATTGAATAGCCTTTCGGTGTCTCATAACTCATCTGGTCACAGGCAGATCTCAAACCAAGGACACGAATGCAGAATCATTTAACAGAGTTTCATGTTGTATTCTGATATATTCACTAGAGTTCAGATTGGTAACCTTAGCTTTGTTAAAGACTACCTTACTGAACCACACTCAAGACCAAGTTTCCTACGATGGTGCTGTTTATGCACATAAGCTACTAGAGCCTGAGAGTGGTGGAAAGTCAAGTTTAGACTTTCAGTTTAGTTTCTATGGGACAGTGGTCCTCAACCTTCCTCATGCTGGGACCCTTTAGTACATACAGTTCCTCATGTCCCTCAACCATAACATTATTTCATTGCTACTTTATAACTGTAACTTTGAAACTTATGAATCATCATGTAAATATCTGGTGCAACTCAAAGGTTGAGAACTGCTGATGATAGGACCTTTTAGGTAAGATGGGGTGTAATCTGTACATTTTGTGACTTGGGGCTCGGTTTGTGGAATCCAAGCAGTAGGTCAGACCCTCATTGTAAGATTGGGGTATAATCTATACATTTTGTGACTTGGGGCTTGGTTTGTGAATCCGACTAGTGAATTTTTTAATGGATAATGAAAAGTTAAACTTTGAAATTCTTATAAATAAACAATGCTCATTATGATAAAAACTTAAGGAATCAATGCTTGTTGATTTTGATAAGAGTAAAATTCTCATGTCTTACAGTTATTCTCTATATAGTATAATAGAGTATTTACTGTAACGTTTCCTAAAGTATGTGGGTTGGAACTAAGGCACTTTGCATAACTTAATACTATGTCGCTGCAGTTGTATAGATTTTATAAGGAGACAAAAGCTTGGCCATCTAGGTTTGCCCATATTACAGGACTGTGTTTTAAACTAGGAAGGTCAGTCCTAGGCAAACTGATCAGCCGATCTTCTAAATACAGTGGCCACAAAGTCTTACTTTGTAAAAAATGATCATTGGGAATTTGATTAAAGTTTGTTTAGGAAAATAAGCTTAAAATAATACCTACTCTTTTCTATTCTCTGTATGCTAACAAACTGTCATTCTGTGAAGAATAAATGTGCCTGTGGAAATCCAAGTGTCAGCAAACCGAAAGATGTAGGCTGCTTTTTTTTGAACATTTGGATGTCACACAGTGGCTAGCATTTTAACAGGGGCTTTATATTATGACCATTACGTTTTCTTCTATAATCTGGGGTCATAATGTGAGCAGAAAGAGTTGATGTGATATCTGAAATTAGCTGGTTGATAGCAGAAGTGAGTTTATGGCTTAGGATTTCCAACTCTGAATTTCAACCATTTCATCAGAGTTCATGATAGAAATGTGAACTGGCCACTAGTTAAGATCTTGATCCAGAATGAAAGATAATCTTTAGTGGCTTTTGACATTTAAACCTTTGGTAATGGGGCTAATTTGACAGTTGTAATAAAAGATAGGAGCTGTTGATTTAGAAAAATGATGTGTCATTTTGAATATTCTTAGTAGCATCATGTATCAAACAAGGAATTCTTATGCTATTAGGAGATGGTGCAGTCAGTTGTCTATACAGTGTTGTTTATTTGAACTCTTCTAATGAGTAGTTTGCAGAGAAAGAAATGGAAAGTAGCTGGCTTAATTCATATTTTTTCTATAAAATGCCTCTTTATTGTAATTACAGGCTTCTTGTGTTTTTTCTTGCCTTGTATTTTCTCTATTTCTTATCATGTTTTATTAGTCTGAAACGATGTAATTCATTGATATGCAACAGTAGCAAACACTTGATGTCTACATGTCTAACTTTGAATTAAATTCATGTCCCTCAGGTAAAAAGAACATATTCTCATGGTACTTACAGAGCTGGCCCCATGCGACAGATAAGCTTGGTGGGAGCCGTTGATGAAGAAGTGGGAGATTTCTTCCCTGAGTTCCTTGACATGTTGGAGGAATCACCATTTTTAAAAGTAAGAGAACATCGTAACATTCTAAATTGTGGGTGTTGCTTTCAGGTTATTGATACAGATGAATGGCTGTTTAGAATTAATTTTTAAAAAATTTTATTTAAATCTGAAGAAGGAAAAGGAAGGAAACGGTAATTTTGTGCTGTGTATGTGTGTAGTTTCTCAGACTTAATTGTGCTGGCCCAGTTAAAGGGTGAGCCAGCAACTGACATTGCCTGTTCCTGTAGATGAAGCACTCAAGGATTTAAGACTCCTAGAAAGGATACCTAGCACACATTTTAGGAACCAAGGTGTGTGGGCTTGACATGTGGGAAACTGGCCTGGGAGATTGCACAGCTGTATAAAACATGTAGCTCATTCTTATTAGTACATGTGGGGTTGGGGCACATACGAGCCATGAGGTACACACAACCATCAGCAGACAGCTTTTCTGCTGCTCCCCCCCCCCCCCCCAGTCTTTTTCATGTTAAGTTTCATCTCTTTTTTTCACATTTGCACGAATTGTGGGGCTGGAACTCAGGTCACCTTTTGTGTGCCGAGCTCTCAGCGCTGAGCTGTCTTGCCAGCCCTCCCTTTTAGTTTTGAAGCAGCTGTTGGCTGCACTTTTTATGGGTTGCCTGGGTATCCCATTGAGAGAGAAATCTCTGAACTAGGTAGTTAATTATTTAATAATCACTAATTCAGAGATGAGTGTGACCCTGTCCTGAAATGTAGGGCCGTGGCACACAGCACACATAAGCTGTTGCCTCTTCTCATTCACTCCAGTGTGACTGGTTTCCTGCCTATGCGTTTATATATGCTGGCTCCACCTCCCCTTTATTTTACTTTCTTTATAACTTTTAAACTTTTTGTTTCTTTCTCCTTTTCCAGTGAGTCAAGTACAGATAATCATTATTAAGCAGTATTTTGTAGAATATTACTGAAATAGTTGCTTCAAATTTTATTTTAAGCATTGTTTCTAGAAAACTTAGTTCTTTTTTCCAATGGGACTATGAGGTGATTGAAAACCCCGTCATTCCATCCTAGTGATCTTGTCTTCTTCCTTCCACCCTCCCTCACTTCTTTAAAAATTTAGCTTCTGCTTTAAGACAATCAGCCTTTTCAAGAAACTACTAAACAAGTATTTTGATTGGTTCTGTTTTTGATGTTGTTAGTATTTGATTATCACCAATTAAGGAAGCATTTTATTCTTTAAAACTCAAGTTTGTTTTCAAGGTTGTTGTGTGTAGAGACCACTTGCTAATTTTCACGATTTATTAAAAATATATAACCCTGTGTTTGCTAGAAAGAAAAATGACCAATGATGAATACATTGACTCCTACTTCTTAGCAGGGTGGTTCACTGAATTATCGGAGCGCAGTTGTTTTTCTGGTGTGTTTGAAGCAGAACCTTTTGAAGCTAAAACATATGAATAAATTTCTTTCTTCTCCAGTCTAATTTTAGCCTTTGTTAGTACATTGTAAACATTATTATAAGGAGAATTAAAGAGTAAATTTTTTTATATTATCAATCTGTTTCATCTGTTAACTTTCAGGTCAACGTTTTGTTTTTTCTTTTGGGATTATAATATGATTACATTATTTCCCTCTTCTCTTTCCCACCCCAACCACATATCCCTCCTTGCAATAGTTTTAGTATGTATTTGAAGATATATTTTGAAAATAATTAATTTGTGTAATTATTTGTTTCTAGTGTACATTGCCGTGGGGAACACTATCTAGTCTAAAGTTAGAGAGTCGGAAAGACAGTGATGACGGTCCCATCATGTGGGTGCGTCCAGGAGAACAAATGATCCCTGTGGCTGACATGCCAAAGTCACCCTTCAAAAGGAAAAGGTTTGTCATGCACAAGGGAGGATGGCTTGGGGTGTGTGTATGTGTGTGTCTATTGTGGAAGGAGGAGACATTTATAGCATAGGTGGAAGAAAATTCCCAAAATAGGCAATATGTTAATATACTTGGTTATAAAACACCCACAATAATGAGACATGAGAAATAAGCAAATGAGAATAAATTACAACCAGGAGTGTGTAGTTGGTTGTTTTTTACTCTTTGGGCTCTTTACTCTTTTGGGGGGCCCACTACCCAGCTCCCAGATAATCACATGGAAGCTTATTCTCTGTAAATGCCTGCCCGGCCTTATCTTGGCTTGTTTCTTGCCAGCTTTTCTTAAATTATCCCATCTACCTTTTGCTCTGGACTTTTTTCTTTCTCTGTTTCTGAATATCTTTCCTTCCTTCTTACTTCGTGTCTGGCTGTGTGGCTGGCCCCTGGATTCCTTCTCTCCTTTTCTTGTTACTTGATCTTCTCTTTTCTCCTTCTATTTATTCTCTCTGCCTGCCAACCCCAGCTGTCCTTTCTGTTCCATTGCTATTGGCCATCCAGCTTTTTATTAGATCAGTCAGGTGTTTTAGATAGGCAGAGTAACACAGCTTCACAGAGTTAAACAAATGCAACATAAAAGAATGCAACACATCTTTGTGTCATTAAACAAATGTAGCACATCTTAAAATAATATTCTACAACAGGAGTGGAAAAGATGTCACTCATACAGAGAAATAAACTTTAGAATAAATTTAACAAATATTCAAAACTTGTATTAAGAGCTAACCCTCCTTCTGGGAAGACATAAAATAATGCAAAGGGAAAAGTTAAGTCTTCCAGATTGGAGAGGAATGATGGACACTTCAACTGGTTTTTCATTTCACATGGACTTTTACTCCTAAAACTGGAGAGAATGAATTTACATCTTAAAAAGAAGAAACTGAAAGAAGGAAGTAAAGGGCACTAAGAGTTACTGAAAATTACCACGAGACTCAAATAGTCGCCTTTAATCCCATCACTCAGGAGGCAGAGGCAAGCACATCTCTTGTGAGTCCCAGGACAGCCAGGACTACATAGAGAAACCCTGTCTCCAAAAAACCAAAACCAAAAATCAAAACAAACAACCAAATCCTCAAATAGATTATTGGAAGAGGATAAAACTAATAAACAGATCTGAATATATTTACACTTAATATATCTATGAAGACAGGTGGAGAAAATGAAGTTGGAATTAATTGTTGGTAGTCTGTCTTAAAACAGAAGCAGAGTTCCTGTCTCATCAAAAATGTTAGTGCTTAACTGATAAACAGTAACATGCCACCATAAAACTTAGAAGCCTGAAAGACATCTTCCTAGCAGGGCCCAAGCAGACAAACCCAGCTAGCTAGTGGCAGTACTGTTTGAGGGAGAATAGGTCTCAACAGGAAAGTCCAGATCAATTATTGACTAGATTAAAATGTGACAGACGAAAGCTAATTCACCAAGGAGACTTCCCAGCTGATGAGAATATGTAAAAATCCAGTAGAAAAACAGTCACTTGGCAGGTGAGCTTTATTTGATAGCGGGGGTGGGGGTTGATTTCTGTTCATAATTTTGTCAACAAATAATAATATTACAGACTTACAGGCATATGAAGTAAGCCTTTTATATATTGTTTATAGAAGAGTAAGCAGTTTTGTGAAAGTAACATCTAGTTGTGATCTCTTACCCTTTGGAAGATCTATTCTGAGAAATAAAAACACCGAAAGCTAGTATGTAGGAATATTAATTGTGTCATTGTTTGTAGTAAGAAAGAAATTTAACTGGATCTGAATGTCCACCTTTAGGGAATGGTTGAGTGAGTATATTTCATATATTCTTGTAAAAAGTTGGTAGAATATTCTTAAGATCTGAAAGGGTATTTGTGTTGGCCACTTTGTAGGTTGCCATGACAAAATATCTGACAGCAGTCTCAAGGAAGAGGCCGTGTGTGTTATGTGTATTGAACAAAGGGTTTTAAGAGGAGGAGCCACCATGGCAGCAGAGCACGAGGCATCTGCTCCTGTTCTGTCCATCAGGAACATAGGCGTGCTAGTCCTCTTTGGGCATTTCCTTTGGGAACTCTTCTTTAGTTTGGAACTCTAGCTGGTGGAATGGCACCCCTTGTATTCAGGGTAGGTCTTCCTTCCTCGGTTAAATCTCTCTAGAAGTTCCCTCAAAGACAAACCTAGAGGTATGTATTCTAGGGGATTACACATCCAGCCAAGCTGACAAGATTAAACATTGTAATATTCACAACACTTAAAAAGAGCAAACTGTAGAAAAAAATCAGTGTAGAGGCAAAAGGTCAAAAATGAGAGCAAAATGGATCATACTTTTTCAGGCAGGGGCTACTTGGAGGCCGACTCCATTGACATGGTTTCTTCCACAGCCATCTGGAGCCCAACTCCTAATGGGCGGGGGACCTGCACAGAGATCCAGGATTGTGAGAAATAATGCTGCCACGTTTACTAGTCAAAGTAATAAAGGTGCTCACTTACCTATCCAAACAAGGACCAAATGGCCCAGGATAAGACCAAATAACTGCTCCTCTAGCTGCTGTAAAAGAACACCTACTGCTCCCTTTGCTAGGCTTGCTGCAGTGTATTTCAGTAAACCCTCTTTGTGATTTCATGTCCTCCAGAATTCCAGATGACTGTTTCACACTGTAATCAGGAATGAATCTAACATGATTATTTGAGACAGGGTCTTGTTATATATTCTGAACTGGCCTTGAGTTTGAGGTTCTCCTACCTGAATCTCCTGTTGGGATTACAGTCCATGCATTACCATGCCTCTTTTATTATTCTGTTTTTATGAAAAGGAAAAAAAACTGTCTGTGAATATGTATTTGTGTTGACAGTATGGTGGCTCATGCCTGTGGTCCCAGTATTCAGGAAGTTTAGGCAGGCAGATTACAAGTACAGTGGGCCAGTCTGTGCTATATAGCAAGTTCAAAGTTACAAAAGGAACTCTGGCTCCAAAAAGCACTGTGATCTTTGTGTAGTAGACAGTGGTTAACACAGAAACTCACAACTGGTCAGAGTGAACTGAGTGTCAGTGTCGTGTTCATCCATAATAGAACATTGATAACACCCCGTTACCCAGACGGTTAATACAGGAGAGGGAGGGAGCATTGTAAGAGCCAGAGGTCAGAGAGGACCCCGATGAAGTAATATCCTCTGGAAACAAAGGACTGCTGCATTTGTGAACTCACAGCTGTGGTCGCCTGCATAAGACCAGCAGAAGATGAAGTCAGCAGTCTAGCATGAAGGGGGCCAGGGAATCATGAGCCTTGACTCCTACCAGTTGACAGCTGATTTCTGAAGGAGGGACAGTCCAGTTTTGTTTTGTTTTTTTGTTTTTTTTTAAGAGTGTGGTCCCTGGTAGGAAAGGTCAGCTCTGTCCCAGTGGATGTTTTCTGTCACCCATGAGCAGCACAAAAAGGGCTTGTTGGGTTATTAAAGAAGCAGGGAGGTAGGGGGAGATCTGGGAGGAGTTATAGGGAAGAGTAGGAGGTGATTATGATGAAAATATATTTTATGCATGTGTGATGTTCTCAAAGAATTATTAAAATTTATTTTAAAAACTGTATGTGTACATGGAGCAAAAGTTGGAAAAATGTACACTAAGTTAACTTTGTGGTCATAGAGTTGGGGGTGCTAGGGTAGAGTGTGGCTTTTTTTCTGTAGATACCTAAAATGACTTTAATGGTTACATGGATTATTAAAAACAACAAAACAGGGTCTGGAGAGATGGCTCAGGAGTTAAGAACACTTACTACTCTTGTAGAAGACCCAGGTTCCATTCCCAGCACCCACATGGTGGATCACAGCCATTCATTGCCAGAGATCCAGTGTTCTTTCTGACTTCTGAAGGCATCAGACACACACATGATGTATTACATCTATTCAAGCAAAACATTCATAAACAGAAAATGAATAAATCTAGGACAAGAAACAAGACAGGACAAGATGACATTGAGTAGCTGGTAGTTCTCTTGATGCAGAGACTTATTGACTTGTTATGTGGTGTCTACTGCTTAATAAGTAATGGAATTAATGAGTTGTTGCTAAATCGGTAACAATCATAAAATTGTGTTTTTCGGAGCTTATTTTCTTTTTTTTTTTTGAAAGATTACTTTAATTTTTTTTTAAATTATGTGTTTTTGTTTGGGTATGTGTCTGTGTGGGTATGTGCATTTGTGGGTGTGTGCATGTATATGCAAGTGCTGTGTCTGTGTGTGGTATGTGCATTTGTGGGTGTGTGCATGTATATGCAAGTGCTGTGTCTGTGTGTGGTATGTGCATTTGTGCGTGTGTGCATGTATATGCAAGTGCTGTGTCTGTGTGTGGTATGTGCATTTGTGGGTGTGTGCATGTATATGCAAGTGCTGTGTCTGTGTGTGGTATGTGCATTTGTGGGTGTGTTCATGTATATGCAAGTGCTGTGTCTGTGTGTGGTATGTGCATTTGTGGGTGTGTTCATGTATATGCAAGTGCTGTGTCTGTGTGTGGTATGTGCAAGTGCCTGTGGAGTGCAGAGGTGTTACACCCCCCTGGAGCTGGAGTTACAGGTGGTTTTGAGCCACCCGACTTGGGCTCTGGAAACTGAACTCTGGTCCTCTGCAGGAGCAATCCTGGCTTTTAACTGCTAAGCCAGCTTTCCAGCCCTCTCAATGCTTGCTTCAGGATTATTATTATTTTGAGACAGGGTCTCTCTACATGGCCCTGGCTGTCCTGGAACTCACTGTGCAGACTAGGGTGGCCTTGAACTCAGAGATTGGCCTGTCTCAGCTTCCCAAGTGCTGAGATTAAAGGTGTACGCCGTTACACCTCACCTGTTTCAGGAACTTAAACAACGTTAATCAGGAAGTCTGGTGCCAGAATAATATAGACACAAACTTCTAGAGGGAGATTCACCAGTCCCTGGAGGAATTTCTATGTACTACAAGGTTTAGAGCCCATGATACATGTGATGCTTTCATGGCCTGTTGCAGTCCAGAAAATGACAGTACCTCATCCTGCTTGTGTGTTGAGGGATTTGAATGTGATGTCAGCTTGAAATCTGTTAGCTTTCTGTAGAAAGCAACAGCATGATTGAACTTTCTGACACAGGTAGAATATTAATCATAAAGAGCAAAACAGTATATTACAGTCTGGTAAGATGAATGCAGGGATGCACAAAGAGCAGCAAGCAGTAGAGTGGAGAGTTACAGCTAGTGAATGACTCACACCGGAGGAGAGATGAGGAGAGGGACAAATTATGGAGGTAGTCTGGAATAGCAAAAGCATACTGCACAGAGGGAAATGATAGCTTCTGGTTCGTGTTGTTTCACCCATTTCCCCATTCTGTAGACTAACTTTGGAGAAACCTCTGCAGTGTGTGAGGATAAGTGGGTAGCGGGTTTTGTGTGCCTAGGAATTCTAGAAGACAAGAGGACAAGACGGCCAGTGGAAGATGGCTTTCTTTCTGCCTCTAGTAAACTCTTTTGTGGAGCCACTGCCCAGGTCGTCGTCTTTGTTAATTTTGGGGGAGGGAGAGAGCCTTTTTTGCTAATTTATATTTTATCTTTCTGTTAAATTCTCCTAAGAGTAGTAGCCTCATCTGTCACTATAGTCTCCCTTACTAGTCTCAATACCTAGATAGTAACAGGCATAAAGCATATGTCATGAATATTGAATTAATGCATTTAAAAATTGATCAGTTAGCAGGGCAGTGGTGACGCACTTAATCCCTGCACTTGGGAGGCAGAGGCAGGTGGATTTCTGTGAGTTAGAGGCCAGCCTGTTATACAGAGCAAGTTCCAGGACATCCAGAGTGGTTACATAGAGAAACCCTGTGGTGAAGAACCCACCCCCACCCCCCTAACAAAAGAAAAAAAGAAAAAAGAAAAAATGGTGTTAATTCTAGAAGTATGTGTTGGATCAGGTAAGTGCACAGTTTCATACAAAGTAGCCCCAAACTCCAGGTGTTTTACAGACTAGGGAATTGACATGTCTAGTTTTTGTTTGCCTTTATTCATTTTAAGAATTAAGCATTTCCTTTTGTCTTTTATTGTTTGATTATGGAATATCTGGGAAGGAAACAAGCCTCAGTATTTAAATGCAAATCTCTTTTAAAAAACAGAACTACCAATGAAATAAAAAACCTGCAGTATCTACCTCGGACCAGTGAGCCTCGGGAGATGCTGTTTGAAGACAGGACGAGAGCCCATGCGGATCACATAGGACAAGGCTTTGAGCGACAGACTACAGCTGCTGTCGGAGTGCTGAAGGCTGTGCACTGTGGACAGCGGTACATAGAACTACTGTTGTTGTTTTTTAAGATTTATTTTCTGTGCCTGAGTATTTTACCTGAACACCACGTGTGCAGTGCCTGCTGAGGCCAGAAGAGGGCATCCGATGCCCTGGAACTGGAGTAACAATTGTGAGTTGTCCCATGGGTGTTGGAGATGGACCTGAGTCCTCTGGAAGAACAGCCAGTGAGTGCTCTTCACTACTGAACTGCTGCTGCTCCTGCCCCCACTGTTGAGTTTTTGTTGGCCATGGCTGTGCTGGAGCTTGAACCCAGGTTCTTGCTCATACTAACTACTGTTATTTGATTATTTTTTTCTTTTGTGGTTTTTGAGACAGTATATTACTATGTAGCTAGCCTTACTATGTGTGACTGTCCTAAAACTTACTATGTAGATCAAGCTAGCTTCAAACTCACAGAGATCCACCTGCCTCTGCCTTCCAAGTGCTGGAATTAAAGGCATATGTCATTTAAAACCTTTATTGGGCCACACAGTGGTGGTGCAAACCTTCAAGAAAAATTGAACT
Organism: Peromyscus maniculatus bairdii; assembly: GCF_049852395.1. Taxonomy (NCBI): domain Eukaryota; kingdom Metazoa; phylum Chordata; class Mammalia; order Rodentia; family Cricetidae; genus Peromyscus; species Peromyscus maniculatus. Next base: position 37,993,442 of record NC_134854.1, on the reverse strand, counting down.
GCATTTTAAAATGAGATATTTAGTTTTTATGGTTTGTATAATTTACTGATAATTATGACAACGATACTAAAGTAAAGAAAGTTGTTACTCTGTTTAGGTTGGAACTCATGGTGTAAACTCTGGATTTAAATATATAAAGTAGTTCTTTTTATTTGTAAGAAGATTTTGGTGTTGATGATAAACCATTTTATTTGAGTTTATTAAGGACTTAGCAGAATGAAACATTAATGGAAAATTCCTGTATTATCACCCTCCTCCTTTACAGGCCTGACCAGCCCCGAATAACCAAAGATGTAATCTGTTTTCATGCAGAAGACTTCTTAGAAGTAGTTCAACGAATGCAGTTAGATTTACATGAGCCTCCCCTGTCCCAGGTAAAACTTAAGTAATTATCATTTTTCATTTAGATTTTGTTGTGCAAAAGACTTACCTGTATTCTTGTTTTGCTTTGTGTTGTTTTTTAGTGTGTCCAGTGGGTTGATGATGCAAAACTTAATCAGTTGAGGAGAGAAGGCATTCGCTATGCCAGGATTCAGCTGTATGATAATGACATTTATTTTATTCCGAGGAATGTTGTTCATCAGTTCAAGACAGTTTCTGCTGTATGCAGTTTGGCATGGCATGTTCGACTTAAGTTATATCACGCAGAGGAGGACACCTGTCACAGTGCAGTTACTCATGAAACATGTGTATCATCCGCTTCCACATCATCAGTCCTCGGACCTCACACTGACAACATAATTTGTGCTGTGAACCAAACCTCATCAGATTCTGTGTTTTCAGACAAACTTCATCCTAAGTACGAATTACAACAGACTAAACATGAACCTATTGCGTCTACAAGAATCAAGGAAGAACCTGTGAAAGTTAATATACCTGAAAAGACTAGACCACTGAATAATACAGAAGGCAAGAACGTCAAGACAAAGTTGGAGCGTGTTCAGTTTTCAGATTTTCAGATTATCATGGATTCTAAATTTGAAAATAGTAACAAAGACTTCAAGGAAGAATTGTGTCCTGGAAGTCTCATTAATATAGCAGATACAAGGCAACATAGTTCTGTACATTCAAATCAAGATAAAAACGATGATGACAATTTGTGCTAAATTTGTACATTGCATTTAAAATTCTTTTTAAAAAATAATTTGTAATAATGATTCATGAAATCTGAAAGCAAGCCTAGGAACTGCTCTCAAGTCTGTTACAAAGTCTAGTTTATGTAGCCGTGTGACACTCCTCAGTGCCTGTCCACAGCTGTCCACAGCTGTGAAGTAGTAAGCACTTAGGGCCCGGGCACTGTGATCCTTGCAGGTTAAGTGGGAAGGAGTCTGTAGAAAAGTCATGGCAGTTGGAGTTTTAGGTTTTAGAATGGAGCTGACAAAATCATTATAAATATATTTTTTGTAATATGAGCCAGAGTTCTTTTTTCACAATTTAAGGTTTTTTCATAGAGCTTATTTATACCGACCTTTTTTTTTTTCATTTTAAATGTGTCAGCACTGTAGTGTAAATAGCTTTAAAAAATCTTTTTAGTGTGATTTATATTGAAATGTGAGCCACTTAATAAAGGTTCATAATAATAAATGCTTCCTGTTGAGTTTGCAAAAACAAACTGACAATTCAGTTTAATTGTTTGATATAATTATGTTTCTGTTAATATATACATGTGGGGGAGGTAATGGAGGAAAAATGTATGTCTTCAAATCTAGTAAATATTTAAATTTTCCATACTGTACAAGCCTTCAAAAAACCAGGATTCAGTTATGTATATATAGTGTGTATGTGTGTATGTATACACACATGTGTTTGTATATGTATACACATATGTGTGCGTGTATTTGGGGATGTATATATGTATATTGTTTTGCACAATTTCTTAAATTGATGAATATATGAAAATTCTTAGTGCTACTTCCTGGAATACATCCTAAAATATTTATGTTCAACAATAAGAAAATAATTAGTAGTTTTAGAAGTTGGGAGAAACTAAGTATGTTGATGGTTTTAATCCTTCTAATTACTGAAGTTATGTGGCCAGATTTTTCAGCCCGAGTGTAATTTTCTTTATTGTGTAAGTAATAAGTTTAGAAAATTTTCTCTCTAATAAGCACTTATATGTTTAATAATAGCTGAGTAAAAAGTTGACATGCACAGAGTTTAATTATGAACAATTAAAGGTCTTCTTTTACATTTCCCACGTTACACAAATGAAATTTAAAACAAGCAGTGACAGTGACTGAGCCCCACCTTCAGATGTAGCTGACACACACTGTCAGTCCATCCTTTTCTCAGCCCCACCTCCAGATGTAGCTGACACACACTGTCAGTCCATCCTTCTCAGCCCCACCTCCAGATGTAGCTGACACACACTGTCAGTCCATCCTTTTCTCAGCCCCACCTCCAGATGTAGCTGACACACACTGTCAGTCCATCCTTTTCTCAGCCCCACCTCCAGATGTAGCTGACACACAATGTCAGTCCATCCTTTTCTCAGCCCCACCTCCAGATGTAGCTGACACACACTGTCAGTCCATCCTTCTCAGGACCCTCCCCAGCCACCAGGCAGATGTCAGTGCAGCATTCTAGAGATGCTCTAGAGAGTTCACTGTGTAGGAAACAGGGTGACCAGTGCCTACAAGGTGAGTAGCACAGTCTGCTTTCACTTCCATAATTAAAAGTTGCGTTCTGGATGTGTGTGGATGGAAGGAGTCTAAGCATCACAAACGTTTTGTTTTTTGTAGTACTCTGGCCCCTATCTTGATTGGTGACTTTCAGGTGGCTTTCCTTGTGCTGCGTTGCCTTTTGGGAGACTGCTGTTTCCCTTCAGTGGGTTCCATTTTCGTCTCATTTTGGGTAAGCCATCAAAGCTCATGCTTCTAGTTGGTCAGACCACTTAGAAAAATGTTTTTACCAGAACTGATGAAAATCAACGTTAGCAACAATGGGGAATCTTATCTCCCAACTTAAAAAGAAGATAGGCAAATAAAATAGGAAATCTTGGTGGCTTGTAGGAACTCAGTATGTTTGTAGTGGGGGATGTTTTATGGAATAGAGAAGTTAAAAATCATGACAGTGTAAATAGGGGTTTTATTTTATATGTAACTAGCTGTCTTTCACTGTACTCAAACCACTTTAAGCTAAATTTAGGGTTCTTCACCATCTTTCTGAGAAACAAATTCTTAATAAATGAGTATTAAGACATAGGAAGGGATACTGTTAAAATGTCATTTTTAAATTGAGGGTGATATATTTAACACAGTATGTTTTATTTCTAGTCACATATATCTAAACACACTGATGTCATATTGTAAGAAAATGCTGTTAAGTTGTCTCCATAATATATGAGCCTTATGTTTTTAGCTTAAAAGAAGGCATGTCTGAGACAGTATAGTTGTTGCTTTTATGTAAACCATAGTCAGTTATCCATAATTGAAAGATTAAATTGATTTGTCAAATGCATACATCTCTGTGAAGGTGAGGTATGAGTAACCAACAGGCTCAAGGTTTCAATAAAGCCTTATAGACTTGAATCATGCTTATGCCCCTGGTCTTACGGGTTATTTTTAAAAATCCTCTTCAGATGCCCATCTGATAACTTGTTGACTACCTTTGATACACACAAATACCTATTTTAATACTGCATATTAATGGTTTTTAGTTAGTATATTTCCATTCTCCATGTGAATAAAAGATTTTTTTTATTTCCAGTATCTTGGACCAGAACAATAAAGCACTTAAGATACAGTTTTAATAAGGTCATATGCTATACAGAGTGATTGTTAAATGTTGTTAAGTAATATACATACCTTCACATAAAAACTTAGGTATCTCAGTGGTATATATATATATATATATATATATATATACACACATACATACTTTTTTCTCTTTTTTTCCTCATTTTATTTATATCCTCTTAGCTAAGTAGTATATATCCAATACTCAGGTTAGCTATCAAAAGAATTAAACATTTTTGATATTTAGTTGCAAATTTACATAAAGCCATATATTGATTATCTTCCTTATGACAGGACTATTGACCTTAATGATCAGGTTGGTTTAGCACAACACTGTGTATTATATGTATGTATGCATTTCTCTATAAACTTGTTTGAAATGTTTGTTTCCAAAATGGGAGTGGTAGGCAGTTGAGGAAAGATTTTCTTAGGTTAAATGTTTAAGAAATTTAATTAATGTACACAAAATAAGATTTTGCTTTCTAAATTCAGTTTTGTGGCAGGTAAAGTTTTTTTGTTTTTTGTTTTTTTTTTTGTGTAAATAATAAATTAGCATTGTTTGGTAAACTTTCAGTTTTTTGGGGGTAGAGGGACATTTTATTGATATGTAAAGCAATTATTCACTTTAGCCAAGGTACAGATTTGTTTTTGGCATTTGAGAGGCTATTTTCCTTGTCTTCCACCTTTCAATAAATACTAAGATTGATAACCAGTCTTCTTACCTTTGTTTTGCAATTATTTTCTTAAATTTGACATTAAATTTTAGTCTCAGACTCTTTGAAAGTTCTAATTTCTATCTTCAGATAATAAAATCCTGAAAGTGATTCTAACCTGAAAGTCTGTTTAATACACCTAAAGATCAACAATAACACATCACATTGCACAATAGAGGAGACATTGAGGTCATTTCAGATCTCCAGTTAGGTATGGCTTCTGGAGTGTGCACTAAGTCTTTCCTTGACCTGAATACCTCTGTTGCAGGAAGAGGATGGAAGTGCCATCTTTTTGAAAATATTTTTAGGCTCTTAAGAAGTGAGAAGGTGAGCCGGGCGGTGGTGGTGCACATCTTTAATCCCAGCACTGGGGAGGCAGAGGCAGGTGGATTTCTGTGACTTTGAGGCCAGCCTGGGCTATAGAGTGAGTTCCAGGAAAGGCGCCAAAGCTACACAGACAAACCCTGTCTCAAAAAAAAAAAAAAAAAAAAAAAAAAAAAGTGACATGGTGATAGGGTTTCTCTATGTAGTTTTGGTGCCTGTCCTGGATCTTGTTGTTTAGACCAGGCTGGCCTCAAACTCACAGAAATCCACCTGGCTCTGCCTCTCGAGTGCTGGGATTAAAGGCGTGTGCCACCACTGCCCAGCGACATGGTGTATTTTTATACTTGTCCGAGTGATGAGAAAGCTTTTATTCTTTCTCCAGCTACTTTGATATATAAACAAAATTTAGCTGGTTTTAAAACGCATTGCTTTAATGAAAAAAAAAATCGCTGTTTAATCTGGCTCTGACAGCTTACTGCAGATAGTGACTAGGATGGCAGCAGGGAGGGAGAGCTTTGAAGCCCTTTTTGGCTTGCTGGCTGGCCTGCCTCCCTTTGTTAAGTTTCTTGGAGATTGAACTGGTGGAAAAGTGTACCACAGACTTAGCGTCCCAGCTTTTAATACTCATTCAGACAGTAGTCTAGGCTGACTTTGCAATCCAGGCAGGCCTTGAACTTGTGCCATTTCTGCTTTGGTCTCCTAAGGAACAGGCCTGTGCCCCCACACCCAACTTTTCCTAGCCTTATTGTTTAGTTCCCGTAGATTGTGTACTGCAGATAGAGACAGAGAATATTAAACACAGAGCTTGAAAGTGATACTTTCTCTTTTATGAGCAGTAAGAGATTAAGTTAAGAGATGTATATACTGATTTTGAAAGAGCCAGGATGTGGGAGGAAGTAGTCTTTCATTTCAGGTATCTATCTTTCTAGCTTGTTCTGGATGTCATACTCAGTTAAAGAATATGAATGAGCTGAGGAAAATATATGGGCAAGTATAACTTACGTTAAGTAGAAATTGAAAGCAAGCTATTTTTTTCTTTTTAAAATGTCTCTTTATTTTATGTGTATGGTCTTTTGCCTGTGTGTGTCTGTCCCACTTGTGTGCAGTACCAGAAGAGGCCAGAAGAGGGCTTTGGATGACATAGAACAGTGGTTCTCAACCTTCCTAATGCCCTGCCCTTTAATACAGCTCCTCATGTGATGCTAACCATTTTTGTTGCTACTTCATAACTAAAATTTTGCCACTGTTGTGAGTCATAATGTAAATGTCTGTGTTTTCTGGTGGTTTTAGGCGACCCCTGTGAAAGGGTCGTTTGATTCCCCAAAGGGGTTGTGACCAACAGGTAGAGAACTACTGACCTAGGACTAGAGTTATAGCCAGTTGTGCACTGCCATGTGGTTGCTGGGAATTGAACCCAGGTCCTCTGGAAGAGCAACCATTACTCAACCTCCGTGCCATCTCTCCAGCCCACTTGTATGTTTCTTCACTGTGACTTGCCGGCCATTACTGTTGTCAATACAAGAACTGCAATTCCAAAATTGATTTGGACAGTTTTGTCCATCCTCACAGAATTTTCTTGTTGAAATTCTGTTTAACTGAGCCACATTATTACGTGAAACATCTCGTTTGCTGTCTTCAGAAACATCCCGTTTTTTTGAGCTGGGCTTTTCTCATTCTCTTCAGTGAAATTCTTGGAAATCTTCATTTCTTCATCTTTCCTCATTTCACTGCACATTTAATCTCCTCTCTGAATCCCCCAGCAGAAATGGTGTTTCCAGAGGTAACCATTTACTGCCAGAGCCATCCCTGAGACTTCTTGGTACTTTTGTTTAATCTTGAAGCATTTAGCACTTTGTTTCTTTGTCTCCTCCTCCCCCCTGCCCCCTCCCTCCCTTTCTCCCTCCCTCCCTCCCTTTTTTTTTTTTTTTTTTTTTTTTTTTTAAAGCTCTATGGTATCTATTCTTTGTGGGAATGGTGGTGGGTTTTCGGTGTTTGGAGCAATTCATCTGCTTCCCTGCCTCGCTAAATAAGGTAGTCACCATGGTCTTTCCTTTATTCTCCAAGCTCAGTTCTTCAAGTTATCTGACTGCAGCACTTTCAGTTAGCCTGGTTTTTCACTTAGCGTTTTAATTATCATATGGTTAGATCTAGTGTGTGCCCACCTCGTACCCTCTCAAGCATTAGTGCTCCTTTCTCCCTTGTTTGGTTATTGGCATCTGTGTCTACATTGCCATCTCTCGGGAAATCAGATTTTCTTTTTCCCTGTACCTAATGAGATGACTGCAGAAATGTTTTTAGTTCATAGAGTGTGGTAGTCACAGTGGATGCCCATTCCACCTGCAGTCTCCACATAGTCTAAAATGTTCTGGGTGCTCCTAGCCCTCTTCATTTCAGAATCCCAGTCCATTCTGTCTGTTTGCCCTAGATGAACCTTTCTGAGATAGATAGGATTTTTATTCTTCTGTTGAGAAACATTTCATGGTGTCTCCTTTTCTAAAGGTAAAGGCATACCTTTAGTTAGAACTTTTATGATACAGTTCTTTCTACCCAGCATCATATATCACAATTATTTTCCATCTGATGTGGTCCATTTTCAGCCTTACCAAATGACAGTGTTCAGTCATCTCAAGGTTTCCCTTGGGGATTTGTTCTGAGATGCATTTTGTATACCCAGATCTTCAGATGTTATGTTATTCTATATAAATATTTGTCTATAACTTCTATATATACTTTAAAGCACTTCTAGGTTATTTATCATACCTATTATAATTAAATTCCATGTAATTTTTTCAGGGATAATAAGTCTATATACATAGTCAGGCAGATGCAATATTTTCCCCATTTATTTTAAGTCAAGAGTTGGTTGGATCTCTGTGCAAGTAACTCCTGTGGCTGTGGAGAGCTGACTATACTTACCATGCCTTTATGTACTTTGCTGGGGAAATACCTGGAACATAACAGTAACAGAGTGAAATTTTGTATATCTTTAGAATCCCATCTCTGTGCTGCCTTTACTGATGTTGTATCAGCTGTTGCCTCAGTAGCTTGTGTGGAACTCACTTGTACTCCTTTGGGAGCACAGGTCTCACACACTTAGTAATGTATGTGTTGGGCTCTTCTCACACCTGCCACCTCCATAAGTGTTTGAGGAAACAGAAGAACAAATGATGGAGGCTTCTGTAATTTAAAACTCAATTCCTGAATATAATTCCAGGACTTCAGCAGAAAAGTGGAGAAACGTAGATAAGCAAGTGCTGTGGAGAAACCAAGTTTGTGTTTTGTACTGTAGTCTTGGATAAAATTTAAGGTAGCTATAGAGGACCTCAGTTAGAAGAGAGGAGTTAATGTGTTAGACAAACTTGTGAAACAGTCATTTCTCCCCTAGTTTTTCTGAAGATACTCTAAGTTATTACAAATTGAAGCTCCCATCCCCCAGACAGGGTCTCATTATGTAGCCTTGGCCATCCTGGAATTCTCTTGCTTTGCTATGTAACCAGGCTGTCTTGAAAAAGAGAGGTCCTTCTGCCTCTTCTTCCTGGGTACTGGGGTTAGATCTGCTCCTGATCCCAGGGCAGGGTTTCTTTGTGTAGCCCTGGCTGTCTTGGAACTCTGTAGACCAGGCTAGACTCGAACTTAGAGATCCACCTACTTCTGCCTCCTGATTGCTGGTATTAAAAGAGGTACATCCCCACCACCTGTCAGGGATTAGATTTTTTTAACTGCCTTAAATGAATAAAATGGCAATCATAAGCAGTGTCCAAATTAATCTGAGGCAGAATTAAATAAGTTTTAAGTCTTAATCATTCTGCTTACATTTTTATAGTTCTCTCTACTAATAGTATTAACAACAGAAAAGTCAGAAATACTGAATCATGAAATTTTTCTTTTTTACTGATAATCCATTCTGTCTTAGGTGTGGAGTAAGAACATAAAAGTGAAACATTTTAAGTCAATTCTGTAAGGCCACTGCATTGAGATACTAGATAACACATTTGTAGAACTATAGCTGTGGTTTAATACAGTGTGTTAAAAGAAATAGCTGTATATAAGCCTGAAAAAATTGTTCACTTAGTTTGTATTCCGTAATGCACACGGGAGGTAATGCCTGTTACATTGATTGGTGAAAGGTAAATGGCAGAAGCTGACAAATGCCTAGCACATTGCTTGGCTTATTATAGACGTACTATTAAGTGTTCTGGGCCCCACTAATCTCTTTCACACTGTTTATGTTATGTGTGTTTCTAGTTTGAGGCAGAGAATGGGCATGCAAGAAGAAAGGTTTTTGAGGGAAGTTGAGGTAAAGGTATGGCAGTAAGTGGACATTTAAAAAGTCTTGTCACAGATTGCCTACTGACAACTGATGTGATTACACAGATGGTGGGTAGCAGCAGAGAATGCCTGAAGATACAATGTGACTAATAAGCACAGGGCAAGCAAAATAAGAGTCAACAGTATAAGGGTTCATGAGAAAATGTGCAGTATGTGCCTAGATGGAGAGCACTTTCTATCTCCTGGTAATTTTCACCCTTCTCACTGTTCAGAGTCAGACTTTTGTTCATTTATCAACATTTACCTCACTTTTAGTTTTACCATTATGAGTCGGTGCTCCTCTCTCTCCTGCCCTCAGACACTGTAATTTTGTCTTTATTCTGTGAACAACAAACCATTAAATTCCTTTGGTAGTTTGTAAATGCTGGAAGGACTGACCACTTACTCTTCAATAAAGAGAACGACCTGTTTTATGATGAGAATGATTATGTACTTCCTTTCCCCTCTCAGCTGTTTATTAGTTAACTTCAATTTTACTTATTTGCTGAATTGTAAGAAACCAAAGTAGAAAACAGGCCAAATTTGTAAGGCTAATAAACTTAAAAGAACAGTAAACTTTTTCATGGTGTCAACCTTTAATCTGACCTTGTCACCTACAAATGTGTTAGAATATGTTGGTAGCTGTCTTGGGACAACACGTGTGTACTGCAGGTCGGACATGCTCACATCTAATCTAAGCACAGATGTCTTCGTATGTGAGAACTCTCCATTGGTGGGTTGTTCTTGTTTTATAGAACTGTGGTAAAGAGATATTTACAGATCACAACTTAGATTTCACAAAGATGTTTGCTCACAAATTTTTACTCAGAAATTATAACAAACCTTTTGGTCGGATTAAAACAGTGTTATTGATAAGTTATATAAAGGAACCCAGAAAGGCATCTCTTTTTTTTTTTATTATTATTATTTGTTTTTTGAGATAGGATTTCTATGTGTAGCCCTGGCTGTCCTAGAACTCACTCTGTAGACCAGTCTGGTCTCAAACTCACAGAGATCCACCTGCCTCTGCCTCCTGAGTGCTGGGATTAAAGGCGTGTGCCACTACCTCCCAGCTACATTATTTCTTTTGACTATTTCTCATGATTAATGTTGAGATGTACTGCTTGTTATTAAGGCATACATTAACCAGTTATTGTGCTGCCTTAGGTATGTCACACAAGAGAAGGTTCTACATTGAGACCTGTCAAGCTATTCAAGTTGTTTTATCCCCTTGTGTAAGCAGGTTGGTTATTGTGTTGCCTTCTGCATATAATTCTTAAGCATTTTTTTTTCCTTCCTTGTTACAGCTGTTCTAGGAAGAAAGACCTATTACACATTTTCCCTAAAAGAACTTCTTGCTTGAAGCTGGGCAGTGGTGGCGCATGCCTTTATTCCTGGCACTCTGGAGGCAGAGGCAGGCGGACCTCTGAGTTTGAGGCCAGCCTCCTCTACATATCAAGTTCCAGGGTAGTCAGAGCTAAACAGAGAAACCTTGTTTAGGAAAAAAAAAAAAAAGCAACTGCTTGAACAATTTTATTTGAACTAAGTGATTCTCCCGCTTGTTTATTACAGTGAGAACTTTATTTGAATTAATGATATATTCCAGAGACCAATTTGGATCTCTATCTGATCAAGTCTGGAATCTTCATTTCCAAATACTGTTTTTATGACTCTTACTTTTAGATACTCAAAAGTAACACTACATGGCCAGTTAAATGACAGGAAGATATTTGCAACTAGATTTTTTTGTTTTTAAACTTGGTTAGTTTCAAAAGCCTAATGTAATTTAAGCTGTCTTTGTGGTGTGTGGCTGCTTTTGTTATCTTTATTTACAAGGCAGAAATGTATTAAGGTAATCTTTGGGAGCCTTGAAAGATGGTTCAGTGGATTAAATGCTTGCTGCTGAAGTGTGAGGACTGTAGATGTAACCAACCGTCTTATTAAATAAGAAACACAGAACCAGTGCAAAGAAGAAAGCCAAGAGATCAGAGCTAAGAGCCTTACCGCCTGCTGCAGCTAGCCTCTTAAGCCAAGAGACCTCTCTGAAAAAGGACCTACTTCCTGTGTGTTTGTCTTTATATAGTCTTTCGGTTCTGCCTTCTCATTGGTTGTAAACCCAATCACATGACTGCCTTGTCACTGCCTGTCTGTAGAGACTTCCAGGTCTTCTATGGTTGGTATTGAGATTAAAGGCATGTGTCTCCAATGCTGGCTGTATCCTTGACCACACAGAGATCCACCTAGCTCTTCTACCAAGTGCTGGGATTAAAGGCGTGTACCATGAATGCCCAGCTCTGTTATGGCTTGCTATTAGCTCTGATCCCCAAGCAACTTTATTTATTATCATACAAATAAAATCACATTTTAGTACAAATAAAATACCACCATATTTCCCCTTTTCTATTTCAATAAAAAGAAAAAAGCAAAAGGTTATAACTGACAAAAGAAAAACTATATACAAAAGTACAATAACTGTATACAATATATACTATAACTAACTAATCTTCAACTATAACTATCGAGGACTAAGGGGGTCCAGCCCTTCGATAGTCCCCTTCCAGGGTCTGGGAAGAATCTACAACCAACTGATAATTAATCTTTGATGAGAAGAAATGAATCTATGTACACGAAACTCCTTAGTCCATACACTTTATTATTCTGTGTCAGTTACAAGCTTATATTCTGCTCTCATGTTTAGGTCATCTTTAGCCTAATTTCTCTCTACACTTGTCTGCAATCCCCTCTAGGTTCTATCTTAATTCCTTCATCTAGTTCTGCCCCTTCTAGGTTCTCATCCATCTTGTTCCTTCCCATATCATCTCCTCTCCCATCTCCTCTCTCCTCTTCTCATTCTACCTCATCTTGTTCTTCCCCATCTGGCTCTTCCCCCTCTTCCATCTCGTTCCTCTAGTACTCTCTTGTAGCCCTTCAATCTACTTCTTCCCCATCTCAGTTTGTTCCTCTCAAGTTCTTACCCATCTAGTTCTTCCATTCTCTTTTCTCTTCTCTGTCCTCTCTTGCCCTGGGAGTCCTGGTATATATACACTTACAAGCAGTATTCCCTTAGCAGTGCAAAACCAGGCTTCCAGGGTCAAATGGAGGGGTGATAAGAATCACATAGGGAGGCAATAACCGTTAATTATCATTTGCACCTCCAAAGGGAAGTGACCAATGGGGAAATGAATTAACTAAAGGCTAAATTCAGGTAATATCTAAGAAGAGGGCTCTTAGGTGCTCAACTATAATCTTAGAAAGTGTTAAGAATCTAAGTTGCTAGGTCAATGGGAGAAAATAAAACTGTTTTCTTCTTTTCCTGTGGCTCCTATCTGTCCAAGCTATCTGCCGTTTTTCTGCAGGGTGGGGGAAAGTGTGCTCAGTCGCTAGGCAACCTGTGTACAGCTAGATGCCTCTGGTAATAGTTAAAGGGAGATCTGGAACTGGAGGTAAGGTTTGGGAAAGGAGGAAGTAAGGCTTAATTGGCACATCCGCCAGGCCTTCTCAAATGGGTAGTCTGGATGCTTAAGTCTGTTCTTAGAGAGTACAGAGGTATCTCTGATAAGGTACTTTCCTCCATCTGGTGATGGACCTGGCCGGATGCTACCAATAATGATAATTACAGGGAGGCTTGAACTGGGAGTTCTGGCTGAGCATAGCTGTCAGCGCAGAAGGTTATCTAAATATTCCTAGAAGTGGTTAGGTAAGGAGTTAGCAGTCTGTAAAGTTGGTAAGGCTATAACAAAAGGAGGGTCCGAGCTGAATTGTGTAAAGCTATTACTAACGTCCACCTGACCTAGGCGGTGTCCCCTTGCGGAATTTGTCTTAAATCAGGAGACTTGCATGTGGACTGTTATTACTGCTAGTCCTTGAAAGTAGCCAAGGGAGATATCTGATTCCAAAGAAAGCTTTTCCTGAGGCTGTTCTCCAAATACCTGGAATGTGTATATCCAGAGAGTGATCAGTCCACAGTTAGCCTTTCTTAGGGAAAAGTCAATTGGGAAATCTATGAAGGCACACATGATTTTCATGACAGAATACAGCTGATATATAACAAGCCAAGTAACACCAAAAACTCCTTGGAATTTGGCTTCCTCTGGAGGAATTCCCTGATTCCTCCAGGTAGTGACTTTGCCATAACCAGCTGAGTTCTTATGATATTCCTGAGGCCTGCAGCATATAACTAATCTTCAACTCCCTCAGAGACCCAAGAAGGAAATAATAATGGCTAACAAAAATAAAAACAGGAAGTGCATACAAGCAACTTCCAAAAATTTTGTGAGTTGACAGAAACAGCCAGCTGCCTGGACAGTCACCCGAGGTTTCTCCGCAGTGCTGGGGCATCATCTTCAGCCTATAGGCTTAGCATATCTGACAAACTCATTTGTGAAGTAGGATGTACACAAGGTCAACAGTTCAACCTCACATTGGGTGAGAGCAGTCCGTGTACCAGAAACACCTGAATTCCACTAGTGTCCTGTCATGATTCAGGATTTTAAATTCTGGAAATTGTTGATGATTTTTTAATTCAGCTGTCCATTCTTCTTGGCTGTGTATATATGGCTTCATCTCAGCATCCCATTCTTCTCCGCATCCCTCTATCAAATGCCAGTCTACTATTGAGAGGCGTGAGCTTTCAGCTGCTGTTCCATTGCACAACAGAAGCCATCGGCCCTCTGCCTGTTCAGCTGCCTTCGAAGAAAAGGGCACTGTACCTTTTCCGGATTGCGAAAGCCACTTCAGGGATGGCGCCATATTGTCCTGGCCTTGGAAGATGCCTTTTGATAAAGCCATAACCACACTTGTTTTTGCAGGAATCGGTAGTCCTTTGTTTCATACCTGTCTGTCCATTTTGTCCTGTTGATTTGAGGATACTTTGTTGTCCAGTGGCTAACTTTTGCCACAATGAAAGTTAACTCCATATGCAGTTCCTTCAATGCCCATATTTTCTCTGAAGTAGATTGGTACTGCCAGGACCTGACATGTCTCAAAAAAGAAAAATTTTCTAAGTTATTAAAACATTTTAAATGCCATATTCTGTAGATCTCTGAAGGGTTTGAAGATGACCTGTCTATCTAAAATATATCTGCTCAATTTTTAAAACATATCTAATATGACTACAAGTTCTATTGTAATGTCTAACTACTAACTTTCATTTCTTTATATCCTAAAAGTTGGTAATAATAATATTCAAGGATCAGAAAATTGCATTACATTGTTAAATGAATGGTATAAGTACAATTAGAAATATACATATAGCATTTTCTAACAATATCAATTTGAATATATATAATTTGTATACAATATAAAACAATCCAATCCAATGTAAAGTATTTAAAACTAGTAATTGTCTTTTACTTCTTTTCTTTTTTCTTTTTAAAACAAGAACCTTAAATCTAATCTCCTTTGCTTAGCCTTTTTCCTAACTCTTGACAACAACTTGTAACCAACCCCCCTAAACAATGAAAATTATCCCAGAGCCAAAACCCATTAAAAAAACCAAAAAACCACCTGCCCTACACCACCTCGTTGGGAATGTGGGCATTGTATTCTTAAAATTGCTTCCTGCTGGGTATGGGCGAAGTTATCTTTATGCTGAAAGAAAAATTTTAGGTTAATTGTCAAATTCTAGGAAAGGTAACTATATCCTTCATTATCCAGTCTGTGTATAATGCCAAAGTTCAGGGTTTATCTCATCTTATTCAAGTAGTCTTTGAGACTGGATCATCTCAGCTAGTCATCTCAAAATTGCTCTGAGCACCTTGTAGTTCAAAGCTGATCTGTAGATGATGTTTGTCAGCTTAGTGATATTATTATTGTCCACATGGAATTGTTGTTGTTGTGGGGCCCTATCTTCTTTCTGGAGACTTCAGTTGATGTTAGGCCTGGCTGTGATTTCCTGCAAAAAACTGATAAGAGACTCGAACACAAAGACATATATATGCAGCTAATTGAAGCCTTTTTTCTAGAATTAGTACTCTATATGACCATATCTTAACAAAGTTTAAAATGTATATATCTATATATATATATATTAATCTTGTAAATTTTGATATAAAATTCATACTTTAAGAAAAGTTTAAAGAATCAGAATAGAATCAAAGAGTTGAGATTAGTAATAGAATAGTTCCTTAATTAATTTGGCTTTTCTCCTGTCCCATAGCAAAAGATGGCTCTTTTCTTCTGGCATGATACAGGGAGTTTGCATTTTCCTTTTAACAACATGCTTGAGTTTAAAGAAGGAGAGAGCCATTCTCCAACTCCAAAGTCAGCTTTAAATTTTAATTGAACTGGGACTATCAGAAGACCAATAGTGTTAAATTTCTTTAGAGAAGAGCAGAAACAAACATTTAGGAAGACTTTTTTAGATGATATACCCATACGCCATTTCTGTTTCCTGGGATAGATGATTTGTCCCTTTTCTTCATTTGTCTCATTTCAGATTCCTTAACCTTCATTCTCCTAAAAGACAAAAACAAAAACTTTTTCCCAAGACTAATTTTGGGGATGTTCCTTTTTGGCAAGTTATTATCTGATTAAATGAAAAGGCATGTGTTACTGGTATAAGTTAGTTTAAATTGGATGTTCATGCTGGTTGATGAACTATCACCTCCTCTAATTAATAGGTCTCTCTTGTTCAAATCGAACCTCTTATCAGTTTTGATGGTACCCACAGCTTATCTTCTCCTGTAGAAACAAAAGCAAAAACTCGTCCCCAACGTAGCACATATCATGGTTTCCATTCTGAGGTCAGCACATCCTTAAAGTATATAGGCTGATTTAATGCTGTAGTTTTTTTTTGTTTTTTTTTTTTGGTTTTTCAAGACAGGGTTTCTCTGTGTAGCTTTGCGCCTTTCCTGGGACTCACTTGGTAGTCCAGGCTGGCCTCGAACTCAGAGAGATCCACCTGCCTCTGCCTCCCGAGTGCTGGGATTAAAGGCGTGCGCCACCACCGCCCGGCTAATTCTGTAGTTTTTTCTATTATCTAATGTCTCTCTGCATCTGTTGTTCCTTTCTCATTGGCACTGAGATAATTCAAAGTTAATAGAGCATTATGCAGTCTATTTCTGGGGGTTTTGTTACCCCTTTCTGTTTATTTAGCATGTCCTTTAGAGTTCTGTTTGATCTTTCTATAACTGCTTGACCTGTAGGATTATGTGGTATACCTGTAATATGCTTTATATTATAATAAGCAAAAAACTGTTTCATTTTAGCAGAGGCATATGATGGAGCATTGTCAGTTTTGATTTGTGCAGGTATACCCATGATGGCCATAACTTCTAGCAAATGAGTGATTACAGAATCAACTTTTCCAGAACTCAAAGCAGTTGCTCATTGAAATCCTGAATAAGTGTCAATGGTATGGTGTACATATTTCAATTTTCCAAAGTGAAACATGTCCATCTGCCAGATTTCATTCCTCTGAGTACCCTTTGGGTTACATCCTGCTGGTAATGATGTTTGATTATAGAAGGAACAAGTAGGACATTTCTTTACTATTTCTTTGGCTTGTTGCCAGGTTATGGAAAAATCCTTTTTTAAACCTTTACTATTCACATGATGTTTTCTTATGAAATTCTGAGGTCTCCAGCACATTTCCTATCAATAATTTATCAATCTCATCATTACCTTGTGCTAGAGGGCCTGGCAGACCCGTATGGGATCGGATGTGAGTTATATGTAAAGGATGACTCCTTTTTCTGATTGTATCTTGTAATTGAATAAATAGTGAAGTTAATTCTGAAGCATCAGGGATAAATTCTGCAGTCTCAATATGTAATACCACTCTTTCAGCATACTGAGAGTCAGTTACTATGTTGAGAGGGTCTGGAAAATCCATTAATACCAACAGAATAGCATACAATTCTGAGTTTTGAACTGAATTATAAGGACTTTGAACCACTTTACTTAAATTTTCAGATTTTTAATCTGCCTTTCCTTGTTTGTTGGCATCTGTATAAAATGTACGAACTCCAGATATGGGTTTTTCCTGTACAATTTGAGGCAAGATCCAATCAGCTCTCTTTATAAGATCAATTCTATCACTTTTGGGATACTTGCTGTTAATTTCTCCCAAAAAATTACTGCAAGCTCTTTGCCAAGGTTCACTTTCTGTCCACAATTTTTCATTGTCCTCCTTAGTTAAAGGTATGACAATTTCTGCTTGGTCTATTCCTGCTAATTGACGACGTCTCAATTTTCCTTTCCAAATCTAGTCAAGAGATTTTTTCCACATAAGTTTTTAATTTTTTTATTTGGTTTATTTGGTAAAAATATCCATTCCAGTATAATATCTTCCCTCTGCATTAATATTCCAGTAGGAGAATGCCTAGAAGGTAAACTAACCAAAATGCAATCCAGCTTTGGATCAATACGATCCACGTGCCCTTCATGTACTTTCTTTTCTACCAAGGCCAATTCTTTCTCAGCTTCAGGTGATAATTCTCTTGGACTATTTAAGTCCTTGTCACCTTCTAAGGTTTTGAACAAATTAGTCAGTTCATCATTTTTTACCCCAACAATAGTTTGTAGATGAGAAATATCTCCAAATAATCTTTGAAAGTCATTAAGTGTCTGTAGTCTATCTCTCCTAATTTGCACCTTTTGAGGTCTAATTTATTGTAGCTCTATTTTATATCCTAAATAATTAATAGAATCTCCTCTTTGTATCTTTTCAGGAGCAATTTGTAATCCCCAGCAAGGCAAAATTTTCTTTACTTCTTCAAATATTTTTTCTACAGTATCTTCATTTGTGTCAGCTAGTAAAATATCGTCCATATAATGATAAATTATAGATTTAGGAAATTTTTTACGTATCACTTCCAATGGCTGTTGTACAAAATATTGGCACAGAGTTGGGCTATTCAACATTCCCTGTGGGAGGACCCTCCATTGAAATCTTTTAACTGGTTGAGAATTATTATAAGTAGGCACTGTGAAAGCAAATCTTTGTCTGTCTTTTTCTTGTAAGGGTATTGAAAAGAATCTTTTAAATCAATAACTATGAGAGGCCATCCTCTTGGTAACAGAGTAGGCAAAGGAATTCCGGATTGTAGAGAGCCCATTGGCTGAATTACTTTGTTAATTGCTCTAAGGTCTGTTACCATTCTCCATTTACCAGATTTCTTTTTAATAACAAATACAGGAGAATTCCAAGGGCTGGTTGATTCTTCAATATGCTGAGCATTTAACTGTTCTTCTACCAGCTCTTCTAAAGCCTGGCATTTCTCTGTTGTTAAAGGCCATTGCTGAACCCATACAGCCTCCTCTCTTAACCATTTTAAAGGTAGAGCTGTTGGTGTCTTTGGAAGATCATCAGTTGTTGTGCCCTGTTCTTGTATAATATGGATGGCTGGTGACCACTCAGAATAATGCCTTCTAATATTTCTTTCAGAAACATGTCCTGGTTTATGATTTGTTTCTGAGATTGGAGGGATGTTAATCTGAGTATTCCATTGTTGCAACGAGTCTCAACCCCACAGGTTCATAGCTATGTTAGCCACATATGGTTTTAATTTTCCTCTCTGTCCTTCTGGACCTATACATTCCAGCCATCTTGCACTCTGTTTCACCTGAGATAATGTCCCAATTCCTAACAGTTGAACGTTTACCTCCTGAAGAGGCCAAGTTGGATGCCAAAATTCTGGTGCAATTATGGTAACGTCCGCACCTGTGTCTACCAGACCAGACAACAAAACACCATTTATTTTTTTGTTAATTTTGGTCTTTGTTCATTAATAGAAGTTTGTCAAAAATTTTTCTTTATGTTTTCTCTTGAATTTTCTATTCTTTCTGTTTCATCATCCTGACCAGCATGATTTATTCCAGTAGGCATTTGGTTATTTAATTGCTGTGAGTAGGAGTTTCCTCTACGGCTGCAGGAAAGGTTTGAACTGGATTTGCTATGGGGGTCTGCATGAGGCCCCTCTGGGAGTTTCCCGAAGACTGAGGCAAAGGATTACCCTGTCTGTCCCTTGTTGGTCTACATTCCTTGGTCCAGTGTTTTCCCTTACCACACCTTCTGCATACTCCAGAAGGAAGGGGCATTCTGTTGCCATTGTTCCTTGAAGAAACATTGTGTCTAGGAATGACCTGTTTACAGTCCCTTTTGAAATGTCCTTGCTTTTCACATCCTAAACATCTAACATTCCTCAAACCTTTTGAGATTGCTTTTCCTACCCACATATCATCATGGTCATGAGCCTCAACATTAACCGTATCTTTAATTCAATCTTCCAAATGTGCAGATCTTGCCTTTAATGGCCTGATTATTCTTTTGCATGCTGCATTCGCATTCTCAAAGTCCAAAGATTCAATTATTATCTGAGTAGCTTCTGAATCCAGGACCATTCTCTTTACTGCTGAAGCCAGTCTTTGTAAAAAATCTGTGAAAGATTCTTTTGGGCCTTGTATAACCTTTGTATATGACTCAGTTTTTTTTTTCCTGGTTCCTCTACTCTGTCCCATGCATTCCAGGCTGCCGTTCGACATAGAATTAGGGTTTGGACATCATATAAACATTGTGTTTGTACTGAAGCATTTTGGCCTTCTCAAATAAGCTGATCCTGGCAAACTCATATTCCTTTATCCCTCCATTGTTTTTCTATGTTTTTTGCCTCATCCTTGAACCAAGTTAACCACTGAAGCCTTTGACTGGGTTCCAGAACAGCTTGTGCAAGGTCCTGCCAATCCTCTGGTACAATCCTATTATATGTTGACCAAGAGTTTAACATTTGCTTTACATATGGGAAATGCATGCCATAAGATACTATTGCCTCCTTAAACCTTCGTAAATCCAACATTTCAATTGGAGCCCAAATATTTTGTGTAGTCATTTGATTAGGCAACTGCTTATGGTTACAGGATAAATTAAGGGTGACTGTGTGAAAACAGGCTTTCTTTCTGTAACCTTGTGATCCAAACTTGAAACAACTTCACTGTTAATTTCTTCTGTCTGAATTTGAATTTCTCTATGATTCATTTTTACAGGTTTAACAAGTTTTTCTAAAACTGTTATCCTGGCACTTAAATTGACTATCTTTTTAAATAGTAAAATGAGGATAAGCATGGTAATAAATTGCATAATTCGATCAACATTAATCTTCTCATATATTTGTTCCATTGTCAGACTGACTAAAATTTCAAACAAAGCTCAATTTTCTTCCAGTGTACACATAAAACCCATTTTTTTAAAATGTGGAAAAAAATTCTCTTTTAAATAGTTTCCTTTAAAATATCTGATATGTTAAGTGACTTACTAAGTCTGTGTAGAACAGTAGAAATCCGAGGGAATTTCAAAACAGCCACCTAGTGTCCAGGTGTGAATCCCGAGAGAAAGAGAGAGAGAGAGAGAGAGAGAGAGAGAGAGAGAGAGAGAGAGAGGAGGGGAGGGGAGGGGAGGGGAGGGGAGGGGAGGGGAGGGGAGGGGAGGGGAGGGGAGAGGAGAGGAGAGGAGAGGAGAGGAGAAGAGAAGAGAAGAGAAGAGAAGAGAAGAGAAGAGAAGAGAAGAGAAGAGAAGAGAAGAGAAGAGAAGAGAAGAGAAGAGAAGAAGAGAAGAGGAGAGAACGCAAGAAACCGTACTGGCTAAAGCTTAAATCCAGCCACGTGTTCCCTCTTGAGCCGAGTCAAGGCTTGGCTCTGGCTTCCTTAAGCTCTGACCACGTGCGTTGGATTTACAGGCTGGGGCCCTGTTCAGCAGGACAGGCCTGAGTTGTTTGTAGCACCGGCTTTAAGCAAGTAGCTCACGGTTAGTCCGGCCTGAGGCCAAGCCGACCTGGGCCCGGGCTAGGGAGCCGACCGCCCTTGTGGGAAACCGGATCTGCCGCCAAGCCAAGCGGTTTTTAATGGATTCTTGTCACGTTGGGTGCCAAATGTAGATGTAACCAACCGTCTTGTTAAATAAGATACACAGAACCAATGCAAAGAATAAAGCCAAGAGAACAAGAGCTAAGAGCCTTACTGCCTGCTGCAGCTAGCCTCTTAAGCCAAGAGACCTCTCCGAAAAAGGACCTACTTCCTGTGTGTTTGTCTTTATATAGTCTTTCTGTTCTGCCTTCTCATTGGTTGTAAAACAAACCACCTGACTGCCTCATCACTGTCTGTTGTACAACCCTCTAGGTCTTCTATGGTATTGAGATTAAAGGAGTGTGTCTCCAATGCTGGCTGTATCCTTGACCACACAGAGATCTACCTAACTCTTCTATCAAGTGCTGGGATTAAAGGCGTGCACCACGAATGCCCAGCTGTTATGGCTTGCTATTAGCTCTGAACCCCAAGCAACTTTATTAACATACAAATAAAATCACATTTCAGTACAAATAAAATACCACCATAGAGGACCCAAGTTTCGATACCCAGCACCCACATAAAAGCTAGACATTTGAGCAGTAGAGACAAGTAGCAAGTAGGTTTTGGATGCAGGGGACTTCCTGGCTAGCCAGTCTAGCCAATTGGCAAACTCCATGTTTGGTGAAAGACCTTCCTTATAAACTATGGTGGACAGCATTTCAGGACAGCAGATGTTGACCTCTGGCTTCCATACACATGCCTGGATGCCTGTACACACCAGTATCTACCTACACAAAAAAGCTGTAATAGCAGTGAGAAAATAATGATTTGTGCCTTAACACTTGAGACAGGACCTCGGTAGCCAGGCTTTCCTCAAATTCAAAATTCTGCTCGCCACCAGAGTCCTGGGATTGCAGGATGCATCACCATTCTGTCAGCCTATGGGATCCTTTAAAAACATCAAAATGGCCACTTTAGATTTCTGACAGAGCTAAAAGTCAAAGCTACATAGGACAGACAAAATCTCTTGAGGGCTAGAAAGAGGGCTGAGTGGTTAGGAGCTCATGCTGCTCTTATAGAGGACTGAGTTGGATCCCAGCACCCAAGTCAAGCATCTAACTGCAGCCCCAGGCAGTCTTGACACCTCTGGCCTCAGAGCATCTGCACGTACCTGCACACACACACACACACACACCATTAAAATTTAATTCTTTTAAAAAACAAGTTCAGCAGTTATGAGCATTTACAGAGGATCAGGGTTTGATCCCAAGCACCCAGGTGGTTTTACCACCATCTGCAACCCCACTGACGGGGGATTAGTGCTCTCCTTGGTCTCCATGGGCTGCTGCATGCACGAAGTACACATGAACTCACACAAGTATGCTCAGCATCCCCACACAAGTGAAACAGTTTTATTTCAGGTTTTGAAATGCTTCGCTTCTAAATTTTTCAGTATTGCTACCTGGATTTTACAGGCATTGGTTAAGTATGCTATTACGGTAACCACAGAGTTTCTGAAGCCTGAACACCTCCAGAGTGAATAAGGCACTATGTCTGAGACTATCAGGACAAATAGGTACAACTGGTTCCAGATAGAACAGGAAAATAGGTTCCCCTAACTTAAAGTCATAGGCAGTTCTTTCATCCTAAACTGTAGGAAGAGCTCAGAGTGAGCCTACCCCTTTTTAAAAAGGCCAAACCAAGATTCTTTGAGGTTGCATCCCTAAAATACTTTCATAACCAAGTTTTTTCCTTCCTAATTTAGAAGAATATATATTTACTTTGTTTATACATAGCCACTGTCTAGTAAATGTATACAGAGTTATATAACTAAAGGATTTGCATTTACTTCAGGTACCAACCACACACAAGGTAAGAGGCACATGGAAAAATAAGGTCAGAAACAAACTTTATTTATACAGGGATAACAAAGATATCAATAACTCAAATACTGAATAATTCTGCTTTGGGTTGGCTACAAGTTCATGCCTCACCAATCCTGTTTCATGGCAGTTCAAGACTACAGTTGGTACTTTCCACCAGATCTGTGGTAGTCTTGAAACTTGCAAAGACTCAGTACACTGTCTGTAGCTTGTTGAACAGCAACAGAAGAGACGATGTACTCGGCAGTCAGTCTCTCACAAAAAAGACATTATATCCCAGTTCTGTTAAAGCGCCAGTCAGTAAGGCCCATAAGGGAATGAAGACATAGGACAGGTTCATGGTAGTAAACTGTTCCAGTTTAGCACACAGTGCGAGGCAGAAGGCTAACTTAAGTAACATTGCAATGAGGTACCAGGCTTTCTTTTTAATGTTGTGTGACCCATGTCGGGGGTCAAAGCCAGACTTACACCGTCCAGCCATCTTCACAATCAGCATGACGAGAAGGATAGTGTCAAATATCCAGACTGGAATAAATATGAGGAACCAGTTCCAAGGTGCCTTCTCATCCAGTTTCAACACCAACATGATCAGGAAGAGTAATGTGAAAAGCCAGGTGAGGAGTACTCTCTGAGCCAAGGACATTCTCATTTAAACCGTTTCAAGAGGCTGTTTCTGGGCTGAAATAAGGGACGTATACCCTAGAAAAGAAAAAAAGGTCAGGATTTGATAGCAGAAATCACTTCTATTCCTAGTAAAGTTGGCTGCTTCCCACTTCTCAGGCTTTCTACTTTGGAAAACATTCTATAGTTCAAAACCTCTTGTGGCAATCCCAACAACCATTTTGTATGCGTGTATGTATGCATATATATATTAAAGTATTCTATTTTGAATTATGTGTATGTATGTGGGTACATGCATGCAAGTGCAGGTGCCCTTAGAGGTTGGAGGTGGCAGATTCTACTGGAGCTGTAATCCAAGCAGCTGAGAACCTCCCACCAGCGGGTCCTCTGTAGGAGCAGTCTGTTCTTCACTGCCGAGCAGTCTGTCCAGCCACTGCTATCATCATAGTCCATCACTACAGCACTAAGGTTTTAGAAGAGACACTGAGTATGAACTTTACTCAAGAGGAGTTGGTTCCTCCTCAGTGCTATCACTCAAGCCCAAGGTGTGACTTGATCTGTACCTCAGCGATGTTCTTAACCTCTCTGCAAACTTGCAAACCTATAGTTTTTTGTTTAATTTCAAGAGGTGCTAAAATCAAGCATCAAGATCAAAGCAGTGAAAAATGAAATGAGGTTTGCAAGGATAGAATGGCTAATATACACTATGAGTATATCAAGACTGCAAGGTTGCCACTGGCTAAGTAACAGAAATTCTACACTTTCATAGAACCCTTGTTTATTACATTTTTAAATATTTTCTTGCTAAAGCAGACCATTTAGAAAACTAGATATTTTGTCATTACTTAATGTTTAATTATTCCATGACAAGGGGCTTTTATGTCACTATTCTCTCTAAATCTATTCTGAAATACTCATTTAAAATTGTTTTCATATGTATGTGTGTCTGCATGTGTTCAAGTGCCCACAAAGAAGAAAATGGCAAATGCTAAGATTCTTTCTGAATGTGAACATGAGCTGGCATCCCTGGCTGCAGTCCCTAGGTGCTAGTTACAGGTAGTCCTGAACAACCTAATGTGGGTACTGGGGAATGAACTCAGGTCCTCTGGAAGAGCAGGAAGCTTTTAAAATCTCTGATCCATCAACCCACAACCCTTACTTTCGTTCACAATTTAAGAGTTACTGTTACCTTAGTATATATCCTTAAATCTGGAAGGCCTAGTACCTGCTCACTGCCAGAATATTTTCAATTTCTCTTATTTTTTTTCAATGCTAACGTCACTAAACTAATTCTTAAAAAAATCTTCCATTTTAACTGGGACTGCATTAACTTATATCTTAGCTTAAGGTATAAATAATGCATTATATCTAATTTTCATGTATGGATTTGCAGACCATTAAAACATAGGGTAGATACAATAGGAAATCAAAAGCTAAATTACAATCAGCTGAGTAAGGAGTTAACGGAAGGAGATGGAAATAGCTGAGAAACACTATTCCTTTAGCTATGTGAAGAAGAAAATGAAATATAGGACATGGGATTGTGGAAGGAGTAAGTAGAAATAATTAGTTCTCTCCTTCCACTATAGATCCTGGAGATTGAACTCAGGTCATCAGCCTTGGTGGCAAATGCATTTACCTGCTGGACCATCTTGCCAGCCCAAGAAGAAATATGTAGGAAAGTAGACTCCATGATAAAGCTTAAAGGAAAATAAGCCACTGGCAAATGACACATTGAAGATGAATACAGGGGGAAGAGACAGATCAGAAACTGCAGAGTTAAACAAAAGGAACAGGTGCTAGACAAGATGCAGGAAAAACAGGAGGAGCTGAAGAACTGGATAGATAGAGCAAATGCCCTAGACCAGTGCGCTCAATTGTACTGATGTACTCGGCACATCTCTAGGAGGGCAATTTTGGGAGAGGTACACATCTGTTATAGTTCCGTACTTAGATGTGAATGTCTTTGCACCTTCTCAGACCAATTTGCATTTGTTTAGTTTGCAAATGCTTTGGACTGCAGTATTTTGGCTTTTAAGTAGGCTTCCTTTTTTGAGACAGACTTTCAGTATGTAGCCCTGGCTTGCCTAGAACTTTGCTAATACAGACCAGGCTGGCTTTGAACTAAAAGAGCTACCTGACTTTGACTCTACTAGGATTAAAGGCATGGGGGTGTAAAAGAACTGCTCACACTGGGCTCAGTCCTGGAAAGCAATTTTCTTTACTGGTCTTTCCTTGTTGGAAGCCTTATATAGTGGAATGAGATTATTTTGGAAGCAGAGGTGGATTTGTGTCTGCTTAATTAACTATATATGTTTTTAATCCTGTGGATGTTTGCTCAGTCCCAACCTCCGATTTGGTCAATTTTAAGAACCTTTACGAATATTTGTGATCATAAGTCCCTTAAATATAACTTTCTTGTATGCCATAGGATACAAATTCATTTTGTTTCTCCTTCAGAACAAATACCAAGTTGTCTGCAATGACCACAGGCATTTTAGGACAAGAGGCGAAAGGGCATAAGCTTACTGTGATTCTAAGTTTCTAACTGTGAGACGAAACAAAATTCAACTGCAGGGAAATATTCTCAACAAGGGAAGCAACCTTACTGATATTTAACTGACATTTAAAGGGTTGCATAGGCTGAACTACGACGGTGATACAGATTCCAATTTTACAAAAACATCTTAATCGGGTTAATAGAATTTATTTATTTATTTTAAACCACCATTTCTCTCTAAGGGACGTCAAAGGCACTCCAAGGCTAAGATTTGCTCAACAGATATTTCCCACTTAGGGTAGTTATTTCTGGTACATGGAAGGTAGTTGGTTTGTTTTTTTTTTTTTCTCATGATTCTGGATCCATTGTCGAAAGGCCTCTTATCCTATCACCTGCATCAAGTGATCAGTGTGTAGTAGATTCGTCCAAGGTCTTTCCCACACCATTCCATTTCCCTTTTCCCGTGAACTCGCTGTGCCCAAAGACAGCTTTGTTTAATAAACTCAGAATTCCCGCTACAAAATCAGTGGCCTCTCTGCTTACAACTTGGCTGACTTTAGAGCTCATCCGTCCTGGAATGCAAGGATGCTGCTCAACTATCCCCTTCTTTGGTATGCAAATACCCACGGTGGTTTCGCCGGGCTGTCCTTCCTCTCCCAAACCTATATTGGAATTTGATGCAGATTTTGCGAAATGTACTCGGTAGTCGTCCTGCCACGCGCCCGCGCGCTAGTGTGGCCACGGCGTGACGGGGTGAGGGTCACCTAAACACCGGAGGCAGCGCCGCGGTGCCGGGTGGGCAAGGGCCGAGCTCCGACTCACCTGGCAGCGCGGCTGGCGGGAGAGCCGAGAGGGCAGCGACGGTCGGGAAATGCGCCAGTTTGGATCCTGGTCCTCTTCCACACTTTTCCCCCCATTAAATTCTTAGTCCTTCACATGATAATTAAGGAGAAGATACAGTTCCGCCTCTCCAAACCGCCGCAGCGGAGGCCCTCAACAGATCAGGGCTCCGCCCACATCCGGGGCTGTTCCTGCGGCCCTCGGCCTATCTCGTAGAACGGAGAGGACGCTGGCCCGCTGTCGTGAGCCCCTTCCCCGCGGTCATTGGTCCATTTGGCCGCCAGTAACTGACAGCCTTCCCCTGAGCCCGCCCCTTAGTCCTATAGGTCGGGAGGAAAGTCAGTCTAGGCTCTAGCCCCGCGTCGGCCCCGCCCTCACATCGCCTCGAGCCCCGCCCCGCTGGCCCTGCCCCCGCGACCTGCGTGCTGCGGCGCAGACTCGGTGGCGCGCCGAGGGGCGGGGCGGCCCGGGGGGCGGAGCGGGGGCGGGCGGCGCGAGGGTGGAGGCGGCGCGCCGCCGGCGGCGGGGCTGTAGCTCTCCGGGCTCCGGCGGCGGCGCTAGCCTCCGAGCCTCTGCGCGTCTCCTACCCGCGTCCTCGCGGCGCGGGCGGCTACGGTAAGCGCCACGGCTCCACGCTCGGCGGGCCGTGTGGAGGGCGCCGCGCTCCGACAGGGTCCCAGGGCCGTGCGGACCGGGCGGCGGGCGGCATGGGGGGCAGGCTCCGGGGTCGGCACGGTGCCCCCCGCCCCGGGCACCTGCGGGCCACGCTCGGCCGCGGCCGCCTCCCATCGCTGGGGCGCGGAGGCTGCGGGCCGAAGCTCGGCGCGGTGTGGGCGCCCGCGCCTGTGCGCTCTGCCGGCGTGGGGTCGCGGGGTCCCCAGAGGGCGCATGGGGGCGGCGGGTGGCCTGGCCCGGGCCCGCGCGAGGTCCGCTAGCGGCCGGAGGCGCGGGGCTCGCGGGGCGGTCGCCCTGAGTGCAGGCGCTGCCCGCGCGGAAGGGCAGCTGCTGCTCCCGCAGCCCCGGCACACTGGAGTTGCGGATCCGACGGTGACTGCGGAGGGGCGGCTGCCCGAGTCCTGTGCGCGGGCCTTGCAGGCTGTTTCAGGTTTGCAAACAATGCCGTGGTCCTCAGGCATGCTTACCTTGGTTTCTGCCTCGTGTTGACAGCCATCGTTCTGGTATTGTTCTGGTATTGTGCTTTCTAACTCATCACCGCCTTGGAGACTTCGGGGATCATTTTGCTAAGCATTTTATTTTTATCCTGACAAAACCGAGGAACTGCATTAACATGTGCTATCGGGCGAGTAGAATCTGGAACAATTAATTTCCCTGTGGATTTTACATACTTAGATACTGCTGAGATTAGGTATGCAGTTTACAATTGTTTTGCCAGTAGTAGATGTTGCTTACTTTGATGTTACTTTACATGTAACACTTTTGTAATTTTTTTTTAATGCTTTCATCAAACACTTCTAAGGTTTCTTGCCTTTTCCCCCCTTCTTCTGAGTGTTTGATTATAAACTTAGCTTTGACTTTGCTAGGTACTTTTGTAAATTCCTTTTTCCAAAACTGGACTTCCACAAGCACTTGAGTTCACGTCCTAACTTCGGTTTGGCATACAGGCTGTAGATTAAAGAGAAAGAAACGTGCATTTCAATGAGTTTTATGTCTCGGACTCCAGAGGAAAGGAATCGGGAGGTCTAAGAAGACTGAGCCATGTCTGTGACCAGAAATCAAGGTGCTTCCAGTACACTTTTTGTCCCCCTTTGGAAGTAGCCTGCCTCCTGCACAGGGAAGCTGTTGAATGCATTAGGTAGGGCCAATCTAGGTGTTCGGTGGGAAGGTTCTGATTTTACCATATTGTATTAGAGCGTGAAAATGTAAGCATTTCAAGTGCAGCTAGCAGCGTGAGCACTCTTGTGTAGTCAAGCCGGCAAGAGTAAATATTTTAAAGGCCAAATTGGCACTGGACAGTTGATCCTAAAAATAAAGATGACTTGAACAATTTTTAAGTGGAAACCTTTTTGGCTAGTCCATTTTATGCATAATTGTAAGGAATTTGTAATGCAAGTGGCTTCACTAAGAGAATTTATGTTAATATGTTGAAAAAATGAAAATCAGAAAGTAGTTGGACTATGTATTATTTAATCTAATGACTACTATTCTCTATTTTACAACTAAAATTAGTTCAAGATTTCAATCGTAATTAGTTGATGGGTTCACTTATAACAGGTTTGATTACAAGGACTGCATTTCAAGTCATTATGCTGTACCACTACAGTAAAACTGGCTTCAACTTGGTATAAAGAGACTAATAGGCAACAGTGTTGCAAAAGGATAAACTGCATCCGAGTTCCCATTGTAACACTTGCAGATCACTGTGGAATAGTGTTGAGTGTGGCTGGAGACATTGGGATGGAGTCAGTCACTCTCACCTTTTAACAGCCTTTTAAGAGGAGACATATTTAAACAAACAATAATACCTCATTATATTGTGAGAGAATGTGTGGAATCTCACTGACTTTATGGGGAGTTTAAAAGATAGACACCAGAGCCAGGTGTGGTAGCAAATGCCTGTAATCCTATCTATCATTTGGGAGGCAGGGAGGTGTCTGAATTCTAGGACAGCCAAGTCTACATAGTGAGACTTTTTCTCAAACAACAACAATAATAAAAAAAAACACAACAAAACAAAATAAAGTTACCAGAAGTTGAATACCTGTTGATCTTTTACTGTAAATGTGATATGTCAATTTCCTTATTTGTTTAGCAGAGAGCATAGTATTTCCAAGTGGATGCTCATAGGATGGGTGGGAGGTCTAGGGAGGAGCTGTCTGAGAGCCTTGGCAACTTAAAAGAAGTTTTCATAAATAGGGAAGAAAGCTATTCCATGAGTATAGATTGAGAGAATGAGAACTATAGTTTCATATAAAAGTACTTGTGAATGCCAGTGGTAAATGCTAATTTGCATAGAATGTGTCTGAGCAGTGTGAGTATATCCACTTTTGATGGTTGGAAATTGCAAACTTAAGTACTAAACTGTCTTTGTTGCTGTGACAAAACACCATTACCAAGGCAGCTTATAAAAGTATTTAATTTGGGTTTGTGGTTTTATAGGGTAAGAGTGCGGCAGGCAGGCAGGCAGGGCCCTGTTGTTTTTGAGACAAGGTTTCTCCCTGTGGCCCCAGCTGTCATAGAACTCAGTCTGCCTCTGGAATCCTCCTGCCTCTGTTTCCTGAGTTCTGGGATTAAAAGTATGCACCATCACTGCAGGTTGAGAACTTAAATCTTGATCCACAAGCATGGAGCAGGAAGAGACAGAGATGTACAGAGAGAGACTGGAAATGGCTGGGCTTTTGATACTCAAACCCACCCCTGCAGTGACACACCTCTTCCAACAAGGCCACACCTCCTGTCCTTCTCAAACAGTTCCTAACTGGGGCCACACCTTCAAATACAGGAGTCTGTGGGGACCTTCTCACTTAAACCACCATATACACTAGAAACAATTTGTCTGTTATATCCTTACCTAATACTTACCCTGCAACATTTATTTTCCAAGTGTCTGGTTAGTCAGGCATGTCATAATTTCATTGAGATTTTTCCATTCAAAAACTCCGAGAGGTGTATTTTGGCATTCTTTGTATAGGAATCTTAAAGTGGATTTTGTTGCCTCCAACCTCTTTATATAGTCTAGAAACTCCTTTATTGGTTCATTGGTTCTCTCTCTCTCTCTCTCTCTCTCTCTCTCTCTCTCTCTCTCTCTCTCTCTCTCTCTCTCTCTCTCTCTCTCTCTCTCCAAGAGTCTTCTTGTATAACCTTGGTTGGTTTGGGATTTCCTATGTAGACCAGACTGATTTTGAACTCAGGTTCTGCTTCCTCTGCCTAGAATTAAAGGTGTGTGCCGGCACCTCCAGCCTACCATCTTAAAGCTAGCTTGAGATACGATAGTGGGATGGGATCTTTTAAATTGGGACTGCACTTGAAACTGAGAAAGATTCCGAGCTTCTGTTTCTCTGGTTAGCATGGAATGATCTATCCATTGGGTTTATGAAAGTGAACCGTCACTCGATCACCAGAAGCATATGACTAAGATGAAAATACATAGGACATTTAGGACAGCTGCATTTTTAGTTTAGGTTGTTAGTGTCTTGCAAATGGATAAAATGTGAAAAGAAATCCAGAGGTCAGTTTGCAAATGAAAATGCTGACTGTTTCCTAGAGCAGGTAGTTTTTATGAACACTGGGCAAGAAAGAAAATATGCTGGATTTAGTTCTGAATAGCGAACATGAACTAGGGCAGGAAATGGCTGTGGCTGAAGAACTACCTGATAATAATCATAACATGATTAAATGACATTTAATGAGAGGAAGTAAAGAGTGCAGCTTTCTGCTGTAGAAGCAGTAAGACTGTTAGTTTACGGCAGGAATTTTGAAGAGAAGTAGTAGGCATTGATAGCTCGTAAAACATTGAATATGGGATCTGAAAACAGAGATAGCAAAGATTTATGAAAGATATTTGCAAGTTATATACACAAGTTCCGTGGTCTGTAGAATGGGTTTAGGACTGAATTCTGACATTCACTAGTTCAGAAACTCTGAGTTCTTTATTTAACCTTTTTGTAGTTGGTTTTATTCATGAAATAGATCTGTCTGTCTGGTTAAACTTTACCTTTAGAAAGTGTCAGTGAGATATGAGATGCCTTGACACAGTGCTTGGCTTCTAAGACTTACTCAAAAGCTGATTGTTGTAATTATTGGACTGAACTCTAACAAACAGACAGCTGGGGGTGGTAGCATACACTTTTAATCCCAGCACTCGGGAGGCATTGGCTGGCAGGTCTCTGTGAGTTCAGGCTCAGCCTGGTTTATGTAGTGAGTTCCAGGCCAGCCAGGGCTACATAGTGAGGTAACCCTGACTCAAAAAACAAACAAACAAACAAACAAACAAATAAAACAAATAGAAAACTGCATAAAAAGGTAACAAAACCGAAAATGGCAAACAGGAAAACAACTCCAGAAGCAGTACTCTGCTGAGTCATTCACAGGCAGAGTTCAGTCAAGAATGACTACAGCAACATGCTGTATATATATGGAATCAGTTTCATATTTTCAAGTTTTTCCCCAGAGAAAGTAGTTCAGACTTTTGAGTAGAGGGTAGATAGGATTTAATTCTTATTGTCAAAAACATAATGTCACTGAAATCAGGTCTCAGCCATGTAAATAAAATATAGATAAAGGGACTTGTTTTTCCTCAAGTCTCTTATTCATTTTATTCCTGAAATACTTTTTCCTGTGTTTGTGTGTGGTATGTATGCATGCATCTGTGGCGTGTGCACGTTTGTGTGTGAGGGTAGGCCAGATTGGCATTGGGTGTCTCCCTCAGTCACTCTTCATCGTACTTTTTGAGACAGGGTGTCATTGGACTTAGAGCCCACTGACTGGCTTGCCTGGCTGGCCAGCAAGCCCCAGGGTCCTCCTGTCTGCCACCCAAGCGATGTGATGGGACTGCAGGTGTACTGCACTGTGCTTTGTTATTGGGTCTGGGGATGGATCTGAGGTCCTCATGCTTGCAGGGAAAGAATAATTGAGCCGTCTCTGTAGTTGGTTGTTTTTAACTCTGGGCTTTTTGGAGGACCTGCCACCCATCTCCCTGATAAATCACACATGGAGGCCTGTTAGTTCTTAATAATGCCTGGCCTTGGCTTGTTTCTTCTCAGCTTTTCTTAACTTGAATTATCCCATCTACCTTTTGCCCCTGGGCTTTTACCTTTCTCTATTTCTGTATATATTTTCTTTGTTTTTATTCCATGTCTGGCTGTGTGACTGGGTGCTGGCCCCGGGCGTTCTCATCTCCTTGTTCTTGCTCCTCCTTGATCCCAAATTTCTCCTCCTGTTTATTCTCTCTGCCTCCCAGCCCCACCTATCATTTCTCCGGCCCTTCAGCTCTTTATCAGACCATCAGGTGTTTTAGACAGGCACAGTAACACAGCTTCACAGAGTTAAACAAATGCAACATAAAAGAATGCAACACATCTTTGCATCATTAAATAAATGTTCCACAGCATAAACAAATGTAACACATCTTAAAATAATATTCTACAACACATCTCCCAGCCCCTTGTTCCTAAAATCTTATAGATACAAGCCATTAATTATTTAATTTTTAATTTTTTTTTTTTTAGAGAAAACTTCATTATTTGTCTGTAATACATGAGTGTGGGTGTGTCACAACATATGTATGCAGGTCAGAGGGCACCTTTATGGAGTTGGTTCTCCTTCTGCCTTTACATGGTTTCCAGTGATCAAATGTAGAAAGTCAGGCTAGTGTGGCAAGTGCTTTACCCACCAAGCTATCTAGTTGAGCCTTGTCTTAGTTACTTTTCTACTGTTGTGACAAAGGACCATGACCAAGGCAACTTATGGAAGAGTTTATTGAGGGCTTACAATTTCAGAGAGTGAGTCCATGACCATCTTGGCAGGGTGTGTAGGTGGTAGGCAGGCATGGTGCTGGAACAGTATCTGAGTGCTTACATCTCAGGCATGAGGCAGGGTTGAGGGAGCGTGGAGAGGGAAGACTCACTGAGAATTGTGTGGGTTTTTGAAATGTCCAATTGGGGACCAAGCATTTAAATATGTGAGCCTATGGGGACCATTCTCATTCAAACTACCACATTCTACTTACTGGTTCCCATACACTTGTAGCCATATCATAAAGCAAAGTAACTTTTCAAAAGTCTTTTTTCAAAAGTCAAAGTAACTTTTAGAACTTTATTGCGGCTTACTGTTTCAAGAGGGTTAGTCCATGATCATCATGGTGGGAAGCATGGCAGCAAGCAGGCACGATGCTGAAGCTGGATCTGAGAGCTTACATCTCATCCTCAAGTCCAAGGCAGCGAGAGAATTCACTGGCAAGAGTGTGGGCTTTTGAGAGCTCAAAACCCATCCCCAGTGGCATATCTCCTCTGTAAGGCCATACTTCCTAATCTTTCCAAAACAGTTCCATCAGCTGGGTACCAAACATTCAAACATATGAGACTGTAGAGCAGTTCTCATTCAAAACACCACACTCCTTATCTTTTAAGAGTACTTTATTCTTTAACAACTCCATACAACCTCAATTGCCTCCTTCCATGCACCCATGTACCCCATCATATTTGTGTCTGCTCCTTTTTTTCCTTTCTTTTTTGTTAACCTACCCAGTCTAGTTAGCGCTGCCTATTGGAATGTTGACCCATATTGTTGGCTTGATCTTGTGTAGCTAACCATAGCTAGTGAGTTTATGAGTGTAATAGCCATCCATGTCCACAGGACAACATTCTTCTCAGTCCCTAACTCTTAGATTTTGTGCTCCCCCTTCTGTCTCCTGAGCCTTCGGTGCAGAGTTTGATAGATGTCCCATTTAGGGCTAGGCACCCAACAGTCCCTTATCCTCTACACTTTGACCAATACTTTAAATGCTTATCGCCTCCTAGAGAAGCTTTGTGGGTCAAAATTGAGGACAATACTAATCTATCTGTGTAAACAAAAATATTTAGATGGCAGTTTGACAACATAAACATTTAGCAGAAGTCTCTAGGGCCTATTACCTACCTAACCATAGCCTTCGGATCATGTTTACAATAGCAGGTACTGATTTCTTCTTGTGGAATGGGCCTTAGGTTCATTCCTTCCAAACCCTTGGTGCCAGGCCATTAATAATATAGTTGTAGAGGCTTTACTTGCAAGTAATCCTGGGGTGATAGAGGGGCTAGTTAACCTGTATGCATTTCTTAAGTTTATGTCATACATCCTTTTGCCTACTTTTGGATGCTGAATATACAGATGTAAAATTTGTTGAAAAGTAAGTTTTTCTTGTTTTCTAAATCTGTTTTCCTTTTGTGTTCTCTTTCCTGCTGGATGGCTCTCTTTATTATGCCAGCCGAGAATTGTGGCATATCTTGACTCTTCCATGCCATGTCTTCTGTGTCAGATTAATAACTACATTTGGTCATTCTCTCTAATAACTATCTTTCAACCATGCCCTCCCTGTCTTAGCTCCCGCAGTTGAAAGAAAAGAGACCAAAGCAAGCCCCTTTGCCTGACTTGGCTTTAGGTCCCCATCATCTTTCAAGTTAATCTTGTTAGTTTCTTTAATTTTCATTTAGCCTCATAATAATCAATTTTTCATATATTGCCTTCCCCAATGTTTCTAAATTATTAACATAATCATATCATAATTACGTAACATAAAATGTGCATGTGCCAGTTACATAAATACCAAAGCTCTTCGTGTACTTGTAGTTTCAACATTGTTGCTTGATTATCTGTCTGGGTCTAGAGCTTTCTTTCAAGGGAGAGTTTTAGCTACATGTTAGTTTTTTTAGTAGACAAAGGGCTGTTGATACTTATTTCTTCTTCACTGAGCATTGATGTCTTGTTTCTCTGAAGGGATTTGTTCATTTAAATTGTTAAATTCATTAGTGTCATTAGTGCTCATAATCTTTTTAATGCCTGTGTGATCTTCAGTCAGCTGGGCATTGGTGGCACATGTACTTGGGAGGCTGAGGCTGTCAGATCTCTGTGAGTTCAAGGACAGCCAGGGCTACATAGTGAAAGTCTGTCTAAAAGGAGGGGGGGATTGAAGCTGTGTTCGTACTCTTATTCTTGAGTCTGGGAATTTGTCTCACCACCTGCACCCCCAGTGGGATCTGGCCAAGGGTTTAGCTGTTTTGTTGAATATATCAATGAATCAGCCTTTGGTTTTCCTCTTTTCTTTTTTTTTCTTTCTTTCTTTTTTACTTTTTTCCTTGCTTTTTTATTTTTATTATTTTTATTATTATTATTTTTTTTTTTTTTTGGTTTTTCGAGACAGGGTTTCTCTGTGTAGCTTTGCGCCTTTCCTGGAACTCACTTGGTAGCCCAGGCTGGCCTCGAACTCACAGAGATCCTCCTGGCTCTGCCTCCCGAGTGCTGGGATTAAAGGTGTATGCCACTGTTGCCTGGCTTGTTTATTTCATTTTAAAAGAACTGTTCATTTCATTCTCTAAATACTGTTTTGGTTTTTTGATTTCACAGATTTTGGTATATTATATCTTTGTTTCCTTTTTTAATTAAAAATTTTAATCATTTATTTTGTGTGTGTTGTCTGTGTTTGGGCTTGCATTTGAATGCATGTGTACTATCCACATGACCCCTTATGTGTGTGGAGATCAGGACAACTCACAAGATTTGGTTGTCTCCTTCTACCATATGCGTTCCTGAGGTCAACTCAGGTTGTCAGGCTTGGTGACAAGCACTTTTACCTGCTGAGTCATCTTGCTGGCCGCATTTTAAATTTAGTAAGGCATTTTATTAACCCTCAGTATGATCTATCTGCCTGTCTATTTCTTGTGGATCTCATTTTGTAGCTCTGACTGGTCTGGAACTTGTGGTAATCCTCCCGACTCTTCCCAAGTGCTGAGATTTCCAAGTGCATCACACTTTGGCATGACTCTGGCTTAGATGATTCCCATGCTCTTGAAAAGAACCCTGGCTGGAGTGTTGTGTAAATGCCAGTGAAGTTAAATTGGTTGATAGCATTAATTCTTTAATATCCTTTTTTTTCCCCCTGTATATTGTTCTCTTAATCTTAAGGGGAGTTAGAATCGTTCATTGTGGACTACTTGGTTTTCCTAGCAGTTTTTTCAGTTTTCGCTTAATACATTTTGAAGTTCTGCTACTACATGCATTTGTATTTTGTATTTTACGATTCTCAGTGAATTGGATTCCTTTATCCAATATAATAAAATTGTTCCCTCCTTATTTCTGAAGCTATACTTTGGTCTGAAATCTATTCTCTGTGGCCTTTGAGCCTCTTTTGACTACTATTAGCATGATAAATATATTTTTTTTATTTTTATCTTTTCTTCTTAAGACAGGGTTTCTCTGTGTAGCCCTGACTGTCCTGGAACTTGCTGTATAGACCAGGTGGGCCTTAAATCGGAGATCATCCTGCCTCTGCCTCCCTAGTGCTGGGATTAAAGGTGTGCGCCACCACGCCCAGCTGATTGTTTCAATTTTTAGAATGTACTTACTAATTTGTGTATATATGTATAGATGCGTGTGTATGTGTTTTGTGTATGCGTGTGTGCATGTGGGAGCCAGAGGCCATTGTCAGGTGGTTTTCTCATAACTCCCCTAGTGTTCGAGACAGTGTCTCTTCTGCGCCACCAGCAGGTTAAATTGACTTCAGGCACTCGGCAGGCCCAGGGATTTATGTGTCAATCTAAGTGAGTTCCTGATGATAACATCTTAACTCTGACAAGCATTTTAAAATTCACTTTATTATTTCTTTTGTTTAAGTTGGGTCATTTTCATTTAATTGTTGTGACATTGTTGGTTTTAAATCTGCCATCTTTCTTGTTCTTGTTTTTTTGAGATAGGGTCTCATGTGTAGCCCCGGCTGGCCTTTGCTTCCACAGCTCTGGAACTAAAGGCATACACCACAATGCCTGGCCTAAATCCGACACCTTGCTGTCTGTCCTATCTCTTCCTTTTGCCTTATGGAGTGGGCATTTTTGTTGTTGTTTTTATTGTCATTGCTTGTTTGTATTGGCTAGTATGTAACTTAGAATGTTTAAGTAAAACTGTTTTATACTGTGTAAAGACACACTAGTTCTCTTTTAAACTTGATATGCTTGCCTGGCAGTGGTGGTGCACAGCGAGGTAGAGGCAGGTAGATCTGAGTTTGAGGTTAACCCAGTCTATAGAGTGAGTTCCAGGGCTACATGGTGAAGCCCTGTCTCAAAAACAAAACAAAAAAAACTTGATATGCTCATACATTTTAGTCCTGTATGTGTGTTTAAACCTCAGAATACGTGGTTAAAGCGTTTTTGTAGCTTTCCCCCACCAATTCTGTTAAAGGACTATATAGAAATTTTTTTTAGGAAAAAGAGCTCTTAAATTTAATCACTATTTTCAGAGTTCTTAATTCCTTTGAATAGACACAGTTTTGCATTTGGTATTCTTTTCCTTGCCTGAAGGACTACCATTGGTAGTTGCTTTAGTGATAAGTTTCTGCTGCTGAATTGAGTCATCCTTTTTAAGGCTGGAAGACTTGGTTTTGGTGGTGGGAATGAAGCTCCACCTTGGCCTTTCTGCTACTGATTTAGGAGGCAACTACCAGCTAAACTGCATCCTTCCCCAATGCTATAAAGTTTTCCTTTTGTGCTTTTTTAAAACATGTCTCCTAAACTAAGGACCTGTGTTTAAGTCTTCAATTCATTTTCAGTTCTCTTTTCTATATAAAATGTAAAACAAAGGCCTGTCTTTATTGTCTTGCATGCAGATGCCCATATTTCAGAATAGCATTTGCGAGGAGTGGTCTCTATATTTGTTGGAGATAATTAGACCACACCCATGAAGTCTCAAGTCTGTTTCATTTGTCTTTTTGCCTTTTTGTTAGTACAAAACTGTTTTTGTTATGTTATAGCTTTGAAATATATTTT
Source organism: Peromyscus maniculatus bairdii (assembly GCF_049852395.1). Lineage (NCBI taxonomy): Eukaryota > Metazoa > Chordata > Mammalia > Rodentia > Cricetidae > Peromyscus > Peromyscus maniculatus. The sequence goes on along the minus strand of NC_134854.1, from coordinate 37,955,267 downwards.
ATAATCAGAAAGATTGAATCCTACAGATGTTCTCAAAACTGTTTTGACTTTTATTTTCAGACCCTGTAAAATTCAGTGTAAGTTTTATTATGGAAATTTTTGTATCTGTAAAACATGCCACTGGAATTCTGGTAGATGCTGCATTGCACTTGTAGACTATTTTGGATAATGTGTGTATCATAATGGTATCAAGTAGTTCAGTCATTGAACACACAGTGTTTTTCTTTTCAAATGCCTTGATTTCTTCCAGCAATGTTTTGTATAACTATTTTGTGTTAGACTAATTTGTATTAAAACTAGATGTTTTAATATCTTGTTTACAAATCCGGTCATCTTCCTTACCTTTGTTTCTATTTCGTTTTCCCCGCATCATCACAGGTTGTATTTTGTTTGTTTGTTTGTTTGCCTGGTAAATTTTGTCTGAATGCTAGACAGTTGAGTACTTTATATTGCTTCTATCTGTATTTTCTTTGTATTCTTTTAAATATTATTGAGCATTATTCTTTTCCTTCCTTTCTGTTTTTCTTCTTTAAAGATTTGTTTATTTTTATTTTACATGTATGAATGAGTGTTTTGGCTACATGTATGTATGTGGACTGCATCTGTGGCTAGTGCCTGTAGATGCCAGAAGAGAGTATCAGATCTCCCCTGGAACTAGAGTTACAGATGGTTGTGAGCTGCCACGTGGGTTCTGAGAATCAAACCCAGGTCCTCTAGAAGAGCAGTGCTTTTAACCACTGAGTCATCTCTCTGGTCTCCCAAAAGGAATTAGTTTAAAAGTGTATTACAGCTTACCAGTTTTCTCTATAATTTTAGACTGAAATGATTCAAATTAATACAAAGAATTCCTGAATGCATATTACCCAGGTTAATCAAATACAGTTTTTAAAAGATTTTATTTTCATTATGCATGTCTCTGTGTGGATAAGTGTGTGTGAGCGTGGGGCCTCGGAAGGACAGATCCTTTCGGAGCTGGAGTTACAGGTGACCGTGTGGACCTCAGCAGACACAGTACATGCCCTAAACCGCTAAGGCCCTCTACCCTGCAGTGCAGTTTACTCCCCGAGGTGCTGGGTGTCAAGCCAGGGTATGGTGTCTGCTAGCTAATGACTGAGCCGCGTCCTCAGCTTACTGCATTTCTTTTATCCTATTTTTTCTTTCTTTCTAAGGGCTACACACACACACACACCTACACACCTACATATATATTCCTTTTTCGTAAATCACTCCCTTCTTTATTCATAATATCTGCCGCACTCTCTCCGACTCGTGTGTGGAAATCAGAGGAGTTAGTTAAACAACCTTTAGGAGTTAGTTCCAGAGATAGAATTCAGATCGTCAGGCCTTTGGACAAACACCTCTGTCTGCTGAGGCATTTCGTGGCCCTCATAGTGCTCCATGCTCATAATACTCCTTTTCTACCCATATGTGCATGAAGTAGCTTTCCCTTCATGATTGTTTTCTAGTTATACTGTACTGTGGTCATCAAGGATACTCAGTATGTCTTTGGATTATCATCATCATCATCATCATCATCATCATTTTATGTGTGTGTATGGTGAGCACATGTGCAGTCAGAGACAACTTGCAGGGTCAGTTCTTCGTATATTGGTTGCTGGATTTGAACTTAAATTCTCAGGCTTGGCCACAAGTCCCTTAACTCTCAGTCATCTTGCTGGCTCTGATTTCAGTTTTTGAAAAATGTTGAGATTTTTTTTATGGTCTATCATTTGATTTGTTACAGAGAATATTCGTTAGATAATGAAGAGAATATGTATTGGGTTGCTGTTGGCTGGCAGGTGTTTCTTAGAGCCATGGGTCTGGTTTTCATTTTAACTCTGCTGTTTCTTCATTGACCTTCTGTCTGGATGATCTGCCCACTGGTGAAAATGTGTTCAAGTCCTCCTGGTTTTAGAAGTTGCTTTATAGTCTCAGAACCACTGTGGCTTCTTGCTGAATTGACCTTCTGTCATACAGGGGTCTCCTGTAGTGCTTCTTTACTAGTCATCTCTGCCAGCAGGCTGACAGAAGCCTGGCCACCCTCCAGTTTTAGGCTATCTTATTCCATTCTTTCACTTTATCCTCTTTCCCTTTGGAGGTGAAGTGAGGTCCTTGAGGCAACGTATAGTTGAGTCTTTTTTTTTTTTTTTTTAAATCATTTAGTTACTCTGTGTATGTCTGCATGGAGAATTTAATCTGCTTTCACTCAGATGATTAACGGGTAAGGCCTTACCTGTTATTTAGAGACCACTGTATGACATTTTCTAGTTTAGTGGAGTGCCTTAATTCTGCTTCTCTTACTGTTTTCTTTTATGGCTACAGGATTTCGTCTACTACGGTGTTTTGACTCCTTGCTTATTTTTGTTTTTTTCAACGGTAGATTTTTTTTTTTTTTTTTTTTTTTGGTTTTTCGAGACAGGGTTTCTCTGTGTAGCTTTGCGCCTTTCCTGGAGCTCACTTGGTAGCCCAGGCTGGCCTCGAACTCACAGAGATCCGCCTGGCTCTGCCTCCTGAGTGCTGGGATTAAAGGCGTGCGCCACCGACGCCCGGCTTTTTTTTTTTTTTTTTTTTTTTTAATGATTTTTTTTTTTTGGTTTTTTTTTTCGAGACAGGGTTTCTCTGTGTAGCTTTGCGCCTTTCCTGGAGCTCACTTGGTAGCCCAGGCTGGCCTCAAACTCACAGAGATCCGCCTGGCTCTGCCTCCCGAGTGCTGGGATTAAAGGCGTGCGCCACCAACGCCCGGCAGATTTTTTTTTTTTGTTGTTGCTGAGGCTTATAAACACAATCTTTTGATTATAACTATCTATTTTGAAATAATAGCAATTTAACATGGTCATAAAGAATATAAATGAACTAAAGAACAAGAAAATATACTAATATGAAAATCACATTTTTATTTCTTCTCTCATTTTGAGTTTTTGATATCCTATTTTGCATCTTTCTATATTACCTTTAGCATGTTAATATAGTTATTTTCTTGATTTCTGTACTATGCATACTATATTGGAGCATTCTAAGTTTGTCTTGCCCGTAAGTCTTATCTTACCATCCAAGATCTTATCTTACCTAGCCACAGTAAAATGATCAGAATCTGTAAACTAACATTCTTATACTACTGTTTTCTAAAGTACAAATGTTCACATTTCATTAGTTATGTGCTTTAGAGCAAAAGGAGGTCCAGGGTCAAGTTACATTTTATTGCTGTGTCTCTCTGGGTTCCTTTAAGCAAGAGAATGGTTCTTAGGCCTATGTTTGTATCTCAAGACGGATACTTTTAAAGCTTTGGTTCTTGGGCCTGTGTTTGTATCTCATGACAGATACTTTTAAAGCTTTGGTTCTTGGGACTGTGTTTGTATCTCATGAGGGATACTTTTAAAGTTTTGGTTCTTGGGCCTGTGTTTGTATCTCATGAGGGATACTTTTAAAGCTTTGGTTCTTGGGACTGTGTTTGTATCTCATGAGGGATACTTTTAAAACTTTGGTTCTTGGGACTGTGTTTGTATCTCATGACGGATACTTTTAAAGCTTTGAGGCCAGTTGTTTTGTAGAGCATTCAATACTAGGTTTTTTTTTCTTTTTCTTGGAATATCTTTTATTTATTTTTTGACAGTTTCATACAGTGTATCTTGATCAGACCTGCCTCCAATATTCCTCTCGTCTTCTCCCTGGACACCCAGCTTGTCACTCTTCTTTCTTCACATCCTTTCCTTTTTATTTTACTCTTTACAACTAGTAAGTGTTTCATTTTGACATTATATAGTTATTACTCTTAGCATACTTATTGATCATAATAATGGTTATTCTTGTGTGAATACACTATTTAAAGTAGTTATCAAATGTTTTTTAGTTCTCTGATTTATGTTTATTAAAATTTAATAATGGCTTAAAGATTTAAATTGCATTTGTTTGCATATCTTGTATGTTAGGAGAATGGTGTGCATGTGGAGGTCAGAGGACAAACCCATGGGAGTTGATTCTTTCCTTTCACTTTGTGGGAACCAGGGATCAAACTGAAGTCATCAGGCTTGGTGGCAGCATCTTTAACCACAGATCTACCTTGCCTACACCTAATTTCGTGTAATAAAGTAAAATTTCTCTGTGGTACTCAACCATTCATTTACTCTGTATTAGTGTGAATTCATTGAGGGATAATTTATGTGCCAGAGTTCCTGTGAGTCTTGGCACATTTTCTTCTTTTCTAAGTCAGCAAGATATTCTTAGGATCACTTCGTGCTGGTTGTCACGGACCTGGAGTCAACTTTTACCTAAGGAATGGGAAAAGGGTTTAGAGATCTGCATGCTACTAAGGAATCATTACTTCTGGGTCCGCCCGATGGACACAGTTAAATGAATATGTTAATATATATGTGGGGCACGAGTACATTTTTTTTTCAGAAAGGAATATTGAGTTAACTGGTGTCATGTTAAAGAGAATATAAAATATTAAAATAAAGAGAATATAATTAAAAATAAAGAGAATATAATCTTGGCTATATAATCTCTTCATTATGTTGTCTTAAAAGAAATTGTAAAGCTGGTGTAGTTATATATATTTACAATACCAGCCATTTGGGAGACTTCCTCTGGTATATTGTGAATATGCAGTTTATGGGATCTTGTTACAGAAAAATATGGAGGAATGGAGTTCAGTGTACTGAGCCCTGGGTTCATTTCTCAGTTCTGAAAAATGAAAGAGCCAACTCCACTGTTTTTGAGACAAAAAGATTGTTTTCTTGATCAGCTCAATTCTAGGAATGGCATAGATTTTATTTGCAAAGGAAGGTACCGGATAGGAAAGGCTCTGGCTGTCCTCCCCTTTGGAGAGAGATGTGTGCCGACTTCAGTTATCTGTAGTCCGAGATACTCATTAACATGGGATGTGAAAGCAGGAGACTTGAACAGTTTTCGCTTCCAGAACACATTTACTATCCCCTTGGTCCTGTTGAGTCACCCTGAATTCAGGCAGCCTTTGTGGGCTGGTCCTCTTCGTTCTGCATTGCCTCCTTCTGCTTTCTCCATCACGTGTTCAGTTACCAGTCATGTGTCTTTTTTCAGAGTTCATTTTAGTGGTCTTCTCTGTCCTTGTATTTTATGACTTTGCTTTGATTTCAGCTACATTTTATAAGGGAGTAAAGTTAAATGCTCATATTTAGTCTGCCATTTTTTCCTCCTGAAAGTTTGAAATATTTAATCTTAAAATTACACTAGAATAGGGCAAAGGTGGCTTTGGATAAGTGCTTGCTTTGTAAGAGTGAGGACCTTAGTCCAGACACCAGTTTCTACATAAAAAAGCTGGGTGTGACAGTACACTGTTCTGGTAACCCCAGCCCGGGGTGAGGCTGACATGGGGAGATCTCTGCATGTTTACTGGCCTCTGCCTAGCTCCAGGTTCATTGAGAGACACTTTTCTAGGAATGAGGCAGGAAATGAGAAAACAGGGCAATCTGTGTCCTCCTCTGGCCTCTTGGCATGCATACACAGACATGCATAGTACATACATGTGCTCGTACAACATATCACACTGACACACTCACATACACACATATTTTCACACAAATTATTCTTGTAGTAATACAGTTATTTGAACTTTATTGATTATGTGTTTTCACAGGTTAATTTCCTGTAGTGGATGATCTGGGCCGAGATGAATCTGAAGTAATTTGTCAAGTAGATGATGGGAAGAAGGAAAAAGCTGTCTAAGATAGATGGACTGTTAGGGTTAGAAGGCAAGCATGAAAGTCTATGTCATATGTGTTGTCAATGTGCATGTGAGTTACAAGCTGAGGAGGTAAGTGGATGTGCTGATTTTGTAGTAAATCTATGGCCAGTTTGTGAAAGAAAGACCTTAGGTTTGTAGCCAAATAAATGTTTTTCTTCTTCATTAGGCACTGAGAAATCATTAGATGTTTTAAAGGAATGAAATAAGTTTTCTTTTTTTTAAATATTGAAAATGAAGAAATAATAAGAAATGAATGTCTGGAATTAGAAAATGTGGGCATGTACCAGTTCTGTGGTAGTGTGGCCAGGAAGGTATAGGAATGATGGATGTATCAGGGGACAGGACTGCATGTCTTCTTATTTCCTGATTGGTTCCTGTGTGTCGGTTACAGAGGGAGGGGGGGGGGGAGAACTGTGGCGAGTATGTAAGAAGTACCCTGTGGCTTCCTGCTTGGAAGACTGAGCACACAGTAAATGAGGAGCAGTAAAAGACACCCTAGGGTTTTTGAAATGTTATAATATTTTTCACATAAGAGTTTAATTTACAGCTCGGTAGTTGCTGTTTAATATTTTGAATTTATAACTAGAATGGAAACCTTGTGTCTTTGACTTCCTTCTGTTAGAAATAACGGAAGTTAGAAGCACAGCTGCTGCTAATTTGTAATTCTGTATTGGAATGTTTACACTTTACTTTTTAGTTGTGTCAGTAGCATAAAATATTGAGTTTATTTATTGAAAAAAAGTCAAAAAATAAATAGCGATGGGCTGGAGAGGTACCTCTGAGCCCTGGAAGAGCCTCAGCCTCACACTGTGGTGGTGCATACCTATAGTCCCAGCATCTGGAGTGGGAGACCCAGCAGAAGTTCAAGGCCATCGTCATCTGCATAGTAAATTTGAGAGCAGCCTGGAACATTAGATCCTGTCTCAAAAACAAAAATGAAAAAACCCAACAGTAAATGTACGAATTTCTAGGTAAATCTTGAATAAGATCACAGAATTTTCTTTCAGTAAGATCAAATGAAAAAGGGGGGAAATGGATGTGGGAAGATGGTGAGAGACTGAGAAAGATTAGGGTTGGGTGGAGAGAGGCAGTGTGACATATCAGATAAAGACTACAACTCCATGCTAAACATTTCAAAATAGTGAGCAAGAAAACTGAAGTATATGGAAAGGCTCTAATTCTAGTCCAGTCCTCTAGAAATAAGACTAAGGAAATGTGAAGTCAAAAGGAAATATTAAGGCTTCTCAGAGGCAAGGAGGCAGCAGAATAGTCAAGGAAAGACCTTGAGATGACCCTCTGTAGAAATACTGCACCTCAGCATAGTCAGAGCAGTGCTATTTTGAACAGCATTCTAAATAAAGGGTAGGAGCCAGAGCTGATGATGGCAGGCTAGCCTCCTGACTGGATTCTGGTACAGGACATTCAGTAACCCTCAGGAATCGCTTTACTTATACTGTAGCTCTCTCTTTTATATGTCTTTAGACTAAAATCGGCGAGCAGTTCTCAAAATGAAGTTTGTGTTTGGTGTGCATATCCATGAACAGAAAAAACACAGTCTAAGCTAAGTGGGGCTGTCAAGTACTGTTTGAGAGAACCTTTTGACTGTCAGAGTAAATAGATCTCAGATCGTACCCTCCATTGTAAACGTTTTAAAGATGGTGAGGCAGCTTTACAGATATGCTACTGTTAATTTTTCTCTATCTTCAACAGTAGGTAGGATCTTTTAATCTAGTTATTGTGGGCAACCAAGAGTAAATAAAAACAGCAGTGTTTGTAGTTTAGGGGTGGTAAGCAAGGGTGGAAGGGCTATGGGGCTTCCCTTTCTAATGTTCATAGTCAGGTATCCCATGCCTGGCACTGAAATTTTAATTTAGTAACTCGTGTCTTCTGGGGAGAAACGTTGTCTAACTATGCAGGGTACTTGTGTTCAATCTCCTTTTAAAACAATTTTATTTTTAAATTAGCTTACAAAATAATGGGTTTTCATACATCCTTATTTTTTAAGTTGTTATTGGCATGTAGGAAGACTGATGATATTTATGTGTTAAATTTGTATCTTGCCATGTTGCAGAAATTGTCTATCAATTTTCTGATGTAGAATTATGTCATCTACAAATAGAAATGCTATTACTTCTTTTCCTCTTGGAATCTCTTCACTTGCATAATTGATATTTTTGTTCTAGCTAAGACTTCAGTGCTACACTGAATAAGGGTGGAGAAATTGGGCCTCTTGTGTAGCTGGAAGTTTTCTGGTGTCCTGGCCTGCTGGTGGTCAGGACAAATCTCTCCCACTTGCTTCCCCCAAGTAAACACACAGAGGCTTATATTAATTATAACTGCATGGCCATGGCTCAAACCTTTTGGTAACTAGCTCTTATATTTTAAAATAGCCCATAACTATTAATCTATATTGCCACATGTTTCGTGGTTTTACCTGCGTCCCATTACATGTTGCTCCTTGGGTGTCTTGCTGGTGTCTCCCCACCCTTCTTCTTGTCTCTCTCTTTGAATTTCCTGCCTGCCTCTAAGCTACCTTGCCATAGGCCAAATGGCTTTATTTATCAAGCAATCAGAGCAACACATATTTGCAGCATACAGAAAGATATTTCTCCATCACTTCCCCTTTTCTGTCTAAACAAAAGGAAGGTTTTAATTTTGACCTATTAAAATTACATATAGCAAAAACAGAGCTATAATATCTAGTCTATTTGTGTTTTGTAAAATTAAAAAATTTTCTACCTATCTTATATTTGTGAGTCTTAAGATATCATATCTAATTTATCTTTTATCATAATCAAGGAAAATTATAATTATAACTATCTGGTCTTCAACTACATCAAAGACCCCAGAAGGATATAATATTACCTAAGTAAACAGGAAGTGTATTGTAAGCAATTTCCAAAATTCTGGAAATGACAAGAGATAGCTTCCTGCCTGGACAGTCACCCAAAGTTCCTCTGTAATGTTGGGGCATCCATCTTCAGCCTATAGGCCTAGAGTTTTTTAGTCGCTCCTCCATGTGTCCTGTAGAATATCTGGTGGTCTCCTCTGCGAAGCAGGAACTGAAGGACCATCTCGCCTTGTAAAAGTTCAGTGGTCACCTTCCTGTGGGTCTTGCATGTCCAGTTTATCAAGCAGTCCAGGCAAGAACAGTTTCTTGCCCAAATGGCTGTTTTTGCCAAGAAGAAGATAAACTCCATATGGAGTGTCTTCAGTGTCCATCTTTCTCTTTGAAATAAATGGATGCTGCCAGGCGCAGACATGTCTCACGGTCCAGAAAGTCTAAGTTTTTAAAACATTTTAAATGCCATATTCTGTAAGTCTTAGAAGTGTTTGAAGATTGATTACCTAATTAAAATATATCTAGGTATACCTAGAAAACTTAACTAACATGACTATAAGTTTGATTATCATAGATGACTAATTATTAATCTTGTGTTTCTCAACTATACACTACAATTTCAAATGAGTTGCACAAACAAAATACTTTAAACAAGAGTAGAAATATACATACAGTATAATAAAATTAACTTTAAATTTGTATCAATAAACTAAAATCTATAGCAATGTAAAATATTCATCTTATATTTCTATATCATATCCCCCTTTCTTCTTTTAGAAAGAGATTGACTATGACCAATAACAATTTGTAACCCATAACCTAAACAAAGGCAAATATCCATAATCTATTTTTTGGGAATGTGGGCATAGTTTTCTAGGCTACTTTCTGCTGACTAGGGGTGCTGGTAGTCTTATGGGGACACAAAGAAAATTTTAGGGTTATAGTTAAGTCCTGACTGGAGTAGTCTGTGAGGCTGTATTCTCTGAGCCAGTTGCCTTGAATTTATTTTGGATGTTGGATGATCTGGACCATGGTGTCATTTGAGACCTTTCAGGGAGTCTTGGCTGGTCAAACTGTATTAGCCTGGAAGCAATCCACAGGTTCTCACCCTCTGTGGAAACAAAAGCAGAACTTCTTTTCCAAAGCACCGTATCCTTACACATAATTTTTGAAATCAAAATATCTTTAAAATATTCATATTAACTCAGCAGCTTTTACAATCAAATGTCTTTCTGCAGTTAAAAATCCTAAAGACAGGGCTGGAGGGATGGCTCAGCGGTTAAGAGCGCTGGCTGTTCTTCCAGAGGTCCTGAGTTCAATTCCCAGCACCCACATGGTGGCTCACAACCATCTGTAATGAGATCTGGCACCCTCTTCTGGCCTGCAGGGATACATGCAGACAGAACACTGTGTACATGATAAATAAAAAAAATCTTTAAAAAAAAAAATCCTAAAGACAACACAATTCAGATTTTTATATAAATATAATATAAATATTTTTATATAAATATAAAAAATATTTTATATTACCTTTACTGTCTCTTTAAAGACTTTATTTTTTAAAACTATTTCTTTATATAACTTTCTATATTTCTTTTCCTCTTTCTTCCAAACCTACGTACATTTTTACGCACATTGTAAACCATTTAGAGGTTTATTTAATCTGAATCTGACTTATTGTGAATCTTTTGCTGTAAACTGTAGAATGACTAGGACTGATATGGCAGCTTTGGCTGTTGGGTCTGCCCACCTCAGCTTCCCAACATGGCGGAACTACATTTACCCCCAGCTCTGGGAACCATGTTCACCGCTGACTCTGGGAAGCAGTGGGTCTATACTTCTATCCAGCAGCATGTAGCCCAGAAATCAATCAATCTCAATATCTCTCTCTCTCTCTCTCTCTCTCTCTCTCTCTCTCTCTCTCTCTCTCTCTCTCTCTCTCTCTCTCTCTCTCTCTCTCAATAGTAGCAAAAGCTATGTCCACCATGCACCATGTTGTATGGCTTGCAGAAACCTCTGTGTAACTCAGAGAGAATCTGCCATGCTGCAGCTCCAGTCTGCATGCCGCAGCCAGGGGATAACTATTTTGTTGTATATAATTTTATTATGTTAAAGTTAAAACTTTCCTTTTTAATTAAATAGAAAAGGGGAAATGCCATGGAATAATGCTTTTGTACACTGGTTTAATAAAACACTGATTGGCCAGTAGCCAGGCAGGAAGTATAGGCAGAATAAGTAGACAAGGAGAATTCTGTGGAAGGCTGAGTGAGGAGACGCCAGCCCACCATCCAGAGAGCAGCATGTAAAGCCACAGAACACATGGAGACATATAGATTAACAGAAATGGGCTGAGTTTAAGTGTAAGAGCTAGTCAGTAGTAAGCCTGAACTAATGGCTGAGCAGTTTTAATTAATATAAGCCTCTGTGTGTTTAGTTGGGTCTGAGCAGCTGCGGACCTGGCGGGATCCAACCACACCCTTGTTTTCTTCCCGATGCTGAAACACCAACAGCTACTTGTTTCCTGGGTTATTGCTTGGAATAACTTTTCATCCATTACCCTAAGGTAGAGTTTGTTTTTTTGTGGTGAGGTGTGTTTCTTGGAGGCAACAAATAGAGTGTTCTTGCTTTTTGAGACAGTTCTCTATGCCTTTTGATTGGAAACTTGAGACCACTAGATTTATAGTTACTGTTGATAGTGTGTATTTATTGGTTTCTGCCATTTTGTTGATTTTGTAGTATTTGGGTTTTTTTTTTCTTCTTGTCTTGCTTAACTGTTAATCTGCTGTGGCTTATTCTTTCCTTCAGCTTCATGGGTGGATTTGTTTTCCTTCTCAGTTTGAAGGATTCCTTCAAGTATGTTCTGTAAAGCTGGCTTAGTGGTCATAAATTCCTTTAGTCTATTTTTGTCATGGAAAGCTTTTATTTTTCCTGTAGTTATGACAGATAGCGTTGCTGGGGTAGCTCTGAGCTGGCCTTTTCTGTTGTCACACGGCGCCTCCCTCACGGGGCCTGCACTATACTTTTGCTTTGTGTATTTATTGGTGGAATTATTAAGGCCACTCCACATTGTTAAAAGGGAGGTTTATTTTGTGGGGTAACTTACAAGTGAAGGGATAGGCTACAGGGTCTGGGAAAGGTGCAGTCTGGCGGTGTTCTCTGGAGAACTCTGCTCAGTCTACCTTCAGCGTCCAGGGTCCAGGACCCAAGAGAGCCCCCCACCCCCTGCATCCAGATCTCGGGTCTTCAGGGTCCTCTCTCAGCCCCGCCTTGTAGGCGTGACCATTACCGAAGCCTCAGTGGTGGTTGGAACTTCTAGGTCAAAGCTGGAATGGCTACCCACGACAGTTTTTAGTGTGTTAGTGATAATATGGTGAGGAAGGTTCTTGTCTGGTCTTCCCTGTCAGTGTACTGAGTGCTTCCTGTATATGGATTGATCTCTCTTCCTAACTCTGGGAAGTTTTCTGTTATAATTCTTTTTAAAAAATGCTTTCTTTGCCTTTAGAAATGGGTTCTCCTATGCCTATCCATAGATTCAGTCTTTTCAGAGTGTCACATATGTCTTGGACTGGTACTTACCATCTAATTTTGTCTGTGTCTGATTCCTCTACCTTGTCTTTAAGTTTAGATATTCTGTCCTTTCCTTGACCTCTTCTATTGGTGAGACTTGCGAGCCTTTTTTCTTACTGTAGTTTTTATTTCCAGCATGTTAGATTTTTTTCAGTATTTATGTCTGTTTATTAAATTCTTTTATATCTTGCAACACCTTTCTTATTTTATTCAGTTGTTTGTTTACAAGATGTGGAAGAAACTCAGTCAAGGCTTATTTTCTTCTTGGACTTCTTTGAATGTACTACTTTAACTAATTGTTTTGAGCTTCTTGTCTAGGATTATACTTAACTCACCCTCACAGATGTCATTATGATAGAATTAATTTTTGAAGGAATCGTGTTGTCTGGTTTTTCATGTTTTCAGTGTTAGAATTCCATCTTTGATGTTTCTTTGCTTGGCTTCCCCCTTATGTCAGCTATATTCTTTTAGTGGAAGTATTTACAATGTTCTCGTGTGACTGAGATGTGTTAAAGTTGAGTATGTAGTTCAGAAAATAGTTCTCCAGCTTAGTAGCTGCACAAACATTGTATAATTTTTGAATGCTTCCCTGAGGAGGGTATTAACTGTAAAGGACACTACTGCTGCTTGATCTTGGCATGGGGCAGATAACAGAGGCCCTTTGACTCAATAACCTGGAGGGTAAACATGAAGCATCCTCAGACCTTAGTGGATAAAATTAGAAGTGGGAGAGACATAATACGGGCCAGGGTAAGGATAAAGTATATGAGATATGCCTATAATGCCAGCTACTTAGGAAGCTGATGGTGAAGGGTCACAAGTCCACGAGTCCAGTTTCAGGAGACTGCATTCTGAAATTAAATTTTAGAGCAGTTCAAGGTATGTACAAGAAACAAATCACAAGTCCAAGAGCAGTAAGATTGTAGAAATTGATGGCTCTCACAAGCCTCTGTCCTCACAGCACCACATAGAGCTGGCTAGAGCCACAGGAATCTGAGGACTTCACCTTTCAATTCAGCACAGTTGTGCAAGAATTCACTCCCTAAGTGTTCCCCTCCCTCCCTTCCTTCCTTCCTTCCTTCCTTCCTTCCTTCCTTCCTTCCTTCCTTCCTTCCTTCCTTCCTTCCTTCCTTCCTTCCTTCCTCCCTCCCTCCCTCCCTCCCTCCCTTCCTCCCTCCCTCCCTCTCTTTCTCTCTCCCTCCCTTACTCCCTCCTCTCTCTCTCCCTTTCTCTCTTCTCTTCTCTTCTCTTCTCTTCTCTTCTCTTCTCTTCTCTTCTCTTCTCTTCTCTTCTCTTCTCTTCTCTTCTCTTCTCTTCTCTTCTCTCTCTCTCTCTCTCTCTCTCTCTCTCTCTCTCTCTCTCTCTCTCAATTCCCATTCTTGCACATATGTTTTCTGGTGGGTATGGCTTTTTGTTGGTATATTCTCAGGTTTTTAGGATTGCTGTTTACATTCTTTAAAGTACCCTTCAGCCACTTCTCATGTGCTTTTCTTCTTACTCTACATCTTTCTCACATTCTTATCAACTTGTCTCACTTCTTAATTTTAACCTTACTTAGCTTTAGCAGTCTCTCAAATCTGGGTACCCTAACAGTATCAGACCTTTCCTTTCCTAACTGCTTTATATACCTAGAGTTCTTCTTTTCAAAGTTATCTTTATCTCCTTATCTTTACCCACCTTACATCCCTCCCACGTTTAATCTAAACTTATTATCCTAAATCTGAGTATACTATGGACTATAGTTTATTTATTCAGGCATTTTGATGACAATGTATAATTAGTAATTTTTAATCTTTAGATAAAATCAAATTTTAAAAAAGTTTGATTGTATGGATAAATAACATGGAATGTTTATTTAGGTAATTTTTTTTTTCTTTTTTCTTTTTTTTTTTTCTGGAGACAGGGTTTCTCTGTATCCCTGGCTGTCCTACAACTCACTCTGTAGACCAGGCTAGCCTCGACTCAACAGAGATCTCCCTGCCTTTTTCTCCCAAATTCTGGGATTAAAAGGCATGCACCGCCACTGCCCAGCTGGTTCATGTTTCTGTTGGTGACGGTAGACATGTGTATTTGGGTCAAGCTTGGTTGGTTGATGGTAAAACTTTCTTGTGGGTAAATAAGGTAGTTTAACCATTTAAATGGATCCTATTTCATAATTGAGTTTTCCAAGTACCACATCAGCCAAAACACAAAATACTTAATCACATATACTGTAATTGAGTATTTGAAGGACTTTTCTAGGCCTTTAAAACAAAATGCAGCAAAGAATACTAAGACTGGTAGTGGTTTTTTGAGAACATGCTGAAATTAAGAAACCTAAAAATAGAAAAAGTTAAATACAAAGTGATTTCTTGTGCCCATCTGGAAGTTGTTCATAGTAATAGTAAGGCTGCAGCTGTTGGGTCGGGGAGACGGCTCAGCAGTTAGGAGCAGTCAGAGCTTTTTCAGAGAGCCTGTGTGCAGTGCCCAGCACCACACGGCAGTTCACAGTCGTCTGTCACTCCAGGTCCAGGGGTTCCAACACCCTCTTCTGTCACTGCAAACACATGGTCATAGCTAGGGTTTCTATGATGAGAAGACACCATGACCATAGTAACTTTTTTTTTTTTTTTTTTTTGGTGGTGCTGGTACACACCTTTAATCCCAGCACTCAGGAGGCAGAGGCAAACCAAAATTCAAAAAAAAGTAAAGAAAAAGAGAACAGGAACTTATTCTTAATTACAAATAGTTACAAATAGAAGCCTTAACTTGCAAAGATTTAACACAGGACAAGCAGAAACTTATTCTTTAACTACAAACAGAAATCTCAACCTGCAATATTGTTCCTGTTTTGGTTGCCCATTGGTTGCTCTAAGGACTATTGCTCCCAACTCAAATTGGACAACCTTTCCTAAGTGTATTTTTTTCATTACTGTGTGGGTACACATGTGTATGGTAGAGATCAGATACTGAAGTCAGGGTGTGTTCTTCAACCTCTTCTCCACCTTACTTGTTTTTCTTTTTAAAAAATACTGTGTGTGTGTGCATGACATAAATATGCAGGGTGGCACCCCCATGGTCGCGCCTGGCGATCAGAGGACAATTCCTGTGTGGACAGTTCTCACGGTCTTTCCATAGTAACTCTTATAAGGAAAACATTTCATTGAGAGGGCTCCCTTACAGTTTCAGAGGTTGAGTCCATTATCATGGCATGGAGCATGGCAGCAGACAGACATACGTGGTACTTGAGAAGTAGCTGAGAATCCTACATCTTGCAGGAAACAGGAAGTCAACTGAGACACTGGGTGGTGTCTGGGCATAGGAAACCTCAACGCATGCCCCGACAGTGACACTTCCTCCAACAAGGCCATATCCACTCCAGCAAAGCCACACCTGATAGTGCCACTCCCTATAAGATTATAGGGGCCAATTACATTCAAACTACCACAATGCGCATGTAAACAAAATGCTCATTTACATTGGGATGAATAAATAAGTAAATAAAAATTATAAAAGATTTGGATTTTTTGTTAGGTTTTTTTTTTTGTTGTTGTTGTTGTTGATTTTTTGTTTTTTCAAGACAGGGATTTGGCTGTCATGGAACTTGCTTTGTAGACCAGGCTGGCCTCAACTCACAGAGATCCACCTGCCTCCCAAGTGCTGGGATTAAAGGAGTGTGCCATGGTGCCATCTCTTAGATTTCTTAATAACACAAGGTGTTTTTGTTAATGCAAGTTCATACTTTTTCTCTTAGCATTGTGATTTTCTCTTAGCATTGGTATTATCCTCTACTTTGAAACACACTGGCTATTCATTGGTTCCATTCAGGAAATTAAAAATTACACATTCCTTTTATGAATTGTCAATAGAGAATAGATAGCTGTTTTTTAGATCATATTTTTTCATTTCATTTTCTATTAAAATTGAAGCAATTTTAGCATACAATGTAGTATTTTCTACAACATTTCTATGTAATATTTTCATTCTAGATGAAAACAAAAACTTGAAATTGTAACAACTTACAGACCACACTTGTAGATTTCATTCTGCCACACTATATTCCTTCTGTCAGAGTATATTGCATTATTTTTCCCTAGCCTCAGTGTCAATATGAAGAAATGTATCTGACCCCTAGCAATTATTAGCCTCTTAGAGGTAACAGTTGCATTAGCGGGTAGGAGTGGATTTAAGGCTTAAGTTCAAGTCATTTTTATTGGACCTTTTAGGTCTGCAAATTATTCTGTATTGGTTGGTTGAGTTATATGTCAGTAAATCAGCCATATTTATTATTTTTTGTATCTCTTAATGTTAAGAAGAGATGTGTTTGCTGGGTGGTGGTGGTGGTGGCGGCGGCAGTGCATGCCTTTAATCCCAGCACTTGGGAGGCAGTGAGTTCGAGGCCATCATGGTCTACAGAGAGAGATCCAGGTCTACAGAACGAGATCCAGGACAAGCACCAGAACTACACAGAGAAACCCTGTCTCTAAATAAATAAATAAATAAATAAATAAAACCCAAATAAAAAAAGAGATATGCTTATGTGTTTGTGTGCACATTGGGGATAGTTATAAGAATTAGTTTTGATTCTTGCCTTTTAAGTTCATTTGTGATGATGCTTTGGTTGGTAACTTCTAAATTTCTTTATAAACTTTAGTGTTTAATGTAGTCATAAAAGCTGATGTAACAGTGGTCCTAAACGTGTGAGTTGTAACCCCTCTGGGGGTCAAATGACCCTTTCACAGAGGTCACATATCAGACATCCTGCATGTGTCAGATATTTACATTATGATTTATAACAGTAACAAAATTACAGTTATGAAGTGGCATCAAAGTAACCTATGGTTGGTGTCACTACAACGTGAAGAATTGTATTAAAGGGTCACAACATTAGGAATGTTGAGAACTGCTGAGCGATAGGATGGTCACTTAAAGGCATTGGACTTTTCTTGACAAATTTAGGCCTGGGGATGGGGGTCATATGTAGATAAGTATATCCCAAAAAAAGTATAAATGTAATAGAAATACAGAACAAAGATGATTTAAAAATCTTGAGTGGAGGGGTGAGGGGGAAATTCCCCTTGTAAAGTTCTGTTTTGGGAAGAGGAAATAGTAATTTTGGTACTGAGGCAGAAAAGTATAGAAAGCATTATGGTTGATAGGAGATGAGAGGACTGTGTGTGACATTGTTGGTTAATGGGTCAGAGTCAGGCAATGCATGCTGAAATACAGTTCTAAAGTAGTTAAGAATTTTATTCTGTAACCAGGCAGGAGTGAGAAAAGGTTATTAGAAAAGGCAGGAACAATGAATCATGGGTCCTGAGCAGATTTACACAAAAGGTGTCTTTAAAACATCATTTATCTAATTGTTTGTACCGCACTAAATTCCACATATATACTATTGGTCTAGTATTTTCAGGTGTGTTAGTAAAATAATTTAGAGAAACTCATACATAATTGGAGCTGTTGTTTGTTTAGTCTGTTATTTTGTGAACATAGAGCTAGATCTGGTGCAAAGCTTAGGTGCAGAGACCTTGGTCACTGAAGAGCAGACAGGTATTAGTGAGGTTTGAACTGGAATCCTCCTGGTGCTTAGTCGTTGGCATGTCTCCAACCTACTTCCTCTGCAGTAGTGACGTTGATAGGTGCCCAGTGAGATGCAAAGGAAGAACATGGCCTCCTTTTTTATTAAGTGTTTACGTGAAATCAAGTGACCTGTGTGGCTGTCTTATTTTCTTTTGATGCCGTACTTTGTCATCAGTGTGAAAAAAGAGACATTAAACTCCAGTGTTCTTGTCTAGTTCAAGTGAGCACTTGTTAGAAAGACTGCATTTTGGAGGAAGAAAAGTTGATGATGGAGAAAAGCACAGAGAGGGAATAAAGGGCACAAGCAAAGTGTCAGGTGGGAGTAATTTGTTCTCTGAGCCTAATTCGAGGCACGCTGGGACACGACTTGGGTCAAGAATAATGAGGGAAGCACATTGTAATATATGATATTTCATAGGGATTTGAAGCATAGAGAGTAGTTAAACTCTGGCTTTTAAAAATGGATCTGTACAAAGACTTCCTCTTAGCCATTATTACATTGGTGGTAAAAGCACCCTTCACCCACGCACTATCCTTTCTGTAGCCACCTTCTCTCTGCAAGCTAGCTTTTGGCATCATAGATGTGGATTTACTCAATAAAAAAATTTCAAATATTTTAATAGATGTGGTGATTAAGCCTATGCCACAGAGACAATGAACTCAGAGTGTCTGTAGTAAAGTTGAAATGTCATACCTACAGTTAACCCTATAGCTTTAAAATCAGGTTTTATTATTGTAATACCCATCTTTGTAGCGGTTGATTAAAATTAGTGGACTAGAGAAATGGCACAGTTGGTAATGTACTTGCCACACCAGCATGAGGAGCTGAGAGCACATCCCTAACACCCATGTTAATGCTGGCTCTGGAGGAGCATCCAGGTAACCCCAGTGCTTGGGGAGCAGTGACATGAGGATCCCTGGAGCTGGTTGGCCAGTCAGCCTTGCAGTTGGTGAGCTCCAGGTTCAGTGAGAGACACTGTCTCAAAAACAAAGTGGAGAGGTTGAAGGGATGGCTTAGTGATTAAAAGCACTTGTCTCGGGTTTGGCTCTCAGCACCTACATGGTGGCTCACAACTGTTTTCAACTCCTAATTCCACAGGTATCATGGCGCACGCCTTTAATTCCAGCACTCCGGAGGCAGAGGCAGGTGGATTTCTCTGAGTTTGTTGTCAGTCTGCTCTACGTAGAGTTCCAGGACAGCTGGGGCTATATAGAGAGCTGTTGTCTCTGAACAACAAAACAAACAAACAAACAAACAAACAAAAACAAACAAACAAACAAAAACAAAAAAAACCCAGAAAACTGGAAGAAAAAAAGTGCAATTCCCTAGGATCTGACACCCTCTTCTGGCCTCAGTGGGCAGCGGGCATTCACACAGTGCACATACATACATGCAAGCAAAATACTCATGCACATAAAATAAAGATAAATAAGTATTTAAAAGAATAAGTGGAGAAAAGATCAAGGAAGATATGTGATGTTGACCTCTGAGATGCATGTGAACACACATGGCTGCAAACATGTACATTCAGCACGTCCACGCAAAAGTTTCAGATTCTATATTCAGGGTACCTGGTAAGTCTGTCTGTCTGTCTCCTTTTACCCCCATGTACATTCACTTGAATATAGTTTATCATTAAAAAAGTTATTTAACATGAACAGTTACAATAGAGATGATAAGCTTGGACTGTAAGCTTGGACTGTTCCAGAATCAAAGTTGGAAAGGCTTTAGTTGCCCAGAAAATCATTCGTTGTATATTAATTACTTTTGTTTACTAATTTGAAAGTTGTTGTCTTTTTGCTTTTGCTGAGCTTTACTTGTCTGAGACTCATTTATTGTGAGTGTGCTTTGTCAGAAGTCTGTCTCAGTGTGTTGTAAACCTGTGTTAAGGATCACCTTGAGCTCCTCAATGTCACTGAAAGGTTGTCGATACTGGAAAACCATTAAATGAGTTTGCACCTTACCAAAGGGGATTTAAAAACAAACAAACAAACAAAAAAAAAACCCAGAAAATTAAAGTTTTATTTTGTAGAGCTATATAACTAAACTTTACAGAATACTCTTTATAACTAATAGTTGTTGGACATTTGACATTTACTTCTAAGTCACTTTCCATGTTGCGGCTGCTGAGGTGGCCGAGTGGGTCAAGGCACTTGCCACACAAGCCTGACAACCTGCACTCCAGTCCACACCCATGAAAAGTAGAAGCCTGCCCATGAACATGCAGCATGGGGACCCACAGTAAGAGTAAATAAAAACAAAAATTGATTCCTTATCTTATTTTGAGGCAGACGTTGTTCTTATTTATATTGAGGACTTTCTCTTTGTTTTGTTTAAATACTATTTTTATTATTTATGTTTATTTATTTATTGTGTGTATGCATGTGCCATGGTGTACATGTCAACATTAGAGGACAGCTTGCTAGAGTCCATCCTTCCCTTCCATCATGTGGATCCTAGGGTTCCAACTCAAATTGTCATACCTGGGGGCTGAGCCCTCTTGCTGACCCTTGTATTGTTATTTCAATGTGAGTATATATGGTGAGAGAAATGAAGGCAATCTCAGAAGTGAACTTTGACATCTCTGAATATTGTGTATGTAGTTGAGAATAGACATTGTGATCTTATGAATTATCAGGTAGCTTTTTTATTTTTGCTGTCAACAAAGCCTCACTGTTTTCCTTTATTCAGTTGTTTTCCACATTAAAAGGAGCTATAAGTATTTTCTTCTTATTTGATTGAAGAATTTTAAAATAGAAAAGTTAATTAAAATTGACATGTACTATTTGTGTTCTGTGAAAGGTATGTGTATTATTTCTAGTGGGTAAGTAGGTACATGTATAAGTGAAGGAAACCAAAGTCTAAAGAACTTAAATGACTTCTCTGGTACTAAATAGTGGATATTGGAGCCAATATTTGAATCCTGATCTCTTGGTTTTGTGAGCCTTCTCCTTTCCATATGTTTAGTGATTTGACAATAATTTCAAAATACACTTTGCCTGGATTTGGCCAGTTAAAAGGTAGTCATTGATTCATTAGGAAAGGTAATAAAATAATTTTTCTGTAGCTACCAAGAATACAAGCATTAAGTAAATCCTGCTTTAAATTTTAGAACTAATAATTTTATTATATTTAAATCCTGACACGTTCGAGAAGCCTATATGCTCCCAAGAATGGATGTAACATTCGTAATGTTTGGTTTGCCTTGGCAAGCTGGCATTTCCTGCAGCTGCAGACCTGTGGCATGGGGGAGGAGGGGCTATGGGGGGTGCTTTTCTCCCTGGAGTTCCCTGAAGGCCTTTGAGGATGCTGGTTTGTAATGAGTGCTCTGCCCAGAGTCCGCTTTCCTTCATACAAAACCAGAGGTGGCGTCTCTCCCATCTTATGACCAGGAAAGGGTCTTGGTGTTAACTGCTGTCAGTCTGAAAGTCATTATAGGGCTATGAAACAGAATGTAAGAAAGGTGGTAAAGCTCTCAGTGTCCACAAACTGTGGTATCTGGCATGTTCTTAATATGTATTATTTCCATTTAATGTGCTTGTCTTGTTCGTTTGTTTGTTTGTTTGTTTGTTTTGGATTTTTGAGACAGGGTTTGTCTGTGAAGCAATCCTGACTGTCCTTCGACACACTCTGTAGACCAGGCTGGCCTCGAACTCACAGAGATCCGCCTGCCTCTGCCTCCCAAGTGCTGGGATTAAAGGTGTGCACCACCACCGCCCACTGTGCTTGTCTTGTTGATGTGAGTTTGATTTTGTTTATTATAAAAATATATGATTCAAAATTCTGTCATTTCTCTCAAGCCATCTGTTAGCAGCAGTATTGACAGGAGGGCCTTGATAGGAACTAGAGAAAAACTGACTTGTTACTTTGTGAGTGAGTTAGTTTCCATTATATATTAGTTATAAGGATAAAATTTCCAGGATAGCCTGCAATATTCTGAAATTTATTTAAAAGATTTATTTTTCTTAGGTAGTAGTTGATTTTCTAAGCATATTTAACTACTATATCCATCCAAAAGCAGCTTCTGTATTGTGACGGCTGGGTTTTGTTTCCTCGAGAGACTGCTGCGGAAACAGGAGTCAGGAGGGTGTAGTCTAAGTGCAGTCACACAGCTTGACTCTGCGATAACAGATGCGGTGTCTGCATGCTGTTAGACTCCTGGGTGGTGGAAAGAAAGTCATTCATGTGTTTTTCTCTCTGTACAGCTTAAAATGCCGCATGTGTAATCTCAGTGGAATAAATGGCGTCCAGAGTCACAGATGCTATAGTCTGGTATCAAAAGAAGGTGAGTTGATAGTTAAAGCTTTTCATTTTTTTTAAGCATTTGAATTCCACACATTGATGCGTGTTTTATGCTATCAATTTAAGCCGGATACTGCCTAAAGACTAAATAGATTTTGAGGGTTTCAGTGGAAGAGGAAGATTATGTTATTGTGATTTTCATTTTCCTTATATTATCATTAAGTAAATTAGAAAAATATTGCCTAAACCATTGTCTTCTAATTTTTACCATAAGGTGTCAAAGTAACTAGATTAATCACTGCTGGTTAGAACCTATTTGAGCTCTCCAGGGTTTTACCTGTAAGTAGAATTATATAAAAAGAGTACAAGTTTTGTTGCTTTTTTTTTTTTTTAAACTAAAAGCAAGATTGTCAGAATTTAGTTCTTGTACAAAGTCTAACAGCCTTAGCTTTTATTTTATTTTTTTTTCAGTGTTTATGATGAATTATATTTGTTGTTACACATTAAAACATTTCTTTTGATTCTTGGGAATACCCAGTATTGAACTCCATGGCTTTGTACTCTCAAGTTCCCCTCATAGCTCTTCATTCAGACAGGTTTGTTTTTTAAACGAAAGCCTTTTAAAAGTGCTGTAGTACTTCAGAAACCTTGAGAACTTGATACTTGCTGATTATTTGAGCATAGACAGTTATTTCTTTGAATTCCAATTAGCACTTTTTTCAGATGGATCAGATAATGGTTCTTAACATATTTTCAGTCGCCGGGTGGTGGTGGCGCACGCCTTTAATCCCAGCACTCGGGAGGCAGAGCCAGGTGGATCTCTGTGAGTTCGAGGCCAGCCTGGACTACCAAGTGAGTCCCAGGAAAGGCGCAAAGCTACACAGAGAAACCCTGTCTCGAAAAACCAAAAAAAAAAAAAAAACAAAAACAAAAACATATTTTCAGTCATAAGTCCCTCTGAAATAGTGAAGAAAGCTAAGAATATAATTTTTGGAAAACTGTATATATTTACACATATGAAATGTCATGTTTGGTTTGGAATGTTGTTTTATATGTCCTGGATTATGTAACTTGAACATTTAGTATTTTAACAGCTTGCTTCTCTAACCATCATTAAGTAGATCACTTACACTGGCATCACTACTCTAAATAGAATCCAGCACACTCACCTCACTTCCTTGGATGGTTGGTTGCTGCACTCACTTTAGAGGCTCTCTTCCCTCATGGAAAAGGGTACCATCTTTATGTCTTTGTTTGAGTACTACAGATTAATTAGCTGCAAAGGCTATGACTCAGCTCATGAGCTGTTTTGAACTTGAACTCTAATGTCAGATGTGAAATTTCCAGGAGGAAATTAAACAAGACACTTTAAACTATTATAAATGTTTATCGAAAACAATTACACGTGAGGGGTCTTTGTGCATGGTTTCTTTATAGTCTGGTTTTCACCTTCATTTACTGCAGTGTAGTCATCACAATCCTGAACAGTGTGAAAGTTCCTGTTGTTAAATAGTGTTTAGTTACCTTGCAGGAACAGCTTACCAACACAAGTGACAACCGGAGAGAAGCAGACAGTCTCAGGTTAAGAATGGACAGTTGAATGTCATAAAACTATTCTTTCATATTTTGTATTTCTTATTTCTGAGGTGAGAAACTTATTTATCTTTGGGAAGGAATCCTAAATATCAAGCCAAAGGTAATTGACACACTGAGTATTACTTTTAAAAGATCCAATGATAGTAAGTGGTGGTTTGAAAGAATATGGCCCCAATAGGCTCATAAGGAGTGACACCATTGGGTGGTATAGCCTTGTTGGAGTAGGTGTGGCCATGTTGGAGGAAGTGTGTTACTGGGGACAGGCTTTGATGTCTCAGAAGTTCATGCCTGTGTAGTGGCTCACTGTTTCTTCCTGCTGCTTGTGGATAGAGATGTAGAACTCTCAGCTCCTTCTCCAGTACATGTCTGCCTTCATGCCACCATGCTTCCCACCATGATGATAATGGACAAAACCTCTGAACCGTAAGTCAGCCCCAAGTAAATGTTTCTCTTTGTAAGAGTTGCCATGGTCATTGTGCCTCTTCACAGCAATAGAACACTGACTAAGACAATAAGGTTCTATGAATGTACAGGTCAAGTTAGAGAAAATGAAGTTGTTTTCAGGAGATAAATGTATAAAAGACAGTTCATATACAAATACCCCTTACTAACTAACATGATAAACAGGTAATATATGGGAACTAAAGACTTGAAAAAGAACAGTGGCCGACAATAAAACATGCTTGAATTTTTTTTAAAGACTTATTTTTCTTTGTTTTTTATGTGCCTCTCTGTTGTTTTATATGTAAATGCTATGTATGTATTCCACATGTGGTACCCATGAAGGCCTGAAGAGGTCATTGGACTCCATGTATGTGGTTTTGAGTTACTTGATGTAGGTGCTGGGAACCCAGCTTGGGTTCTTCTTCAAGCTCTGTATACACTTTTAACTGCTAAGTCATCTTTCAAGTCCCACAGCTCTGTGGCTTTAATGTTTGTCAAGAGTGGGATTCATTTACTAACTTAAACTATCCTAAGTAACATGAACTTGACTGGTAACTGGTGTTAATTATAAATGGTTGGGGACTTTAAATCCTCTACATTGTTAAGTCAAAATGTGTAAATGTGCCTTGTATGTGTATAAGTGCACAGGCATCTGTGAGTGTTTTCATGTGTGTATGTAAGTGCAATTATAGTGTATTTCAGAGTGGTAACTTGCACGGTATCATACAGATGATTAAGAATATTGTCTCTGTTGTCAAGTCCCCAAACTTATTGCTGTTATCTTCTACATGATCTTTCTTGTATCAGTTAAGTATTTTTTTAAATGAACACAACACAAATTATTTTAAGAGGGGGACATTTTATTGGTTTAAAAGCCAAAACATGTAGAATGGTTAGGCTTACCTTAATGTTGACTGAATCCCAACCCCAGAGCACTACGAGATGTGTGTGCCTGCTGCTTTTTCCTACTCAGCTTCTCTAGAGTTAGTGTTTCTTTACAACACAGAACATATGTGTGTTATGAGGGCCAACTTAGAGGCACATCTGAACTCTGCTTTTTCTCTGGGAAGAAAGGATATATGGAAGACTGGGATATATTGGGTTTTCAACTCAAGACTTTTCTCACTCTTGGAAGAGCTTCCACTTGGCTAGAAAATTTCGTTGTCCATAGTCCCTAGACAAACAAGAGGATGGATATCTAAAGTCTGAGAGGAGAGAAACCTCAGTTACTTTAAACTGATGATGGCATTCTGTCTCTCTGCTAGTGATTGGTTTAGATCAGGGCATGTGTGTTGGGGGATATTCCATCATGCTGTGAACCCCAAGTTTGCATTTGTGTTAATTAAATAAAATTAACCTTGGGTTAGGAGGCTGAGTTAGCAACTAGTTGACAGAAAGTAATTGTAGAGCATCAGAGGGCATCTGGAGGAGATAGAGACTCTGGAAGTAGTAGGGAGGGATTTGGAATATCACAAATTTTTTTATTTGGCAGAGTGGAAGGACGCTGTCTTTGGGAGATGCCAGCAAAGAGAGAAGGTTAGCTAGGTGCTCCTCAGCCTCTCTGAACTAGCAAGTCTTCACCCCAGCCTTTGAGTCTTATTTGTAAATAGAACCATAAAGATTTAGTTAACATTACCTTTAGTGGCAGCAGCAGAGCCAGTCTACCAGAACAGAATTCCCAACAGGCTGCAGCCTGAGTGGCTAGACCACTGCCAGAGAAGCAGGCCAGGAACTACGGAGTCACAACTGCTGGCTGAAATAGCAGTAGGTTAAGGCGCAGCCACTGTGCCGAAGTTAAAACGGCACGTGTACTGATTTTGACTAATAAAACATGAAGGAAGCCTTCTAAGAAAAGGCTTCAATTTCTAAAAAAGAAAACCAACAGCAATAATAATAGTAAAACACATATAATGTTTACTGTATACCAAGGTGATTTACTTATGTTAGCTAAGTAAATGAAATGGAGGATGTCTCATCTTTGGACTTTTTTGCTGTGGGATGTTCTCTGTGCTGTGAATGTGTTGCTCTGTTTGGTTAATAAAGTACTGATTGGCCAGTAGCCAGACAGGAAGTATAGGCGGGACAAAGAGGAGAATTCTGGGAACAGGAAGGCTGAGTCAGAGAGACGCTGACAGCCGCCAAGATGAGAAGCAGATGTTAAGATACCGGTAAGCCACAAGCCACGTGGCAACTTACAGATTTATAGAAATGGGTTAATTTAAGATATAAGAACTAGATAGCAAGGAACCTGAGCCATTAGGCCAAACAGTTCAAATAATATAAGCGTCTCTGTGTGTTTACTTGGTTGCGGGACTGGCGGGTGAGAGAGATTTGTCCTGACCATGGGCCAGGTAGGACCATGAGAGAACCCCAGCTACACTTCTTTGGATAAAATTCTGCTGTCATAAGACTTTTATAATGATCTTGTTCCCATAGAATTTGCCAACAAATTAAAAATAGCTAATTTGAATGATGAAGAGAAATGTAGTTTTTCAAGACTTTGTAAGCTACAGCATTAACTCTAGAAGTATCCTACTTCTGATCTTCTCTTTGTGTAAGATAAGTTATTTTTTTATTTTATATTATTATTTATTAAGATACCTTCTTACTATGTAGCCCTGACTGGCCTGGAACTTGCTGTGTAGATCAGGCTAACTCACAGATCTGCCTGCCTTTGCCTCCTGAGTGCTGGGACTAACGGCATATGTGCCACTACCACCTGAGCTACCAGTCTTAAAACTATTAGTTACCTTCTAGTGGGATGTAAAAAGAAATTAAAATATCTTCCAGTATTCAACAGTTTCTCTAATGATCTTGTCTGTGTTACACATAATCCTTCCATTGGCAGAAAGTTGGGTATGTGGCTAAGGCAAGGTCAGAAGTGGTGTTTGACTCTGGCAACAGTGATCAGTCCAGATGCTCAGCAGCCCAGGCTGGTATACAAAGACTCTTGTGCTGCTTTTGTCGAGGAAATAGAAGGCTAAAATGTAGAACAGCCTGGGGAATGTCTGCATGGTTCTGGTTAACTTGCTTACCTTATCTGAATTTTGCTCTTTGTGCATCTAAAGGAATGGCGATATCATCTTTTGTATTTATAGATGAATTGATGGCAACACAGTGCCAAACATGCTGCATCTTCTGGAAAGGTTCTCTCTCTCATGATCATGATTACTTCTTCATTTTGGCCAGTATTGTCAGTGGAATTGCTCTCCCAAAATGGCTGGAATCCTGTTAGATGGCTTAAGAAGCTGAAAATGATCTTTACTTGTTAATAAGAACTCTAGAATATCAGGCTTCTGTACCCAGTACTAGGACAGTGGCATTGAGTTGATGTTTGCTCTATAACCATTATGCAGCCAAGTCATGGTCAAGTGTTATTTTAAAACCTCGACTTTGTCTGTTTTAGTTACAGTCATGACAGTCCAAAAATATGACTTGTCTTAGCAGAAATAGTTTAGTTAATCTAGTTCCTATAATATTTGCCTTTTCACTTAGGATTTTTTTTTCCCTCTGTTTTTGTCAAAGTTCTTAATTTTTATCCACATGCACCAGTTTGGGTATCTCTAGCCTAAATAATTTGGGTTTTAGCTTTATTTGTTTATGAGGAACATGAGCTCTAGTCAGTTGACTTTGAAATGTCTAGTTCTTAGTATCTTGTAAATGTGGACTGGGAGCCCAGTCACAGCCACAACTGTGATCAACCCAAGTTCAGCTCTGCTGTCTTAGTCTGGAGAGCATTTTTTTTAGTGGTAGATGTGGTAGTGTACCTTGAAAACCTACTTATTTATTAATTTATTTATATTTTTGTGGGGTGAGGTATATGCCATGGTGTGGGTGTGGAGGTCAGAGGACAATTTCTGGGAGTCAGTGGTCTCCTTCCATGGAGATGGAATTCAGGTCCTTGACCTTAGCGGCAAGTACCTTTAGGGCCACCTTGCTGGTCTCTGAAAATACTTTATGTAATTCACGTTTAATTTGAGTTTTTAACTTTTTTTTTTTAGCACATTTACTTTACCAACAATTTTGATGGTGATGGTGGTAGTGGTGATAATGAAGTTACCAACTATACTTTATTATAGCAATTTCTCTCAGAGAGCTTCTCTCTATATACTTATTGTCTTAAGAAATACTTATAAAATAATACCTATAATATACCTCATGGCTGCTTGTAGAGGCTGCACTAGTGGGTGGGAGTTCTGAGAAGGCAAAGTACATCATCTCAGTAAAGTACTGCTTATACCTCCTTCTTCAGTGTAGCTTTGTGGACCCACCTTCCTGAGGGGTGGTCCTTCTCCAGGTCATTGACCTGCTCGACTGGAATGGTAGGTCTCTGCCCAGGTTAAAGATTTCTTCGTCTTGACTAGAAGTTTTCCCTTATTGGACCTTTACTGCTGTTGTACCATTTGTGTTTGTGTTTGTGTATGTCCTTGGTTTGGTTTTTTTTTTTTTTTTTTTGATACAGTCTACTGCCTTGGAACTTGGCTAAGTAGCCTAGACTGGCTGACTAGTCAGACTTAGACATCTTAAAGGATGTGCTAGGCTTCCAAGGATGCAGAGCAAGTTTTCATTGCTTTCAAGTCAAGTACTTTAATGACTGAGCTATCATCCTCGCCACCACTTAGCTTTTCTTTTATAAATGGAACTCAAACAATCATTTTTAAAATCAAACCTTCTAACTCAGTACAATCCAGAGATATACTGGTTTACTACATGCTGAGAGAGAGAGAGAGAGAGAGAGAGAGAGAGAGAGAGAGAGAGAGAGAGAGAGAGAGAAAATGTCAAAAGTTTTTGTTTTTAGAAATTATAACGTCGTGTTTCCATGAAGAGTAGAAAACCATGTAGTTCATAACACAGATAGCAGCGAGTGGCAGGACAGCACACACGCTGCACATTGCATGTGTGTGTTCAGAACCAAGGCTGCAGTGAAGTTGTGTGTGCAGCACCTGCGAGTGCTGCCAGGAACACCTTGGATACGTTACGTGTTTGAATTGGGTCTTGGTTGTTGTGTATTCAGAAACCTTTCATTGTTGCCAGTGTTTTGTGACTAGCCCCACAGTTGAAGAGCTGGGCTCTGCGGATGGGTTTTGCTGACAGGTCCTACCATGCTCTTCCTTTCTTTCCTCCTGCTGTCTTGCCTGAGGTTATCACACTCCTCGTTGAGGGTACCTTTGGAGAGAGTCTTTTTACTAATGAATCAAACTTGGAGAGGCAATGTGCACTGGAAGTTACTCTTTCTGGCTCATTGTGGTAGCTCATGCCTATAGTCTCCACACTCTGCAGGCTGAGACAAGAGGACCCCTCTGAGTCCCTGGGCTGCCTAATGAGAACTTGCCTTTAAAAAATAATATTGTCATCACCAACAGCAAAACTAAACAAACAAGTAACCCTCCAATCCAAACAACACAAAGTTATTCAGATTATGTTTACAGACAAAAAATTGAGAGATTAAAAGATTAGGGAGTTAATTTTCTTGCCTTTTAAAAGGCCCACTCTAGAGATTTTTGTCAACTATATCATGAATTACAGAATTTTTCTTTTTGAACTAGTAGGTCTTATACTTGGTGCACATAGCACAGCAACTCTTGTGGGTAAAGAAAGTGGAAAAATAAACTCTGAGCCTGTTTCCCAGCAATAGCCTTCTGGGCTATTACCCAGCAGCATTTCCAGAGTCAGATAGGCATATGCATTACCCCTGAGTCTGAAGGTCCCAGGTTAAGGAGAAAATATTAATGGAAGATGTAAAAATTTATTTTTAAGGTCTTTGAGGCATCATGTTCAGATCCACCTATATGTGAAGTATTAAAGATTTATGGTATTATTTTTGTTTTGTCTTGTTTTTGAGACAAGGTTAGCCCATTCCAGCCTATAACCTCACTACAGTCTAGAATGGCCTCAAACTTGCAGTGTCTTTGTGCATCTGTTTCCTAAGTACTAGGATGTCAAATGCAAGTATGTGCCATAAATTTATCTTACACTCTTAAGGAAATGAGTATTTAGTAAACATCTTAGTGTCTAAGAAGTAGGAATTCCTTCTTCTGTAGTATGTAACTTTTTGACATGCTATAGATATTTGTTGATGATTTTTTTTGGGTGATAATTATTTTATTAAGAAGTACTTAGCCAGGCGGTGGTGGTACATGCCTTTAATCTCAGCACTGGGAGGCAGAGGCAGGTGGATCTCTGAGTTCGAGGCCATGGAGTGAGTTTCAAGACAGCCAGGACACAGAGAAACCCTCTCTTGAGGGGGGGACCTCCAAAAAACAAATATTTATTTGACCACAGCAGTTGCCTAACAAAGTAGTTGTTTTCACAGAAGTGAGAATACCCAAGAAATGATATGACTGAGAACCAAAAGAAGAGAATTGAATGTATTTAATGAATACACACCCCCAGAAAGATAA
Source organism: Peromyscus maniculatus bairdii (assembly GCF_049852395.1). Classification (NCBI taxonomy): domain Eukaryota; kingdom Metazoa; phylum Chordata; class Mammalia; order Rodentia; family Cricetidae; genus Peromyscus; species Peromyscus maniculatus. The sequence goes on along the minus strand of NC_134854.1, from coordinate 37,924,893 downwards.
CTAAGAAATGGTTTGACTTGAATAGAGTTGAGCTTATTCAATGGGCATAGCTTATAGTTGTCTGTTTTTGAAAAAAAAAAAATTCTGTGACATACTAGAAAACTACAACTTTTTAAAATTTTCTCAATAAATTTAAAACAGAGACTGTAGTCAAGGTTGGAGAATTTGCCAGCTAAATTCCAAATATCTTGCAGTCAACTTATCTTTAACCATGGTAACAGACATAATGGTGAAGTAATTTGGTAAACTACCAATTGACAGCCTAAAATTAGGCCAGTGTGCCAGCTTTGAAAAGGGCTGGAAAGAGACCAAACCACTGTTGTTAAACTGTTACAGTCCTGGAAAAAAGTGACATTTATAAATGCTATTTACAGGATAACTTAGATGCTAAATTGCTTTCTGGAATTGCCCATGGTATTTATTCAAATAAAAGCTGTTGATTCACTACTGAAGGATTGAGTCACAGAGAATGAAACACTCACAGTAGACACTAAAAGTTTCCTGTTTTAACCTTTACACAGAATGAAGGTTTTATCTTGCCCGTGAACAGTTTTGCTTTAGTTTTCTTTCTTGTTTTTGTTATCTTTACTCCTGTGATGAAGTAGAATTATAAAGACATCAGATATATGTTAGGCATGGTGGCACACACCTTTAGTCCCATCACTCAGGCAGAGGCAGGAGGATCTCTGTGAGTTCTAGGCCAGCCTGGGCTACAGAGTGAGTTCCAGGAGAGAAAGGGCTGCACAGAGAAACCCTGTGTGTGTGTGTGTGTGTGTGTGTGTGTGTGTGTGTGTGTGTGTGTGTGTGTGTGTGAGAGAGAGAGAGAGAGAGAGAGAGAGAGAGAGAGAGAGAGAGGTGGTATTGTGTTCCCCAAAATATTGTGTACCTTAATAAACTTATCTGGGGTCAGAGAACAGAAAAGCCACTAGTTAGGCAGTGATAGCACACGCCTTTAATCCTAACATTCCAGAGGCAGAAATCCCTCTGGATCTCTGTGAGTTCAAGGCCACATAGGAAACAGGCAGGCATGGTGACTCATGCCTTTAATCCCAGAAAGCGAGCCTTTAATCCTAGGGAGTGATGGTAGAAAGCAGAAAGGTATATAAGACGTGAGGACCAGAAACTAGAAGCATTTGGCTGGTTAAGCATATGGCTGGTTAAGCATTCGGCTGGTTAAGCTTTCAGGCTTTGAAGCAGCACAGTTCAGCTGGGATTTATTCTGGATGAGGACTCAGAAGCTTCCAGTCTGAGGAAACAGGACCAGCTGAGAAGTTGACCAAGTGAGGTTAGCTGTGGCTTGTTCTCTGATTTTCCAGTTCACCCCAATACCTGGCTCCGGGTTTGATTTTATCAATAAGAACTTTTAAGATTCCTGCTATGAGAGAGAGAGAGAGAGAGAGAGAGAGAGAGAGAGAGAGAGAGAGAGAGAGAGAGAGAGAACAGATAAATGAATAAAGAAAATGTGTTGTGTATACGAAATGGAATGTTGTGCAGCCAGAAAGAAAACTGAAGTCATGATATTTCCAGGAAAATTAATGTGATTGGAAATCATTATGTTAAATGTAATCAGTCAGATTCAGATAAATACCACATTTTCTCTTAAAATCAGAACCTTGATATGTATGTCTATGTATGTATGCATCTTTATATGTGAGTATGTATTTATATATAAAATACATATTTACATATTTGTATATAGGTTATGAAGCAATTAATAGAAAGGATCTTGAGAGCAGAGGAAGAGATCTCAGGAGAGTTGGGAAAATCGAGAGAGTAATGTAGTATATGTAATAAGAAAATATGGGTTGAGACTAACTGGAGAAGAAAAGGAACCAGCGAGAGGAGGGTAGACTATAGGAACAAAAAGAAAAGAGTATAATGGCATATATGCTTGAACACACCATGATGAAATCAGTTATTTTTATTCTAACCCCCAAAATCAAAAGATGAAATGAGACATATTTTGATGGTATATGAAGAGAAACAGTAAGGTGGTCTTTTAGAAATTATTCTAGAATTCTAAAATGCCAGAGTTTTGCTGTGGATATCATTCTATATAAATAAAACACTGATGGCCAGTGACCAGGCAGGAAGTAGGTGGCCAGGCAGGAAGTAGGTGGGACAAGGAGAGAGGAGAATTCTGGGAAGCGGAAGGCTGAGGGGAGAGACACTGCAGCCACCGCCAGGACAAGCAGCATGTAGAGACTCTGGTAAGCCACCAGCCACGTGGCAAGGTATAGATTTATAAAAATGGGTTAATTTAAGATAAAAGAACAGTTAGCAAGAAGCCTGCCACGGCCATACAGTTTATAAGTGATATAAGTGTCTGAGTGATTATTTTATAAGTGGATTGTGGGACTGCGGGGCTTGGGGAACCAGGACAGAAAGCTCTCCAACAACAGATTTTGTCTTGTTTTTCTAGTTTTCCAACTAATATATAGCAGGCTGTAATTTTAATTACTATTTTTTCTGTCTGCTTTGACCTTTTTATATGGCTTATTTTTATTTACTAGTAGAAAACTTGGGGAGAAATTACCAGAAAGCCTCATTACTTTCATGTAGCTAAAATTCAATATTTAGTTTTATCAGTAGGCTTTAATTTTAGTATTTTATTGTCAAGACACAGTTTCATGGTAATAATACCCCTGCAAGCTTTTTGTTAATGTGTATTGAAATGTCATTTATGGCAGGCATATATGTGTCAGACCAGTCTTTTTTTTTCCAGAAAGCTCTGAAGCATGGAGGAATCAGATGTAAATGTGTTGTTCCTTGTGGTAAGCACTGCACTACAAGTCATACCGCTATTCAGATGTCCTGCTGGTCACTGTTCTATCGTCTCTTTAATCTCTTAATGTATCTCAAGTCTGCCATGGCCACTTTAGTACTCCTTTATACTTGCAGTAGTTGTTTCTCTTCACCCCTGCTCCCAGATGGTTTATTCTAAAAACTTGGCCTTGTCTCATCCTTCTTAACACTCTTAGAAGGTGTCGTCTTACCTACAGTGTCAAATCCAAGTTTCTTCACACAGCTTTCAGGACTTTTTCTGATCTAATTCTACATAGATTTACATATATTTATATGTATGTCTTTTATTAACTCATACACAATTACTTGTTTCTTGGTTTGTTGTAGTAGTAAGACAACATTTACCACAATAGAGCTTGTCAAGGTGAGCCTGTAAATACTCCAGCATCATTTTTATCATTTGGGTGCTCTGGAAAAAGGGAATCATTTTGCCATTTTCACCATTTTACAATAATTGAGGGAGCACTAAGCTCTTTTTTCTTAAATTTATCTTGGGAATGGTATAAAACTCCTTAGCACCACCAAGAAGTCTCAAAGCAGTATGAAGAGTTGACTCTTAGACAAAGTACATTACCTTCAAGTTGCTTACCAGCAAAGATGAGTGTCTGCTGATGAGGAGCAATTCCTTCTTTATCCTGGACCTCAGCCTTTACATCTTCTTAGTATCCCAGGGTTCTACTTCCAGTGTGATTGCCCTTCCCAAAGGCATTTCTATAAAACTCTTTTCCTACCACCTAACTGGTGGGTAAGACAGCTTCAGCTGGGACTATTGTCCCATTACATACCGTGGCTGAAGCATGAAGTCTGCCCATGTAGTTTGTCATTGGTATTTGAACTGACACTCTGCTTTTTATTTTTCAAAATGACTAATTCATCTTGGTCTTTAAAATGCAAAGCTATGTTCTTCTAGAGGACATTTTTCATCATCCCTAGGGATTGGGTGTGTACTCCTTGTGTGCCTGTAGAAACAGGTGTGAGTGTGTGCTCTTTTCATGGCAGTAGAGTGCTTTTAGTTCATGATTGTTTTTCTTTGTAAGAAGGATTTTACAGAATAGTGTACTTGTTACTGTTACGGAGTTTGTGACCCCTGGGAAAGACCGTAGTCTAAGTCCAATTAAAGATTTGTTGATTAGCTGCTAGCTAGATAAACAATCTCCGAACCAAATTTGAGATTGCTGTGAAGGAGGGTGTGGGGAAGGACTTTTAAAGGGAAAAACCACTGAAGACCTTCAGTATCTATGCCAGCAAGCAAAAGCTGTTCTATTCTGCCAAGTTAAGTGGTTAAGGCAACTCAAAACAATCTCTGGGTATCTGTGTAAGCAAGTTAATAAGTGGTTAGTCATATCATAACAAGATAGTCGCAGCTGTACATTTTTGGATGGAGGTGACTGAGTCAGGATCACTGGGAACTTATCTTTCAAGGACTAGAATCAGAGACAAACAGCTGCTGGTACCAAGATGGATTCCCAGCATAAAATGGAGCTTCTTTAACCATAACAGTTACCTAGCATGCCTACAAACACACTATATTGATTTATCTCAATGCTTGTGAACTCTTGACCTTTAAGATAATGTGCTGTTTCATCCTGTTGGCATCACTGTCCTTAGTGGTTATTGTATCCTACCATAAGGAACTTGTTTGAGTTGTCTTTCGAGTGTCTTTTGTTTGACCCTGATAGTATTAGACTATAGTCCATGATGAAACTATTGGAATGTAGCTTCAGAGAGATCTTTATTTTGGTTACTTTTTCCATTCTAGGTATAAAATCTTGATGTTCACAGTATGAATGGAGCTGAATGCATTTTGCTCCATCTCACAGTTACATGGGAATACTTTTTGCAGTATCAATTACTCTTCTATTTCTGTGTTACGGTGACATATGGTTTATCGTAGCACTTATCACAGCAGTATAATTAATCTCTCCTGCTAATACATTAAGTATTAAACATACTATTTCAACCTGTTGTAACATTTCCCAAAGTGTGTTCTGTCTGATCTTAGAAAGCATTATATTAAAAGGAATTTGAAACCAATTAGTTTGGGAACTACAGAGTGATTTGAGGGTAGGTAAGTTCTGTGAGTATAGGATTTAACAGTGCAAATAATGTGCAGTGTGGCTGATTGTTTAAGAGGCAGATAAGGAAGATGTTGCTCAATTTATTTTTTTATTTTATATTTTTTCAAGATTTATTTATTTTGTATACAGTGTTCTGTCTGCATGTATGCCTACATGCCAGAAGTGGGTGCCAGATCTCACTACAGATCATTGTGAGCCACCATGTGGATGCTGGGAATCGAACTCCGGACCTTTGGAAGAGTAGCCAGTGCTCTTAACCTCTGAGCCATCTCTCCAGCCCCTGCTCAATTTATTTTGACTTAAATTTTTTCCACTTGATTATACTTAACAAAGATTAGTTCTTTAGGCACAGTTTTATCTGGCAAATGGTTCATTATAAATGGAACAGGTACTGAAAATGAATGTTGCACTCCTCTGCCCCGTTTCTCTAATCCTACAACAGCAGTAGGTCTTAATTCTGTAGACCTAACTACCTGTAGTAATCCTTAGTACAAACTGTAGAGCCACAGCAGACTTGGTCTGGGCTACTTAGACTCCTGTTTGGATGGTCTAAATGGAAGCTCCTGCAGCAGTTTATATGAGCCTTTCTACTAGTTAGAAGGAAGACGAACAAGTTTTGGTTAATCAGATGTGTTTCATGGCCCCATCTCTTTTTTAAATTGCTGATGAATGAGTAGCAATAATGTTAGATTTTTTTAAAATACAAGGCTATTTAAATAACCAAGACATGTTAATAGCTTTGACATTTAAAATATGACTTAGCTTTTCCTGCTACTTCTAGTAAACTTAAAAATATATATACAAGGAAGGTGCTTTAGTTTTCATAATTACATGATTGAGTCAAGGTCTTGTTTTGGAATAAGAAGTCAGTATATCCTGTGATTAATAGTAAAAGCATGCAAATAGGTATTTATACTTGCTTATCCTACAGTATCAAGGAAAAGGAAACATTGGATAAGTCATTGGGATGACATAATATCTAACATCTATTGAGCCTTTAGGTGTTTGTTATTATTGTTAACTGTGCATTAGCACATTTCATCCTTATAATTATACTATTTATACTATTTCACATTTTTAGAGCCAAGTTCAATTTTCTGAAGGGTTTTGTATATATTGGCTTTACCAAGCTCTGACAATTTCCCTGTTGGCAAGCAAGTCCATAGAAGATCAGTAGAGGCAGAACTATCAAAAAATGAGTAGGCATTTAATACCACCCTTCCCATCCACCTGTTCCAAGTCAAAACAAAAAGGACAATTAGTGGGTTTTGTATGTATTTAAGGATGTCCAAATCACTGATAAGGGTTCAACCATATCTGGATTTGAATTTCTATGTTATATCATTTGCTATTTACTCTTGTATGAATCTGTTTTTGTACCTATAAAGAGAACAATTTATTATCTACTTCATATTGTTGTGAAGATTGGGTTAGTATGTTCAATGTGTGCCTGGCATCTGCTGCTAACTCTTTATTGTTACTGCTGTTGTTACCATTCTTACCAACATTAACTATTTTAGCTAGCAAAGAATTAGAAACCAGAGTTCCTGGTATCCAGTAGCCAGGTTTGGATCTTTCATCCAGGTCTCAGCTGGTCCAGGTTGCAGTGGTCAGATGGTTAGTGGAGAGTTAGACATCTTGTCGTAGTCTGACTTGGGGTGCCTCAGAAATCATGTTTTGTTTAAGTCACTTTTGCTTAATGTCAGCCCTTTAACCCAGTTTTTGTACAAAATATTTCTCAAACAAAATTCCTGATATAGACAGTGTTATCCCATGATTTCTGAGTAGAAACATTAGTGGAGAGAACTCTAAAAAGGAAAACTTCTTCACAAAGCTCTATTATAATAATAATGAGAAAACCTGGAGCTCAAAGTAATAGATCGGAGTCAGAGATTTTTAGTGGTGGGGATGGGTCCTAAACCAGGGATCTGAAGTTCTCTGACTTGATTGGTGCTTAGTTCCCTTGCTTTCAAATACATAAAATATATAAAACAAACTACTTAAAAATGAATATGGGCTTTCTGATTTAGTTTGTTTCTATAAGTAAGCTATTATCTTAAACTGAACACAAGACTAGATTCCGTTTTTAAAATTGCTTTCATTTCTAAGTACAGAGAATTCTTTTCCTTAAAGTATATTGGAGACAGAATAAAACCAATACTGTGTTGTAGTATATCTATTGTTAAAATTTTAAATCATATTACATCAGAATAGATGTGTAGGTGTACATTTTACTTAAGCATTTACAGTTAGCATTTAGATTGTCTCTGACAGTTATAAACTAGGTTGATATAATAATTTGTGCACAAACCTTTGTATAGGCTTATGTTTTCATTTCTCTTGGGTAGATTACTAGGAGTGAAATTACTGGTTCATAATTGTAAACTTTTTCAGAGTTATTGTTTCATTTTACATTTTCACAAGTAGTAAGTACATAAATTTTCCATTTCTCCATAGCTTTTCTTTTTATATCTTTTTTTTTTTTTTTTTTTTTTTTCTTTCCAGACAAGGTCTTACTGTGTAGCCCTGGCTGGCATTTGCTTTGTAGACCAGGCTGGCCTTGAGCTTAGAAATCTACCTGTCTCTGATTCCCAAGTTCAGGGATAAATATATAAACCACTGTGATCAGTTTCTCTCCATCCTCAGCTACATTTGTTGTTGTCTATGTCTTTTTTTTTTTTTTTTTATCATAGCCATTCTCAATGTCAGAGATATGGTATCTTTGTCACTTTAATTTATGTAAGTATTTGTTTTGATCGATTACTTTGTACATTAGTTTGAAATGCCTGTAGCTTTGGAAGTGCTGGATGAGACTTTTAAACTGGTATAACTAGAGTAGCTTCCTGGAGATGCTGACTATCCTGTGAGCTAAAATCTGAACTGGGATTCTTTTCATGTAAAATAAAAAAGGGAAGCACTGGGGATGTATTTGCAGTGGTAGAGATCTCATAACTTTTCTTTTTGGTATGTCACAGTAAAAACAAATTATCTGATAGATATTACTTGGCAAAAAATATAAGAGATTTCCATATTTTCTTAAATCCTAATGCTATCTATGATTGGATGGTAGAAGTACTGTATAATGAAGTGAATATTTAATTTACAGCTTGAATCAGCAAAACATCTGTTCAGTTCTTGTGTGCATGTGATCTTTTTGTTTTACTAAACTGATAAATTGCTGTTTGAGGAATTTACTGGATTGGTAGGACTCTAAAGCCAGTTACACTGGGCAACAAGTCATGCCCTGTACTTCCTGTGAAATAAGATACTATGAATGCACACAATCATGTGAGGAGACGCTCCTGTTTTCTCCACCCTACATGAAATAACTTCCAGGATGGCAGATAGTCTTTTATATACAAAAGTAATAAAATTGGCGTGAACTTGTAATTGTGAATACAAAATAATAGCAGTTATTAGAATCTGATTAAAAATGAATCTCAACATTTAAAGTGAATATATTTCAATTAGATGACGTAGTTACCTAAATTTTTCTATCTAAAAAAGTAGTTTGAAATATTTTCTGCTATAAATTACTATTGTTACTAGTTTCAGAGGCAGCAACCCCTAGGAAAGTAGCATTTTGTAATGGCAACACAAAAGAATGAAGTAGTCTACATGTTACCACATGGATGAGTCTCAGAACACCACGCTAAGACCCAGCGCTGTAGTTTCATGTCTAATAGGAATTGGAAATGAGAGGCAAATATGTAAGTCTATAGCCAAGAAGTAATTAGTGGTCTGTACTGGAGGTAGAAGAAAGTAGTGATTACAAGTGAGTTATGAGATTCTTTTTATGGTGATGAAAATGTTCAGTGTTAGAATGTGGAGATGGTTGTGCAACTGTACAACTTATCAAGAACTGTTGAATTGCATACTTTAAATTATAAATAATAAATATAAATTAAATTATAAATATGGCATTATCTTAGCCCATTTTTTTGATTTCTACAAAATACCTATGACCAGGCAATGAATAAGGCAAAGAAGCTTATTCAGTTCACAGTTCTAGAAAGCACAGCACCAGCATCCACTCATGTGTGGTAAGGATGTCTGGCTACCTACATCACAACCTGACTGATGGGAAGACCATGGGGAAGGAGGGGAGATGTAGCAAGACAAGAGGCCAGCCTTGCTCTTTGTAATAGTGTGCTCTCCTGGGGACAGACACAGTCTAATGAGAACTAGGTTAGTCCCTTCGGAAGGCATTGTCCCTACTGATCTGATCACCTTCTCCCGGGCCCTACTTTCCGAAGGTTCCAGTACTTGGTTGCCACACTAGGGACTAAAGCTTCCAGCACATGGTGATTTGAGGTCCACATTCAAGCACAACATACGTTATGTTTCATTTAAACAGTTTCATAAAAATAGTCACAGTTCAAGTAAATTTCTTTAAATAAAATAACATGACAAGTGCTTAAATCTCTAAATACAAAAGGCTACATATTCTGGGTATTCTAGGGAAACAGAGTAAAATGGTTTCCCAAGATGTTTTGACTCTCAGTAGGCTTTCCCTTCTAGATCCACAAAACTGCTTCTGGCACTCCCACCCCCTCCCCTTTTGCTGTACATAAAGGACATTATTAGTAATTTTTATTCTGGACTAGTTACTTAGATATTTATAGTCTATACTTTCCAAAGGACTTGAAATAATTAGACATTATATAATACAAATGATAATGAGAAAAAAAAATGTTACCATAGAGAAATTGACTGTGCTATATAAATATTTGTTATTAGTATTTAGTTAAACTACGTATATGAAAGTTGTTACAAATTAAACTTGAAAAGCTTTGCATATAGGAGACACTTGAGTTTAGTCTTTCACCTCAGTTCTGTCTAGCCTTGTATAAAACAGCAGCATGTCCAACTGCAGAGATTCTGTGTAACTGGCCTCCATTAAAATAACACTTCTTGAATTGTTGGGTCAGTGTTGAAATAAAATTGTGTTTGATTCCATTATCCCAGCCTCATGCTTCCTGTGACTGCTTGATTCTAGCGGGCAGCACGTCCTGAGTGCTTAGCTGTGTGTACACTGCCTCAAGTTCTCCACACACTTAATCATCGCAACAGCTCTGTGAAAGAGCATACACTGATTTTATAGTCCAGAAAACAAGTTTCCCAGAAAGCTAGCGTGTCCAGTCCTGTGGTGAAAACAGGTAAGGGAGACTTCAAACCTGGTTCTCTGAGCTGCAGCATCTGGAACCAGCTTCTGGAGTGACTACAACCACAGATGCCACATTCTGACTTTCCCTTACCTGGCTGTGGTTATGGAAAGTGGCGGTAAATTTGTCCTTTGTGGCTTATTCCATACTTGGACCGCTACCAAGAAGTAGCAAATGCTTAATAAATAGTAGCAGCAGTTCTTGTTTATTAATGCAATTGTGGTTATTTAAGTTTTTACAAATTCGATTCTCATTTCTTATTAGTGTATATAAGTGCAGGTGTGTTCATGTCATGGAGGACAACTTTTGTGAGTGGGTGCTTACCTTCCACAGTCAGCCCCAGGGATGGAACTCAGATTGGTGGTCTTGCAAGGCCATCTCAGCAGCCCAACAATGATTTTAAAGTAAACATGCTGCCATTTTTGCTTATCAGCAGGGATACTTTCTCAGTACACATCCTTTTGTTAATGTTAGAGTATACCTAGATGAAATCGATGCTATAGATCAGTCATCATTCTGTGTGGCCTTTCAGTATAGCTGGATGGTGAATATGAGTTGTGCGAGGCTTCTCCAGGTAATCTGTACAACTACAGTAGACTTTGCACAGATATTAGTAAACACTGGGACTTACCAGGGATTATGTGCTGTCTGTTCATAGTTGTACGTGCTGTTGTTCTTTGACACAGCTGGTAGCACAGTACGTTTGTGTGGGTCAGGATCACACAACAGCAGTGGTGGGTGTGTTGCTCCAGGGTGGCTCTAAGGTCTCTAGGTGGTTAGGGGCTGTTCAGTCTCCTTGTAATCTATGGGTCATATATAACGTGCTTTGTTTACCAGATGTCAGCAGTGCATGGGAAGTGTTTTTACTTATGGGTAGGTTATGTGGATTAATGTTTAACTATGTACACAGCTCAAAGAATTTTCACTAATGTTTATGAATGCTCTTTCTTATAGTGTGGGGTAATAAAATTCATGGGTTTTGGAGATTTTCCCCCCATACATTTGCTATAAAAAAGGGGCAACAATATTTGGTGATAAAATAAAGATAAAGTTTGTATTTGATCTTTTACTGTAATTCACTTATTTAGAGTGAAAGGATGTCATCTTTAGTTTTTCAGACCAAACTTTATTTTTTAAGTAAAGTATAGCTTTTGGAAGCTATTTTAAATAATTTAATAATTTGAACAATTTTTAATAATTTCTACTCTGATAATTGAAATAATATTTGTCAAAAATCTAAATGATCAGCAATTGAGTAGTGTTAATTTGGCTTTAACACCTTTATTAGAAAAATAATATGGCAGGTTTGTTAGAACTGATTGTTGTATTTTGATCCTCTGATGAAAATATATTTCAACTACTTTCTTACTATTAATCGAATACTGAATCTTGCCTGTTCCCACTTGTAGGGTTTTCACAAGTCATGATCCAAGGTTAGTTTAAGTAGAAGAGTAGAAGTTAAATTATCTTTGCTCAGATGACTCCTTAGAAAAGGTTATTAATCTGCCAGTATCTTAATTAATAAACCCACTGAGAACATACTCCATGTACCAACAGGCTGGAAAGTAAACAGTCCTTGTAAATTATGCAGGATGGTGTGGGTTTCCGTTACAGCAATGTTCTCTTCAAAGTGGGGCCAGGAAAAAACACTGCTGTACTGCTTCTCCTTTTCACCACACATGTGGACTGCCAACTGCTGACAGCCTAGACATAGAAGGAAAGGGTAGCTCTGGTTAGCCTCCTTGCACTCTTTACAGCAGTTTATACAAATGTTTCTTTTGAGCTTGTAATGTGAATTTTGTTTCTGTCTGTTTGTCATACTTTTCTTTGACCTTTGTAAGGAAGAGACAACCTGCTTGGCTCAGGTGGAATTAGATGTCTGGTCTTGGGTCTCTGGGGGAGACCTCGAGTATGCAGGATCAAGTAACATGGACCTGGTGTGGGAGTCACTTTCAGAATATGCAGGACTTCAGCCCATGCCTAGTGATTGGTTGCATTTTACTGAAGAGGGAAAGAGCTAGGTCCGGAATCAACTAGGTGCATGGCTTTAAATTTAAGATTGAATTCATCACCTCCTTACCCATTAGAGTTATATATTAGTTACATAGTACATATTAGAGTTAATGTGGGATTTGAAATGACACATTGTAACTTGTGTCACTGCCTAGAGAGTGAACTGAGGGGAAAGACATCTGTGGCTACTTTTCCCTCAGGAGGCAACCATTGTGCAGAGGCAGGTTGGTTTCTTCAAGTTATTTAGTTTCTCTAGATGATCAAATAGGCAGTATAACATATGAACACATAGTTTTTGCTACCGAGTTACAGATTTTTTATATTATCCACTTTCTTGAATTCTGGTTGTAATTTCTATTTGTTCTTTTCAAACCTTTTTTTATTGTATGTCATGATTAAGGATACTGGTGTAGTCTTAGTATTTAAGCCACAAATTCCCTTCATTGTCCTTATGTCTATTAAGTTTTGTTTTACTCATAAATGCTGTGTTGATGTTATCACTCGCTGATAGTGTTTATTTGGTTTTGTTTTAATTATGACTGTGAACATTTTTTCCTTAGTAGTGACTCCATAGAGCCAGATTCTCCAATAATCATTTTCTTCATTATATTAAAAACTGTTCTTCAAAGTTTTTTTTTTTCATAACTTGAGTCAGTGTTTCATCATATCATTGACTGGTTCTTCCTAAGTTGTAGGAATATGGTCATGATTTGTAAATAGATTGTTTATCTGGCCTGTAGCATATTTTATATGTATGTATGTATATATATATATGTATATGTATATATATGTATATGTATATATATATATATAATAGCATATACTAGTCTTAGAGTTAGTGCAGGGAAGGGTGTGGGTTTGGATGATGGTGGGAAGATTTTTATTGGTTTTAATTAATTTAGAACGAATGGAATTTTCAGTAGTTAATGAAGTTTTCATATCTGTTGATTAGAATTTGTTTCCACCCCCTCCACACACGCTTTGATTTTGTGTGAGTAGGCATGCGTGCTGTGTGTGTGTCGGTCAGAGGACAACCTTCAGGAGTTGGTCCCCTCCTTTCACCAGCGTTCTGGGAATTGAACTCAAGTTGGGCTTGTCTGACAAGTGCCTTTTCCTGCTGAGCTGTTTTGCTGGCTGAAGAAAAAAGTCATTCTCCACACGAAAGATTTCAGGATCTTTTAAAAAAGTTTTATTTGCATTCTAGTCAACCAACTCTTATTTTTCTGTAGTAATACCTTTTGTTATGATACACACCTGGTGATGACTGATTATAAAAATAAATAATTAAATCATAGAAGTTTACAGGATGTAGAATTAATATTTATTTCAATATTTAGAATTATTTCCACAATTAGAGTGTATTTGAATAATTACCTGCTTTCATTACCTTCCATATACTACTAGAATTATAGGGGGATATTTTAAAAAATTATAATTGAGTTGTTTATTTATTGGGGGAGACATATTCATTGCTACATGTTTGTGTAGTTCAGAGAACAGTTTGTGGGAGTCAGTTCTCTTTCCAGCATGTGGGTTTCAGGGATGGAGCTCAGGTCCTCAAGCTTGGCAGCAAGCTCCTTTACAACTCAGCCCAGGAGAATATTCCTAATGATCATGTTTAAAACTTATGATTCTGCCTTTATATATATTTTTTTAATTTTAAAGAAAGATTGAATCAAAAGAGTCAGCGATTTGCTTAAAAACAAACATGGAAATAACTACTCATTCACAAGTGAGAAGCTGCAAGAGTGTGGTTCCCCGACCACACCTTTTGGTCTGACATCATCATTATGTTTCACAATGAATCATGCCACATGATTCAATTTCTTCACCCAAGTGTCTGGCATACACACTGACTCCTTTGAGAAAGGAAGGCATAGCTCGGACATTCCTAGATTTGTCTTGAGAGGCAATTGTGAAGAACTTCGATTTTTTTAGAGCTTGGGAACTTTTACTTTAGAGCTAAACATTTTTTAAAAGCTAGAATAACTAGATCCTGTTAACTCTGGGTGGAGACTTATCTGAATGTACTCAATTTTAGTGACTCTATCTATTAACTGTTCCCTCTTTGTACTTTACAAGTGTGAATGGAAGTACTTGTAAAAAATTTAAAATGTTCACTAGGACAACATAATTTGGGGTGTTTTAGCTTTTTCTAGTTGGTGTTTTAATATTTTGCTCAGACATCCATTATTTTATGTTGTAACTTTATGTTTTATTCTTAACTCCTTGATTTTCTTTTTCATTAAACTTATAGATCATTAAGGCACAACAAGCTGCATTTTAGGGACCTAGGAATTGAACTCAGGTTGTGAAAACTTGGCAATAAGCCATCTCAACAGCCTCCTCATGACATTCTTGAATTTTTCACTTGTCTTTGGGATATTCTTAACATGGATTTGACTGATACATTTTTGCAAACAAATATAAACATAATTATCTAATATTTGTCAAGAGGGTTAAGCTAAGGAGGGATTTGAGCTGTCTATATTATCTTTTTGTGTAACAGTTGATATTTATGAGAATTAGAAACTAGCTTTTCAATTTCTTAAATGAGATTCAGAAAAGTAAGAGCTTAGTAGTATTAGGAGAAAAGGGTTTTAGAGTATGGTAGTTTAGTATGTCTGTTTATTAAAGAAATTAGGCAATTAAAAGTTGTAAATCTGGACTTCCTTCTACTTTTCTTAAGTACATTTATGAACTTTTAGTCTTTTATCTAGGCACCCAATCTTTACATAGTAGACCTTTTGCAAGCTGAACGCTGTTTATTCCTTTGGATAACCCATCTGCTAATCTTCTGAATGTGGTAATCTAAGCAGTAATTCAACTCCTAAAAGAAGCTTTTCAGTTTGTGTTTCAGAGACACTTTCCTAGAATTCATAAGTGGTGCCTGTTTCCCATTTCATCACCTAATTACGTTAACATTTGTATGTCTGATCCCATCATTTATTTCAAACTGTCTGTAGGAGACAGAGCTGATCTTGCAGATCCCTGAGTAGAGGCAGTCTTTCTACCTGTTGCTTTTCTCTTTTTTTTTTTTTTTTTTTTTTTTTTTTTGGTTTTTCGAGACAGGGTTTCTCTGTGTAGCTTTGCGCCTTTCCTGGGACTCACTTGGTAGTCCAGGCTGGCCTCGAACTCACAGAGATCCGCCTGGCTCTGCCTCCCGAGTGCTGGGATTAAAGGCGTGCGCCACCACCGCCCGGCTTGCTTTTCTCTTTTTATCTCTTGCATTCTCAGTCTTCCCTCCTTTCCCTCTCTGTCTTCTTCTTTTTGTGTTTTGTTTCTATTGTGTGTAGAAAGATACAAAACTTGAGAATCACAGTAGAAGGGAATTGATTTGGGAAACATGTTTCCTTTCTTAGATGATTTGTTCATATTACTTTGAAGTTCAGCAGACCTGGGTTTGAGAACTGATTTATGCAGTAGTATATGGAGTGTGGACAAAAATACAGTGTCAGTATAAAGCAGCAAGAAAAAGTGCTGTTCTTTCCATAGATAGGTGTTAGGGATGGTCAGTAGTTTGTATCTGTGGTATATACTCACAGTGTGTGTATATGACAATATGTTAGCTGCAGATCAGTAGGTCAGGGTGTCTCAGGAATATTCATTTCAGTCTTAATCTTTTTGTTAGTATAAATTCTTTATCTCAGTTTCTTTTTCTGTATTGATTTAAGGATGTGGCTGTACTCTTGTTTTTCTTGTTTTGTTTTTGTTGATTTTCACCACTGAATAGCTCAACATTTGTTTATAAAAATAAGAGGAGAAGGAAAATAAATTAGATGAGACCATACTAGAAATTGAGAACACCAAAGAGGAATTTTGTATCTTATGGGTTGAATCTTCTCAAAGTCGATGGCTATGTATACTTCCAGGAGTAGTGATGTTCATAGGGTTAGGATTTGAGATTTGTAGAATGAGAATATAGAATTATTTTTGCTGCCACTATAGGAAGTATTGCAAGAGAGAGGATTACTAGACCTGTTGTTGAAGGCATGAAATTGTAGATGAAGGATGAAGTTGTAGAGGGCAGAATTCTTGTTTGGGCCCTGGGAGCAAAAGGCTGACAGTGGATCAGCTCTGGTTTTTAAAAAAAAAAAAAAAAAAGCATAGCCCAGCATACTGCATTCAGATATCTCTGGAACAATGGCAGGAGTGTTGATAAAGTTGCTTACTGTATTAGACATAAGACAAAATTATTGGTTACAAGAGTGAATTAAGATTCCAGAAGCTTTTTATAGTCATACCTATTGGAACTGCTGGTTCTCCGATAATGACATGGAGACTTACTATTAATTATGAAAGCTTGGCCAATAGCCTAGGCTTGTTTCTAACTAGCTCTTATAACTTAAATTAACCCATTTTTATTAATTTGTGTTCTACCTCATGGCTTTATTACCTCATCTCCAGAGTGCTCATCCTGCTTGCTCTATGTCTCATGGCCATTTCCTCCTCCTTCCCAGTGTTCTTTCTGCCCTGAAAATCCTGCCTAGCTATTGGCCATTCAACTTTTTATTAAACCAAGTGACACATCTTCACTGTGTACAAAAAGATTATTCCACAGCATTTCCCATTTTGTGTAAAGAGAAATGAAAGGTTTTAACTCTCACATAGTAAAACTGTATACAGGAAGAACAATTATCAGTTATTGTCTGAATAGAAAGGAAAGGTATTAAGTTTAACAAATGAAATGATATACAGAACAATTATCAAGTAAGTATTACATTTACAATGTCCAGTCTGTTTGTATTTGGCAAATTTAGAGAAAATACTCCATTATCTATCCTCTCTTGATGAGTCCAAAGTTTTGTACCTAATTTTTCTTCTATCATAACTAAGGAAAACTGTAACTATAACTACGTAGTCTTCAGCTCCATTAAAGACCCAAGCAGGATAAAATATTACTTGAGTAAACAGGAAGTGCAGGGTAAGCTACTTCTAAAACTAAGAAATGACAGAGACATCTGGCTTGTCTGGGCAGTCACCCCAGGGTCTTCTGTAATGTTAGGGCATCTATCTTTAGCCTATATGCTTAGAATAGCTGACAGACTTTTCTGTGAAGTTGGAGTTTTGAAGAACTGTCCTACCCTGTCTTGGCAAAGTTTGGCAGATGCTTTTTTGTGTGTCCTGCTTGTCCAGTTTGGACAGCATACTACTGTCAGCAGTTGAGGCAATGGCAGTTTCTTGCCCAGTAGCTTACTTTTGTCACAAAGGAAGCAAACTCCATATGGAGTTTCTTTGATGCCCATCATCTTCTCTAAAGTAGATTGGTGCTGCCAGGCACAGATGTGTCTCATTGTCATGAAAAGCCTTATGTTACTGAAACATATTTCTAACTAGGTCTTATAACTTAAATTAACCCATTTCTATTAATTTACATTCTGCCTTACGGCATTATTACCTCATCTCAGAGGTGCCCATCCTGCTCACTCTGCATATCATGGCATCTCTGCCTTCTTCCCAGCATTCTCTCTGCCCTGAAAATCCTGCCTTTTTATTAAACCAATCCAAGTAACACATCTTCACAGTGTACAAAAAGATTATTCCACAATAGCTTTTATAATGTGGAAGTAATGTATTCCCTCATGAAACATCGCTTGTGATATGTGGTTGGGCATCTCTACAACCATCCAATAGTTCCTTACTGATGTTTGAGAAACAAAGCCTTATTTCGATTTATATTTGTCTGATCCAAATCCCAGCACTGGAAGCATTGAGGGGGAAGCAAAGGGAAACAGTGAAGAAGGAGATGAGATTATAAAGTCAAAACCACTTAAGTTTTTCTTAGTTGAAGATGTGCTTCTTGAGTAAGATTCCTGTTCTGTCCTCATCAATGTTGCATTGAATTGTTTTTAGGTTTTGTATGACATCAGAACAGTGACATAGCTGATGTCTCCCTGAGTTTTGATGGACAGCTGTAGTTGAACTTGACCTTATCATTTAATTTTTATACAGCAGAAATACAAAAAGAAACAGCTATCAAGTTTGTTGTCTTCTAGATGTTTCTATGTCGCTAGTAAAACAGAAACCAAGAAGCCTGTTTGGTTTTTTTTTGTTGTTGTTGTTGTTGTTGTTGTTGTTGTTTTTGACTGTTCAGCTCTGCAAGTTGTTCCTGATTCATGGTTCTAAGACTCTATACAGCACTGTATTATAGTAGAAACTGCTAATTTCTCTCCCCATCAATGTGAATAAAAGTTTCTCCTGTAAATAACCCATTTTATCCTAGGAATTTGTAATAGGAAATCCCCCACCCATCCTTTTCTTAGGGTTTCTGTTGTTTTTACAGAGTATCTCAAGAAGCCACCCACTTTTATATACTGCTTTATACAGAGTTTCTTCTACTTCCTGTTCTGCAGAACCTGTGGTTATTTGGTGTCTTAAGTTATGCTGAGTAGTGAATACATTTGCATAGGCATTGGCTTTATTTTCTCTCACTTTAGGGTTGTGGAAAAGTTATTTCCATGTCTGTGCACTTGAATCACCTTGAAGCAAAACAGTGTTCTCTAAAAAAGAACTTAGGCATTCTTTTGCATGTGAAAACAACGTTTAGAAAACAGTCATTTAAAAATATTACTATGCAACTCTTTAATAGTTTGGGTTACTGTTGCAACAAAATGTTTGATGTATTAGAATGATTATGCTATTTTATTTTATGTGAAAGGGTGTTTTGCGTACATGTATGACTGTCTTTGTTAGGGTTGCTCTTATGTGAAGAAACACCATGACCAGGGCACTCTTATAAAGGAAAACATTTAATTGAGGTGGCAGCTTACAGTTCAGAGGTTCAGTCCATTATGATGGTGGGGAGCATGGCAGCTGGGAGTATGACGGTGTGCAGGCAGACAGACGTGGTGCTGAGAATTCTACGTCTTCATCCAAAGGTAACAGGAAGTGAACTGTCTCACTTGGCATGACTTGAGCATCTATGAGACCTCAAAGCCCTACTCCGATGAGACACACTTCCTCCAGTAAGGCCACAGCTCTCAATAGTACCACTCCCTTGGGGACCATTTTCTTTTAAAGCACCATAGTGACCAATTTAAGGTCTTTGTCTTTTTGTTTTGTTAGATACAGGGAATTAAGTGGAAACTAAAGACAAGATTTAAGCAAGGAACTTGAGTAAGAACACTGAAGAATGGCTGGTCATTATGCCCTGGTCAAAGTGGGGCTCGCAGAACTTTCCAGTCTAATAGTAACAGACAAGGAGCTGTGTTTGGTTTACCCATTCACCAATGTATTTACTGATTTAAATTTTAAACCATGTGTGTTGGTTCACATCTGTAGTCTCACAACTCAGGATGCCAAGGTTTGCTGTGAATTTGAGGCCAATTAGGCTACAGAGTGAGACCCAGTCTCAAAAAGAAACAACTTTGTGACCTGCGGGTTTATGAATTTGTCATTTGGAAGGGTTTTTTTTCTTGACTATACTAGCACTGTGGTAGTTCATTTATTTAAACTGAAGGACTCCCTTTGGGGCACGGTTTTTAAATTTCAGTATTACCTTAGATGGATTTTTGAACCTCACACCCATATTTCTGATCTAGTAATTCTACTGTGAACCTGGAAGTTTCCATTCTCTTAACAAATTGCGAAGATGGTGCTAATACTGGTCATTCTCCAAGCAGCTCGTTGAGAACCACTGCAACAAAGTATTGATCTCTGACGTCGTGACAGAGCCAGTGTGTGTTCAGTGAGCACCCTGGGACTTTGAAGAGCTGGCGTCTCAATGCCCGTTTAACACAGTGCTATCTGTCTGTCTTCATAGATTGGAGCCTATGATCAACAAATATGGGAAAAGTCTGTTGAACAAAGAGAAATCAAGGTAACAACTTTTGTTCCTTTTGTGTATTCTGAACAATTTTATGAATTGTCAGTCACTTTGCCATTTCTTTATTTTTACCATGTTAGTTAATACTTATTTTATCTGCACTTTTAAGAGAGAAACCTGTTTCAGTCGTATCATTTAATTTCTTGTTTTCCTTTTTAGCATATTCCATTATTTGGAGTTTAATCTCTAATGGTTCTTTGTTGCCAGCTTTCCCCCTTTCACTTGTCACCTTGTACTTCTAGTCTGCTTTTCCTCCCTCTGATGCTGTCATTACTCCGTACAGTTTATTCAACTGGTAAGTGTTCCAGGACGTTGACCCTGAGCGGCACTGCAAACGCTGCTTTACCTGATAGAGGTCTGCTGCTGGTGCTGCTAACAGTGTCTGGGCTGCAGAAAGAGCGGCTGGATTGTAAAAGGGCTTTAGGACATAGAGTATTAATTCAAATGCTTTTATGGCAGGCGTTTTCCTCTTGGACATGTGACTACTTGTGTTATTCTGTTTGAATATTCTCATAGACTATCTTGCTAGCATGAAAAAAAAACAGTTTTAAAACTAAATTCGTTGTTTCTCAGCATTCTTTGTTTGATAATAAAATTTGTATGTTTTTCATTTGCTAAGATACTAATCAGTATGTTTTTGCACGAGCTGAATTTAATTTGAGACTAGAGAATGTTACTATAATTTCTTGCCATTTTCTGTTTAATTTGAAAATATTTATATTAGGTTAAAAACAGTCCATAGTTACTTAAAAATCTCCTTAAAAGATTTGTTGCTGTTCAGACTATATCATCTATGAAAGAGGAGATCATTTTTCCATACTTAATGATTTATTTAGCAAAGATCTGGCATATTTTAAAAATAGGATTAAAGGTCACAAGGACAGAAAGATAAATAATCTCTAGCTTTTTTGTCCAGGTATTTTATTGTAAATGAGATAAAAATCCATGAAGAGATAGGCACATGTGTTCAGTCTCTATAGGGTAAAGTAGAAGAAAGATGTGCAAGGAGGTTAGGAAAATTTCATAGGCAAAACATCTTGTGAGAGGAGTTTGACACGTTCTGGAGGTCAAAGGGAAGACACCTCAGACAGACGAAGGGCATATGAAAATACTCAGGAAGGGAGGGAGGGAGGAGGCCGAGTAGGGAACCCTTGAGATTTGCTTGGCAGATGGGTTGAGGAAGTGGTGGAGGTGGCCCCCAGTGAAGCTGGAAAGACGAATGTGTTCGGGTGTGAAGGGGTTTGAAAACTAACCCAGGGACTTAGCCACGACTCGATAACAGTTGGGAGGACATTGAAGGGTTTGAAGCAGAAAATTAAAATTATATTTTTATAAATTCCTTAAGACAGTGATAAATATGACAGAAAATATTGGAAGAGAGATTTAAAATTGTTTTAGAAGTAGCCAGGTAGTTCTTGGGAGTCCTTAGTATATAACATTTGTGTATGTATAGGCATGTATGTGTATGTTGTATATAATAAGTATTATGTTACATAAATTGAGTATTGTACATATATTGAGTCTATAAATAAATAAATTTTCATTGAATTATCAAAGAAAATGACCAAGAACAGAACATTGAGAAATGCCAGTATTTAATGAGTATGTGAAGAAGAAAGGAAAAATGGGAGTTCCATTAGCAGGCAGTCTGGTGAGGTGTCAAGAGCTCAAAGTGAAGGGGCCGTAGAGATGGTGATTAGCGATGGTAAGCTGCTCTTCCAGAGGGCTCTGGTTTGATTCCCAGCACACTCCAGTTCCAGGGGATTCATCACCGTCTTCTGGCTTCCATGGGCATTGCATGTACAAAATACATAGACTTACATGCAGGAGAAACACCCATATATACAAAATTAAAATCAATGTTAAACAAAGAAGAAGAGAAAGAGGAGGAAGAGGAAAAGGGAGAAGAAGAGGTAGAATAGGCAAATGAATAAGGAGTTACAGAGCTATGTCGTTCCTCAGTCTGGGAATAGGGATGTTTAAAAAAAAAGTGCTGAGAAGGTTGAAGGAAAATAGAACCCTGTTGCACACTGCTGTGGCAGTGTCAATTAGTATGGCCAGTACAGAAAACAGTCCAGCTATTCTGTGCTTGGTTATAAATCCAGAGGAAATAAAGTCAGTATACCAAGGAAATATCCAACTCTATATTCTTAATACTGCACTCTTCACAGTAGCTAGGAAATGGAAATCTAAGTCTCCAACAGTTAGTGATGGCTCACCTGTACAGTGGAATAGTTATTCAGCCATAAGACAGAATTACATCTTATAACTTGTAACCATATTAATTGAATTAGAGCTAGCTTTAGTTACTGTCCTCTTGCTGTGATGAAAAATCATGACCAAGGAAACTTAGAAAAGGAATCATTTAATTGGGGCCTTTTTTTTTTCTTTACAGTTTCACAGGGTTAGTCCATGATCTTCATGGCAGGGAACTGGAACAGTAGCTGAGAGCTTATATCCTGATCTGATGGCAGGAGGCAGAGAGAGAGAATATGAGAATGAAATATATTGCAAGAATCTGCTTCAGCGAGAGAGGAAGAGAGGAGACTGGGTGTAGTTTGGGCCTTTCAAACCTAAAAGCTCACCCTAGTGACACCCCTTCTCCAACAAGGCCGAATCTACTTCAACAAATCACACCTCCTAATCCTCCCCAAACATTCAAACATGTGAGCCAATGGGGCCATTCTCCTAGAGAACTCGCACTAGAGAAGACCTCATTGTGTTAAGGGAAATAGGCCAGCTACAGAAAGACAAGAACCGCACAGGTTCGTCACACGTGAGCCTAAAATGTTGATTACTGGAGGTTGAAAGTACAATGGTGGACATTAGAGGCTGGACAGGGAAAGACAAGGAAAATAAACGGAAGTTCAGGAATGTTACTGCACACTATCTTGACTGTAAATAACAGCAATGTATGGTGTCTTTTAAAATCCCTTCTAGGTGAAAGGATTTGAATATTCCCATCATTAATAAATGACCAGCTTGTGAGGAGACAGATATATTTACAATGATTTAAACATTATGCAATGCAGGCATCAGACTATGTACAGTTTCTATGCATCACAAACAAAAACCCATTACAACAAAAGTTAATAGAGGATTTTTTCTCTCAATATCTAACAGGCTTTTGAAATCTCAACAAAAAGTTTATGAAGTCATTTATAGAAGAATCTAAAGGTCTGGAAATGAAACTGGTATTAGTGTCTTTGATAGAATATGAATGTGTATTTCTATACACAAGAAGTCTAGATTACCGAACAGAAGCATGCTGTAATCTAAAATGTTATTCGGCTTTTAATCTCATTGTCTATATACTTGGAGCTTAAAGAAAGTACAAAAATTTCTGCTACCAGAGTCGTTGCATTGTGGGAATATGTTGCTGGAGGGCTTCTCTCCAGGTTCCCCAAGCCCCGCACTTCCACAATCCACTTATAAAATAATCACTCAGACGCTTATATCACTTATAAACTGTATGGCCGTGGCAGGCTTCTTGTTAATTGTTCTTTTATCTTAAATTAACCCATTTTTATAAATCTATACCTTGCCACGTGGGTGGTGGCTTACCAGCGTCTTCACATGTTGCTTCTCCCGGCGGTGGCTGCAGTGTCCCTCTCCTCAGCCTTCCGCTTCCCAGAATTCTCCTCTCTCCTTGTCCCACCTACTTCCTGCCTGGCCACCTACTTCCTGCCTGGCCACTGGCCATCAGTGTTTTATTTATATAGAACGATATCCACAGCAGGAATATATTGTTAGTTTCATACTAAAGAATGCCTTTGATTCTTGAGGATTAAGTTACGCGTGTACTCCTTTGTACTTTTTCATTGTTCGTGAATAAGGAGTTCATCCTGCTTTTTCCAGAAAGCTCGTTTCCTGCCTGCTCTCCTTACCCAGTCTCTCCCATGCCAGGCAGGCACTCTTAACACCGAGCACCACAGTTACAGTTAGTGTGCAAAGCCATGTTAGTTTATATAAAGGAGGTTTAATCCAAATCAGTTTTAAACTTTCCATTTTATAATGTCCACTTAATTAAACTCATGTTTGTGAATACTCATACCTTGCTGATAGTATCTTTCATTTTTGTGACTAAAATTATTAATCCTTTGGTGAAAGTTTTTTGATTTTAAAAAAACCCTTTACATCTTCTTACAGGCTACCTTAAAGTGGATTTTATTTGTTTTTATTTTTGAGATGTGGTCTCACTGTGTATGCCTGGCTGCCTTTATAACTCCCTATGTAGACCAGGCTGGCATCAAACTCACAGAAATCCCCCTGCCTCATTTCCCAAGTGCTGGGATTAAAAGTGTGCCACCACATAAGCTCAAGGTGGATTATTTATTGAAACTGGCAGTTGTGGGGTGGTTCTACAATATAGTTCAAGATCAGATCATAAGACATAAGCCAGGAGGTGACTCACACATCTATAAGAATAGGAACGACCCTATGGGAAAAAGACACCTTTCTGTCTCTAATAAGAACTTTTAGTTCTTAAATGATACTGATAAAAATTGTAGGTGTACAACAGTAATGGTACTTCAGACTGACAGTAAGATTGTTGTCAGATTGGTAATTATAAAAGAAGGGATGAAAATTTGTAACAGAGTTTTTTACTAATAAAGGTATCTATATAAATTTTGTATAAATTAAGCTAGAGCTTTATTATTGAAATTGTAGTTTCAGAATCACTGTTCCGGTTTGGAAAATGTTGAGAATATGTATAATCTGTTTCGGTTTGGAAAATGTTGAGAATATGTATAATCTGTTAACTGCTCTATGGTAACACTAAAATGAAAATGAAGAATGGATGTTTGTTACTATTTTGGCACTTTCTAGAGTCATGAAGACTGAATGTTTGAATACTGAATGATTGCTGCTAGTAGGTAGGTTAGGGGCCCCTGGTCACAACACTGTTAGTTAGCTGGCCAGCCCACACTGTTGTGTACGTGTCTCTTAAAGACACTACTTACTTAGCTGATCATGGGGCTCCTGCAATCACAGCACGGGGATTACTGAGGACAGGAGCATCAAGAATTTAAGGTCAGCTTTGGTTTTGTAGCAAATCAGGGGCAGCCTGGGTACATGGGAACCTGTTGACAAATGAACTCACAGACAGATACTCTAGTAATGGATGTCACCAGTTTCCTTAGGAGAAGAATAACTTTATGAGCATGTGCTACCTGACTCATTTTCTCTGAAGGCACAGCACAGCCTGCTTACACTTGGCAACATTACACAACACTGAAACCTTGTGCTTGGTTCATTTTGCACAACAGAATTGACAACAAACACAAAAATGAACAATACTAAGCAGTCTGCCAGGGGGACAGTTGTTTATAGCAATGAGTACTGAGACAAGAAGGCAGGATGCTCTCGAAAAAAACAAACAAACAAAAAAAAGGCAGGATGCTGCTTTGTGTTGGGAATATGTGTTAGGTAACATGAAAAACTTGTGGAGTTTTTGTTTTTGCTTGTTGTTATTGCCACTTTGCACATGTCAAATGAGGGCAGAAACAGAGAATATATATTTTAGAGCATAAATAGTGAATGCATTTGCAATTACGAAACTTGAAAACATGAGGATCAACTGTATGAAAAGACTGTTATTCTGTTGTTAACATAGAACCTATCTTTCTGTGTTTTGCTCTGTGTCTCTGAGTAGCTTACAACCTGAAATGGCAGACCATGGGAAGGGGTCAAAGGCTAATTGCATCTTGACTCAGGGTGTATGTTGGTTTTAGACATGTCAGCTAACTGACTTACACTGTTCTCTTGCTTGTTGTGTATGCAAACAGTCCCTAACCTTCAGGGCCATTGTCACCTGCTGGGGTCAAAGGACGACCACACAGTCGCTCTTAATCGAACCCTTGTGTCATCTCTCAGCTCTTGTTCCTAAGGACTTTAGTTTTAGCTTATCCAGTTCTTAACTTAGTGTAATTTATTTTCCCATACTTCCGTTTTCCCCACTAATTTTTACCTCCAACCCCACTCTGCGGTGATAGCAGAAATTTGGTGTTAATTAAAATCCGGTAATTTCAATTTTAAATTAATTCAGTTTAGGACAGCTGTTTTCCTGCCCACTGTTCTTGGTCATAGTGTTTAGTTCTGAGGTGATGAGGTGACACTGTGGTCTGAGGGATGGCTGGCAGTCTTGAGATGTACACCGTCCACTTGGGGGTTCTGCTGCTATCACCCTACGTGCCAACCTCTGCCGCAAGTGTACACCCCTGCCTTGTCCTCAGCACCCACCCCCCCAGAGATCTGCCTGGCTCTGCTTCACGAGTGCTGGGATTAAAGGCGTGCGCCACCACCACCCGGCCTCACTACTTTCTTAATGGCAGTCTAAAGCCGACAGTCCCCAGGGTGGGTCGTACAGGGCCCGAGCCGTACGCTCACACTTGCTTGGTATATGGCAGTCTTTGATTTGGAAGTTTACTGTCCATAGTAAACAGGCTTTGCATGTTCCACACATCCCTAAGCATTCCTTTAGAAGAAAACGAAGATGATTAGAATGCTATAACTGTGTCTGTTTGTAACAAGTCTTTTAATGTGTCTTTTACTTAATATGTTACTTCAAGATTTTGATTTAAATTGAAACTCTTATAAGTTGGTTCTCTTTTTGCTATTTTGGATTTAAACAAAATACATGTAGAATTCAAATACTGCTTTTAATATATTACAGGGGTTAAGGAATAAACCAAAGAAAACAGCATATGTGAAACCAGACCTCATAGATGTTGATCTCGTGAGGGGTAAGTCCTGGACAGGTAAATGTGTGATGCAAGGAAGCACTGGTCCTGAAGAGACAATTCAGAGTGCTGTAGACAGGTCCTTTGTAGAAGTGAGGCAGTTCTAGCCTACACGAGGACAGGAGTAACATCATCAGAGAGAGCAGAAGCACCAGTGTGTCTTTCATACCTTGAAATTTAATTTCAAGGAGTAGTATAAAAGAATAGCAGTTCCTGTTTGCACAGAAAACTGCAAGGATATACTATTAAATTTAAATTATAGCTGAGTGTTGTGACAGATGGCTGTAATCCCAGCACCCAAAACAAATAAACGAATGAATGAAAACAAAACAGGGTTAGATTTGGTAGCCCTGCCTGTGTAGAACTGAACTGTGTAGAACATGCTATCCTTAGAGTCACCAAGAGTCACCCACCTCTGTGTCTTGGGTCCTGGAGTAAGGCACATATGTGCATCTGGAAGCTGGAGGGTGACCTCTGGTGACCTCCTGGACTGGCTCCACTTCATTTACTGAGCCAGTGTCTCTCTGTTAGCCTAGAGCAGTGGTCCTCAACCTTCCTAATGCTGTGACCCTTTAATACATACAGTTCATGTTGTGCTGATCCCCAACCCTAAGATTATTTTCGTTGCTACTTCATATAAACTATAATGTAAATAACTGATATGCAGCCCCTGTGAAAGGGTCATTCCACCCCCCAAAAGATCAAACCCCCGGTTCAGAACAGATGGGATAGAACTTGCTGACCTGGCCCGTTTGCCTAGGCACCCCGTGCCCAGCTTCAGAGTGCTGGGGTGCTAAGTTGGCCACTCACTACCAGGTCTTTTTGTTGGGGCCAGGCACCTGAGCTCTAGACCTCAGCTTCACTTGGGGAGCCGTCCCCACCTCCTTATTATTTACAATTCCTAATGAATTAAAGTTAAGTCGTGTGTTTATGAAATGTGGAGGAAATCCTGTTATCTCAGCTGATCACCTTCAAGGTGTCTTTTGAGTATGATAATGAGTAAGATTGCTTATGAAAATGACTGCTGTCCCATAGTAGATATTTCTTAGTCATAGAATAAAATTATATACCATTTGTTGTTTTTCAAACATTGAATTTATTTCTGTAGTGAAATTAAAGAATAGTAGGTAGCGTGTGCCATTATATTTTACTTTTTTTCTCAGGTTCTGCATTTGCTAAGGCAAAGCCCGAAAGTCCTTGGACTTCTCTGACTAGAAAAGGGATTGTTCGAGTTGTGTTTTTTCCCTTTTTCTTCCGGTGGTGGTTACAAGTAACATCAAAGGTCATCTTTTCCTGGCTTCTCGTCCTCTATCTTCTTCAAGGTATAATTAACAGAAATGTATGTGCTTTTAACTTTCAGGATGTTGTGTTTTGTGATTATTAAAGCTGGGCTGTAACCATGCACTGACTGTTCTATGCATGAAGTGGCTGTTGCTGTTACATAGAAACCACATAGATATTAAAAATGTCTGAGGGCTGGTGAAGTGGCCCAGCAGACAGGGACTTGCAGCCAACTCTCGACAGCCTGGCTCCTGCATGGTGTCACGTCAGAGGGAGCCGACCTCCAAAAGTTGTCCTCTGACCCCACGTGTACACTGTATGAGGAGTGGGGGAGGAGAGAGAGAGGGGGGGGGATTTAAATTAGATGAGAACTTTCGCACCTACACATAGATACGCACTTGTCTTTGTGTAGCTGATGCTGAAGTTGAACTATGGCTTTAGCTTCCTGAGTTAAGATTGTCGCTGGAGGGCATTATGCCTGGCACATCCTTTCATTTATCTATCTATCTATCTATCTCTCTATCTATCTATCTATTTATTTATTTATTATTTTTAATACCACTTCTGCAAATTTTTCTTGTGTAAAGTATGAGTTTTTTTCTGTGCCCTTTACCACTGTGATCTGATCTATCCTTATTTTATATCAAAACCTTCATTTATACCAAAAACTCTTTTAAGTCTGTCAGATCCTTATTTAATGTCTACAGTAGCCCAGGAGAGTAGAAAGACTGTTATTATGTTTAGCTGTATAGATTTGGCACTTGACAAATGAAGCTCTCAGACCTGACTTCTCCCATGAATAGTGTCACAGAACATGTAGTCACCAAGAGTTCAAATCTAAGCATGCTGACTCCAGGGCCACAAATCTGTTGTGTTCCTCCCAGTGTTCTATTACAGAGTCTTCCTGTGAAAATGCCTCGTATGACATTTCTAAAATTTCATCGAGTGTTATCTAGGTCTTTTGATTTTTTAAAATGATTTGTGGCTTTATGTATATGAATGTTTTGCTGGCATATCTGTGCACTACATGCATGCCTGGTGCCACAGAGGCCAGGAGTGGGTGGGTGTTGGACCCCTTAGAGATGGAGTTACAGATGGTTGTAAGTGTCCATGTGGGTGCTGGGAATTGAACGTGGTCTTCTGCATGGAATAATAAGTGCTATTAACTGCTGAACCATCTCTCTAACTCTGTGTCTTAGGATTTTAAGGAAATATATTTTAAGGTTAAGGAAACTATTAAAATAAATATTCACTTTATTTTTTTAAAATTATACACATCATGACATTTGCCCATGAATGTAATAATATCTTAAAAGAAACAATAAAACTCTTATGCCCAGAATTATTAATATTGTGGCAACCTGCAATTGCATCTGTGTGTGAAATAAAAGAAATAAGCCTGTTTCAGAACATAAGCCTGTAAAGGTTTATGTCCAGGTAGTCTAAGGAATGTAGGAAGGGAAAAAAAGGCTTTCTTCTGTTTGTTGGAATGATTAACATTGATGAGGGGTTAGGGATTTTCCTGGGAAATGTGTACAAGTTTATTTGTGTTCAAAATCTTAATGGGGCAGGACATGTAGCTTGGGTCGTAGACGCCAGCCAATACAAGGCCCTGGGTTAGATCCGCAGCACTACATAAACTGGGAATAATGGTGTACTCCTGTGATCTCACCACTCAAGAGCAGAGGCAGGAGACTTGGAAGGTCGGGGTCATCCTTGTCTGCTTAGTTTCTGGCCGACCTGAGATACACAAGGCCCTTTCTCAGGGGCTAGAAACCAAGCCTTTTGTAGCTTTATTAGACACTTACTAAGAGACTTCTTATTATGTGTAACAGAATAAATGTACTTGAAATTAGTGTGATTTTTTTTTATTGTAACCTAACTAAAAACGACCTGAGATTTGAATTCATACAGTCATTATAAAGTTGAATGTGTGTATTTTAGTGTTAAGTGTTATCTTGTTCCAAGATTGTATTTACTGCTAAATGCCATGGTTGAACAGTGCGAATACTAGTCTAAAGAGCTTGTATGGAGTAGTGGTGGTGGTGGTCGTGTGCATGTGAGACAATATCTCATGGTATTTTCCTGCTGACCTGAAACTCACTTTGTGGACCAGCCTGTCCTTTCACTCATAGAGATCAACCTGGCAACCACCACTCCTGGCAACATGGAGTAACATTTTAAATTTAGGAAAAGAATTTAGTAAGCAGTATTACAAGAACAATTTTTAAAGTTTGGGAAGTGACTACAGACCTGTAATTCAGTGTGTTTCTCTCTCCTTTTGTAGTTGTGGCAATAGTGTTGTTCTGCTCCGCTCCTAGCCCACACAGCATACCTCTCACTGAAGTCGTTGGGCCAGTATGGCTGATGCTGCTCTTGGGAACTGTGCATTGCCAGATCGTTTCAACAAGAACACCCAAACCTCCTCTAAGCACAGGCGGTAAAAGAAGAAGGTACTGCTTGTCAAAAGTGATCTTTCTGGAGATCGATGGTTTGGATATGGGATTTTATCTGTGCACGTGCATGCATGTGTGCATGTCTGTGTGTTTGTGTGCCCACCCATGTATGCAAGTGCCCATAGAGACTAGAGAAGGCATCACATCCCCTGGAGGTGGGGTTGCAGGTGGCTGGGAACCTCGGGTTGTGGGTGCTGGGAACTGAACCTAGGTCCTTTTCAGGAGCAGCAAGTGCTCTTAACCACTGAAGCCTCTACAGCCCTTGGGATTGTTCTTAACTGTTCTTAACGTCATAGAATGTAATGTACTGTACAAAGTTGCTCTTTCAGATAAAACCTAAGCTCTGGAGCCAGTTGCCAGCTGACCAGTTTTCTGTATGTGAAAAACAGTGTCACATGTCTGTAGGGTTTGTCCTTGTGTAGTGATTTTTGTTTGTTTTTCTTGAGGTTCATTTCTAGTTAGCATTACCAATATAGGAGACAAACGTTAGGTGGAATGAATTAAATTCTACTACTTAGATCTTCTGTTTCTAAGATTCTTTGGCAAAAATACAGCCAAGAAAAAAAAAAAAAAAGAAAGGCTGTTTATTACATGTTATTTGAAGCTGTGTGATAGTGCCTACTGATGAGTCAATGGAGTACGTTTTCCCATTGGCTCCTGAGCACAATGCAGTTCTGTTTGTAATATTTGGAGTTTAGGTTTGGAGATTTAAGTCCATCTCCTTTTTGAAAGGTAGTATCTTATATGTTAGGTAAATAACTTTGCTTATTAATTAGCATATAATTCTCTCCAGTCTGAAGTTTTCTTCACTTACAGAGAAGTAACATTCACATAGGGAAGGAATGCTTTTGTAAGTATCTTTCCAGTACAATCCATATAATAGTGTGTACATTGACTGTCAGTGTGAGTATGACCAAGTAACAATATCCTTGTATTTACAGAAATTGAACTTGAAATGTGCACTTGATCGATGGCTTAAATTCTGTCCAGTACATTTGAACTTCATTGTATATTAATAAGCTCCTGTGTTTGTTCTGTACATTTTGGAATGTGCTACTGAGAAAATGGTTGTGGAAATTTTAACCTGCCTTCCACTCTCGATCTTTTCTGATGAAGGAAATTAAGAAAAGCAGCCCATTTGGAAGTCCATAGGGAAGGAGACGGGTCTAGTACGACAGATAACACCCAGGAGGGCGTGGTCCAGAGCCACGGTGCAGGCGCTTCCTACAGTGTTGGCGCTGTCTTCAGAGATCTCTGGCATGCTGCTTTCTTTTTATCAGGGTTTGTATTTATTCAAGGCTGTATATGACATAAAAATGCTCTAATGTACATAGTCAGTGTTAATGCTTTTCAATATTTCAGCCTCATTACACATTTTATTTTGATACTAAAGTGCTATAGTTTAAGGAGAAATGGGATAAAGTTTATTTGGGGTTATGTGTAAATACATTTATCTCCATAAGAGTGAATCTATACATATACTAGCAATGTGTAATGAAGATATCTCTCTCTCTTTCTGTCTGTCTGTCTCGTGTGTGTGTGTGTGTGTGTGTGTGTGTTCCTTTCTTTCGTCCTTTTTGTTTTTCCGAGAGACAGGGTCTCTCTGTGTCATCCTGAACTCGCTCTGTAGACCAAGTTGTCCTTGAACTCACAGAGATCTGCCTGCCTCTGCCTCCCAAGTGATGGGATCAAAGGTATGCTCAACCACTGCCCAACCAAATGCATTCTTTTCTTTCTCTTTCCTTTTTTTTTAAAGATTTCTTGACTATTTAATTTTTCCTTAAGTATTATTTTACTCTGTTAATTAGTTCATTGTTGTATCATTATTGTAGGTCTGAATTTGCTTTAATAAACCATGTGACTTATATTACTTTTTGTTTTACATCTACCTCAATTTTCTAAAATTATTTGATATAAGCACTATGAGTTAAGTGAATAAACTATTTACTACAGTCTAAAGTTCTTCATTTGTTCTCTGGGTTTTTGTATCCTTTGTACCATCAATGAGTATTGACCAAATAGGAAAAAATATTTATAGCAGACTTCAAAAATAAATTAAACCTAGCTCAGTACTAGTCAGACTAGGTATTGTGGTACTTGCTGGGAGCAAAACACTGATGGCCTAGTAAAGGTGAGTTGCATATAATCCACCAAAACAGAGTACTAATAAATATAAATATATAATATAATATAATATAATATAATATAATATAATATAATATAATATAATATAATATAATATAATATAATATAATATAATATAATACAATACAATACAATACAATACAATACAATACAATATAATATAATATAAAGAGGACAGAGGTGGGTGCTAGAAGTGCCCTGTGATGGAGTGACCTCGTTTATATTTCAGGTGGACTTCAAAGTGATGTTTAACAAGTGATGGATACAATTAGTTCTTGGAAAATGGGTAATTTCTTTAAGTTGTTCCAATAATTAATTTATGGAACTATAAGAAATAAAAAAGTTTCTGGTTAGCAAGAGAAACTGTCAGAGTAAACAACCCACAGACCTGGAAAGACCTTTTTCAGTTAATCCTCCCACAGGGGTTGATGTCTAGAGTGTATGAAATTCTGCAAAAATAAAACACCAAAACATAAAACTTCCAGTCAGTAAATTCCATGAAATGACCAGTCAGTTCTCAAAAGAAGAAACAAATCACCAATTTTTTTATTCTTAAATCCAGCATCCTTTGCCACTTGGGAAAGGTAAACTAAAACAGCACTGAGTTTCCCTCTCACTCCAGTCAGAATGGCCATCATCAAGAAAACAGACAACAGCAAATGCTTCCAAGTCCGTGGGGAGTGAAGAGCCCTTCTTTGCGGTTGATGAGAGTGTTAGCCAGTGCAGCCACTATGGAAATCAGTGTGGAGGTTCCTTGCAAAATTAAAAATAGAATTACTCTGTGATCCAGCTGTACCACTCCTGGGCATATTTTCAAAGAACGTAACCTCATCTCATAAAGGTACTTGAACATCCATGTTTATAGCTGCAGTATTCACAGTAGCAGAAATGGAGTCAGCCACATATCTGTTAACAGAAGAATGGATAACAAAAATGTACCATTCTTTCATAATGACATATGGAGAAAAATGGATGGAAATTCAAAGGATTATATTAAGTTGAGGTGACCCAGTCTCAGAAGATAAAAATTGCATATTCTGTTTCATATGTGGGTTCTAACTTTTGAAATTTATATGAATGTAAGTAAGGGATTGTAAAGTGGATATAGACTATAAAATGAGGTAAGGGACCCCAGGAGAGAACAAGAAGCATCGAGAAATGGTGGGAGAAGGATTAAAGGTTACACATGACATGACAGTAATCTATTCTTGTACAACTTTCACTTTCCTGGCTGAGTAGCCTTTAATTTTTGTCTGAATTACGGTGTTTTTCCCAACTCCGTCACTACTTCAATTTTTAGCTGGCAGTTTGCTTCAAGGTAACATCTTTCCTGACTTATTTACTCAGGAATCTCTGTTTTGTTACTACCTCATCATTTATTTCAGTGACTTAATTGACCTAAATTTGATCAGTGGAGGACCTCTGAGCAGTTTTCTTGGCTTTTTAAGTTAGTCTTCTGAACTAACACCAGAATATTCCTGATTCAGCTTGTGCATCCCGGCTCCAGCCCTGAAATCAGCCATTTCTTCAGGGAGAATGATGTTCAGAAACCAAAATCTGGGTGCAAGATGCTAGTGGGGTGCTCAGAGTGGATAAAACTATTACAGGGTGTGCTATTCAACTCTGTGTACCTATTTAGATAAAGCATGCCTATGTAATATATGAAATCGGTATAGTTCTGTACCTGCTTACACGTGTGTGTGCTAGCTATGAATTTTCAGTGATACTCCAAGCCCCAATACCACTCAGTGCATTCTTTTTCTTTCCTTTTTTTTTTTTTTAAAATGTGTGCAGGTGTTTTATTTGCATGCTTGTCTGTGCACAACTTGCATGCAGTGCTCACAGAGGCACTAGAAGAGGGCACTGCATTCTCTGGAACTGGAGTTACATAGTTAGCTGCCCTGTGAGTGCTGGCATCTAATCCCAGCTCCTAGAAGAGCAAAAATTGCTCTCAACCACTGAGCCATCTCTCCAGTCCCATTCTTTTTTCTGTTTCTCCTTCATCAGCATCACCCTGATCGGCATTATTCTCAGTATGTTTACACACAGTGAATCTTCTGTGTGCATCCTGTCTTCTGGTCTACCAGGATGCATATGGCATTCTGCCTTCACGCTCTTCCCCAAATTAGCCGTCAATGGTTGTTGCCGGCTTCCTCTGCTGTTCTAGCCTTTCAAGCACCAGACTGCCTGTTTGTATTTTTAGCTGCAAAGGTAGTGCTTACATTTATTTTTCTTCTTACTATTACAGCTAGTTTAGTGAATTATCTGCATTTGGTTAATAAGAAACATCAAAGAGCTACCAGCGCTTAGTAACTTACTAATCTTGGCATCTCCTCAGTGTCACAATATTCTGAGAAAAAGAGATTGGGAAGGAGCGTAAAGGAAGGGAGGTGTTGATATGTGACTAGAAGGTATTATGTGGAGTGTGTTCTGCTGGCACTCATTTTCCTACTTTACCCTGTGCATCTTAGGAAAAAGCGTTGTGACTAGGAGATCACTGGGCTCCAGTGGAGTTCCGCTTCACTCTGAGGTTCTCAGCTACTGTTGCTTCCTTGCCTGCTGGCTCCCAGACCTGTGTCTTTAGTGACCTGATGCTTTTAGGATTCTGACTCCTTAGGGTCACTTACCTTGATTTCTGTCTGATTCATGTATCTACTTCCTTGCTGTCTCTCCTTTCCCTTCTCGATCCAGTTTAGTTTCCACCAGCCTTCAGGAATACATCTCCAACACACTATGACTTTATCTGAATTTCAAGTCACTTCCCTTTTTTAATCAGCACCTGCATATTGTGTAGTGTTAAAGAGAAGTAAGGGGATTCATTGATCATATAATATTCTTCCCTAGGTTGGGAAGGTACAAGGTACCCCTGTGCCCTTCCTTGATTCCTATGTTCCACCACCCCCACTTCCACCATAACCTATTGTCTTGATCATCTTCAATCTAAGGCTCATTTTCTCTTGGATTTCCATGTCGCTGGGGATCACATAGAGAACGTTAGGTTGGGCTCTAAGTCTTGCAACTCTCTGGATATGTATTCTGAATATGAAGTATTGGAACCGTATAGGGCGTATGGAAATACAGTCTGCCTGTTTCTGTTAGGAGTTCTACAGGAGAAGAGCAAGAAGGAGAGGGGCATCTTTGTGTAAGACAAAAACTTTCTGTTTTGGCAGAATTGTTAGACTAAATCCTAATAGGTAGTTTCCGAAAAGGAGGCACTGGAAGTACTGTGAAGAACATGAATCATCTCATATTTAGGGACTATTTTTGTATTGTAGTTGGCTTCAAACTGACTACATTATTTCACCTGTAACTTCTTGGTGTTATTCCTTGATCCACAATCAGCATTTATAATAGGTGAGTTTTAAGGATCCACCTAGTTCTCGAGACTTTTTAACTAACTAAAATTAATTTTAAAAAGTTTGCCGGGCGGTAGTGGCACACGCCTTTAATCCCAGCACTCGGGAGGCAGAGCCAGGTGGATCTCGGTGAGTTTGAGGCCAGCCTGGTCTACAGAGTGAGTTCCAGGAAAGGCGCAAAGCTACACAGAGAAACCCTGTCTCGAAAAACAAACAAACCAAAACAGTTCATTAGCGTACAAGGTCTGTTGGCTTTTTGAACAGTATTTGAGTAGATTCTTCATCCCGATTGCTCTGCCACCCACCTGTTACCTCCACCCTTTTGTAGCATCTCCCGCTGAGTCTCTTTTCCCTCTTACGACCCGTGTGTCCTCTGGCCCACCTCTGCTCAGTTCGTGAGCAGATTCCCATGAAACTGTGTCACTGAAGTGTAGAGTGCATTGAAAACGCTGTCTACGTGAAAGCACTATACTAATTTATTTTTCTTTTCCTATAAAGTATGTTCTAGAAAAATTAAAGGGGAGATTTTTTTTTTTAAGTAAAATTGCTTTTAAATTGTCTTTTACGGTAGATTTAATCTACATGGAGCACACTTTCTTTTCTGTGGGACTTACATTTCTACTAAAGGTTTCTGTTGGTAGCTACTTTCACCTGTCAGTCTTAAGACTCCTAAAACATTTGCCTGTTAAAAATTATTATTTCCTGCATTGTAGTTTATGAATACTTTATTCCTACAAATTAATATCCTTAATTCTGGCGTTGTAGGTTCCATAAATAACATGGTCATTGATTATTTTTTCCCAGGGATTGTTTTGGTAGGCGAAACATAATTTTATGTTCTCCAGTTTGCTTTTGCCAGATTTATATAATTTTATTGATTAAGTGTTCCTTTTCATAAATTTTTCTGCTACAAAGGCCTTATGTTTCTGTTGTACATTAAAAGGAACTTATCAAAGAACTTGCATATACCAAAGGTAAAATATTTGGGATTATTATTAAGTCACTAATTATAACTTCTCTGAATTTACAAAGAATCTTTTTAAAATAAAAGCTTAAAATATATTAACACTAACAAATTGGGCAAAATTTTTGTTCTAGATATTGTTCAAAGACCAGACTAAGAATTATTTGTTAAATTAGGACTTTTCTTTGTGGGTTGCTATTTGTAAGACCTTATAACCACATAAACTGAACTTGGATTTTAAGTTGAATGGTCATTTTATCTAATATTATTTCCCATTTACTTAAAAAAAAAAAGGAGGGGATAGTTATTAAAATTTTGAAAAATATCACTTTATATAATTAGCACCAGATTTTAATTTCTATCAACCCATCCAGAATAAGCTAAGTACACATAACATTTCAATATATTTTTGTTTTTAGGTCAAAGAAAGCAAAGAATTCCATTGACAAGTCAACTGAGACTGACAATGGCTATGTGTCTCTCGATGGGAAAAGGACTGTAAAAAGCAGTGAGGACGGAGTGCAAGACCAGGAACCTCCGTGTGAAACTATCCGACCGGAAGATACAGCCTGGGTCATCCGAACTCCACGGAATCTTCCTGCCAAAGTCAGTGTCATTTGTAGAGTTGGTTTGATTTTATATCCGCTGACATGAAGTGGATATGATAGAATAGTTGCTCTCATGTCAAATGTTTTCTCTGGGATTGATTCTGTGAACTTTCATAAATAATAGTGATGGCACTAAAAATCAGGTAGGTGTGGTTAAACATGATTGGAAGTGTAACCTGGTACATTCTAAATTGAGTGGC
Source organism: Peromyscus maniculatus bairdii (assembly GCF_049852395.1). Classification (NCBI taxonomy): domain Eukaryota; kingdom Metazoa; phylum Chordata; class Mammalia; order Rodentia; family Cricetidae; genus Peromyscus; species Peromyscus maniculatus. The sequence goes on along the minus strand of NC_134854.1, from coordinate 37,887,254 downwards.
TTGATTTTTTCCAGAATGTTGAGGCAACTTAGAATTTATGGTCAGTGTTTATTAACCCTTCCCTTCTCTTCCCCATTTCATGTGTGTGTAAGGATGTGTACTGAGCTGAAGACTGCGATTGTTCTAAAAGCTGAACTAGGCACTGACTCTTATTATGTAAGAAAATACCTTACTTCCTCTACATTAATTACTCTTGGTTTTATACATCTGTTTAGTTTACATATGATCTGAAAACAATTCTTTAAATTTTTTTTGGTGATTGAGTAGTTATTTATAGGGTACAGTGTGCATACCGTTATATAACGATTGGATCAAGATAATTGGCCTATTGACTACAAATGGTTATTGTATGTTGGTAACACTGAAAAATCCTTGTCACTTTCTGTTTTGAAATGTGCAATAGTTTGTCAGCCATAATTACAGAAACATGAAGTTACCCTCCTATCCATTTGTACCTCTGTTCCCCAGCCACTGTCTGTTCACCACCTGGTGTAGTATCTGCTGTTTCCACCTCGTTTGTCATGTGTATCATCCTGTGTAGTAATGTTCAGTTTGAGTCTTTCCGTGTCTGACTTATTTCCAGTTCTGTTTCTTTTCCTTCAAATGACAAAAAATTTGTTGTATTTATGGACTGAATAATAATCCACTCATCTGTCAGTAATTAGTTGAGGTTACAGTAGTCCTAGTGTATGTTATTGGTGCTTTTGTGAAAAGTCTTTGTTATTTTTGTTCAAGATTGCTATTCAGGATCTTTCATGGTTGTGTTTAGATTTTAAGTGTTCTAGTTTTTTGAAACATGTTGTCTGAATGAGACAGGGGTGTCCACTCCACCATTATTTATTATAGTGCTTCAAGTCTTAGCTGCAGTAATAAGACAAGAGAAGTTATAAAAAGGATTAAAACTGGAAAGGAAGAGTTAAATTTATCCCTATTTGCAGATAGCATTAGTCTGTGTTTAAAAGACACCGTGGACCCCAACCAGAAAACCTTTAGATCTGATGAACACTTGCAGGAAGTTGCAGGATACAAAATTAACATACAGAACTCAGTAACTTTTATATATAGTAGTAACAAACTTGCTGAGAAAGAAATTAGAAGAATATCCCATATATGATAGTTTTTGCAGTGAAAACCTAAGATACCATAAAAACAAACTGAAGAAGACACTTGGCAATGGAAAGACCTCCTGTGCTCCTGAATTGACAGCATTGTGAAAATGGCTAGACTACTCAGATAATCTATATTTAATGCAGTCCTCATTAAAATTCCAGGGAAATTCTCTATTGAACCGGGGAGTGGGGGTGGGAAATCCTAAAATTCATAGGGAAATGCAAAAGACTATGGATAGCCAAAGCAATCCTAAGCAAAAGAATACTGCCAGGGACATGTTATCTGGCCTCAAACTGTACCACCCAGCCATAGTGAAAAAGCAGCATGCTGCTTCCACAAAAACAAAGATGTAGACCAGTAAAACATAATAGACCTAAAAATAAACCCATACAGCTATAGACACCTCATTAAACTTTAAAAAAATAAGACTTATTTATTTTACCTTATGTGTACAATTTATCTTATGTGTATAATTTATATTATTTTATTTTATGTGTATAATCTATTTACCTGGATATATGTATATATGTGTACTATTTGTGTACCTTGTGCTCTCAGAGGTCAGGAGAAGGCATCAGAACCTCTGAAATTAACTAGTTACAGATATTGTGAGCCACCATGAGGGTGTTGGAAGATGAACCTGGGTCTTCTGCAAGAGCAACAACTGTTCTTAACTGCTGAGCCATCACACCAGCCTGAATGACTCATTTTTAACAAAGCTGGAAACATGCATTGGAAAACAGCCTTTCAACAAATACTTCTGTATCTTTCACCCTGCTCAGAAGTCAGTTCAGCCTGACAGTGGTGGTGCATGCCTTTAATCCTAGCACTTGGGAGGCAGAGCCAAGCGGATCTCCAAGTTCAAGGCCAGCCTGGTCTACACAGTGTGTTCAGGATAGCCAGGGCTTCATAGAGAAATCCTGTCTCGAAATGTTCCCTCCCAAAAAAAAAGTCAGTTCAAAATGGATCAAAGATCTTAATTTAAAACATGAAAAACTGAAAGTGTCAGGGGAAAATACTTCAGGATATAGGTATAGGCAAGAATTTTTTTTATTACAACCGAAGAAGCTCAGGAAATAGCTCTAACGAGTTGACAGATGAGAGCACATATAATTAAAAAGCTTGTGCACAATAAAAGCAGAGTGAACAGAGAGCCTTTAGAACTGGAGAAATCTTGGCTAGCTGTACTTCAGATTATAGGTATACATAAATTCCCCCCCCCATACTGCAGATGATAGGTTACTACCTAGAGTACATAAATCTGCCCCCCCCTCCATACTGCAGATGATAGGTTACTACCTAGAGTACATAAATCCCCCCCCATACTGCAGATGATAGGTTACTACCTAGAGTACATAAATCTGCCCCCCCATACTGCAGATGATAGGTTACTACCTGGAGTACATAAATCCCCCCATACTGCAGATGATAGGTTACTACCTGGAGTACATAAATCTGCCCCCCCCTCCATACTGCAGATGATAGGTTACTACCTAGAGTACATAAATCCCCCCCATACTGCAGATGATAGGTTACTACCTGGGGTACATAAATCCCCCCCCCCATACTGCAGATGATAGGTTACTACCTAGAGTACATAAATCCCCCCCCATACTGCAGATGATAGGTTACTACCTAGAGTACATAAATCTGCCCCCCCCTCCATACTGCAGATGATAGGTTACTACCTAGAGTACATAAATCCCCCCCCATACTGCAGATGATAGGTTACTACCTAGAGTACATAAATCCCCCCCATACTGCAGATGATAGGTTACTACCTAGAGTACATAAATCCCCCCCATACTGCAGATGATAGGTTACTACCTAGAGTACATAAATCCCCCCCATACTGCAGATGATAGGTTACTACCTGGAGTACATAAATCCCCCCCCCCATACTGCAGGTGATAGGTTACTACCTAGAGTACATAAATCCCCCCCATACTGCAAATGATAGGTTACTACCTGGAGTACATTATTCTGTGCCCCCCCCTTTAGATGATAGGTTACTACCTGGAGTACATTATTCTGTGCCCCCCCCTTTAGATGATAGGTTACTACCTAGAAGACATAAATCTGCCCCTCCTCCCGAAACACCAAACCCAAACTACCAGTTAGTGGGCCAAGGAAATGAATAGAAGACATACAAATAAAGTATACAACATCCCTAGCTACTATGGATACTTTAAAAACAGCCAAACACAGGCTGAGCTTAGGGAATCCTGCTGAAGAGAGGGAGGAAGGGTTGTAGGAGCCAGAGGGGTCAAGGACATCACAAGAAAACCCACAGAAACAACTAACCTGGTTCATAGGAGCTCACAGAGACTGAAGCAACAACCAGAGAGCTGGTATGGGACTGACCTAGGCCCTCTGCATATATGGGACAGTTGTGTTCTTGTAGCTTGGTCTTCTTGTGGGACTCCTAACAGTGGAAGCAGAGGTTGTCCCCAATGCTTTGGCTGGCTTTTGGGAACCTATTCCTCATAGTAGATTGCCTTGCCCAGCCTAAGAGGAGGTGCTTAGACCTACAGCAACTTGATATTCCATGCTTGATACCCATGGGACGCCTGCTCCTTTCTGAACAGAAATGGAGGAGTTGATTGGGGGTTGGAAGTAGGAGGTGGATGCAGGGGATGGGAGGAGAGGAGGGAGGCGAAACTGCAGTTGGGATGTGAAATAAATTAATTAATTAAAAAATTTATTTATTGCCAGTCAGCAATGGGTGTCAAGAAAAGGAATGGGAACAGGTACTAACGAGAATGTGAGGAAAGAGGAGCCCTTACTCATTTGTGGTGAGAGTGTAAACTGAGGCAACCATTAGGAAAATCAGTGTGGTGGCTTCTCAAAAAGACTAAGAACAGAATTACTATGTGACCTAGTTATTAAATTACCCCTGAGCGCACACCGGAAGGACTCGATCTACAGAGGTACTTGTTCATCCCTGTTTATTGCTGCTCTGTTCATAATAACCAGGAAATGGATTTAGTCTTGATATCTATCAACAGATGAATGAATAATGAAAATGTGGTACATATATACTGTGGAATTTTATTCAGCTGTGAAGAAAAATGAAATATGCAGGAAGATGGGTGGAACTGGAAATGTATTAAATGAGGTCTCCCAGGCTCAAAAAGAGAAATGCTGCATTCCCCCTTTCATGTGGATCCTAGCTTCTAATGTGTGTTTTTCTGTAGGAGTGAGTCTGGGTAGAAAACGCCGTGAGAGAGGAGGAAAAAAATAAGAGAGGGATGAGATTTAATGTGCTGTGTTAAAGTGGAGAGGAGTATTCTCATGGAAAGGTACGAGCAGGAAGTAGGGCAGAGAGCTGGTGGGAGGAAAGGAGAGGGGCATCAGCAAAGGAAGTTTATGAAGTCTTGTAAGGAAACCTGCTTATTAATTTTTAAAAATGCCATCAAACTGAAAAATGGTGCATTTAGTAATATGAATGTGGGCATTTTTGTGTTGAAGGAGATGAATAGATTTTCTGAGTTTTTTTTTTTAAGTGAATGAACTTATATCTTGTAGTATCAGCTGTGAATCAACATGGTTCTGTAGTTTAGTCTGGGTGTAATTTTTGATTACTCAGTGTTAGCTGTCTGATAATATGAACATAATATGTGTCATATCACTCACACAGTTTCCAAATACATTTTCAGGTACATAATGCCTTCAAAGTAACCTGGATAGAGCCTGTCAGGAATTTATGCTTCCTGAGTCTTTCAGTTTTAGAATATCTAAAGTATGAATGTGTCTACAGTTGATCATACGTAATGTATCAGCCATGTACACACATCCGACTGCTCATTTCTTATTGCCCCATAACTTTTATTAAGCCAGTGATGGATCTTCTAATTGGTGACCATATAGCTTAATTAAATACTATAATTTTTTTCCCCTCAGATCTTTCAGCTTCTTTCAAATGGCCTCTATTGTATTTGTGACTTGTTCATATTTCTTATTTCTGTAAGGTATTTCAGATTCTTTTCTGAAAAAAATGTTATAGAATAATATTTGATAAATTACTTGAATTACTTTTAAAAGAAAAATGTATATTTAAGAGTATAATTGCTAATTTAAGATTTTTTTCAGAAAATTAGGTAGTCCAAATATTGGTATTTGAAGATATTTTGAAGGTATATATGTATATGTGCATTTGTATAATTTTTAGAAATTGCCATCTTAAAGCTCACAGATCAGTCAGAAGTTACTTACAGTTCTCTTTGTCTACTCCCATCTAGGATACCCAAAGAAAGATAACCAATGTCTCTGATGAAGTATCCAGTGAGGAAGGTCCTGAAACAGGATACTCTCTGCGCTGTCATGTGGACAGAGCTTCTGAAGGCAGTCTTCGAAATAGAAAACCACACCATTATAAAAAGCATTATGCAAATGAGGTATAACAGTTTGACCTTACATAAATGTACATATACTTATGTTATATTATTTTCAACAATGAAGTGTTGTTATTGAAATATTTCCCACCATTATCAATATGTATTGTTTTACAATCTCCCCCCACTCCCTTTTTTTCATACAGGGTTTTACTATGTAACTGTTGACTGTCCTGGAACTCGTTACATAGACAAGACTTAGCTCCAGTTCAGATTCATCTGCCTCTGCCTCCCAAGTACTGGGATTAAAGGGGTGCCACCACACCCAGCTTTGTTTACAATCTTAGTTGGATAGTGTAGCATTGACCAATAGTTATCCATGCACACTCATTTTTTTATGACACTTCACACACTTAAGGGTTGTTTACTGTTGCACATGTGGCGTTCAGAGCACAGCTTGTAGGAGATGAGTTCCAGGGATCTCACTCCGGTGTCCAGATACAGTGGGGCTTGCTGTGCTGTGCTGTGCGCCCACCACCTGAGACGGCAGTCCGACTCCCGTGCCGGTCTTCCCCATAGTTCATCAAGTGAAGTTATTCTTCCAAGTAGTTTCGGTCCTGTTGCTACTGCCAGTTATTAATTTATCCACACTACGACTTTCAGTAATTTTCCCTTTGATTCCACTGTTTCTTGTTTTTAAATTTCGTTTACTTATTTATTGGTTTTCTCAGAGCTTTCTCCAACTTTCTAACATCTCTAGAGCTTAAAACTATGTAGGTAGAAAAATAAATTTGTTACATTTTATGTTTACTTTCTATGGACAAGAAATTTCATTGCCTGGCTCCAAAGATCTACCCCTGTGTTAACGTTTTAGCCAACACTACCCTGTAGTCTTTTCAAATTATACAGATTTTTTTTTTTCCTGGATGATTTTGAGGTAAACTTACGAAAAAAAAAATCAAGAGTTATGATGCTTGGTTAGAAGATGAGTAGTTCCAGACTGCTAGGAGAGTTACTTCCATACAGTCCCTCCTAATGTCTGCTTAGGTTGTCTTTTTCTCTCAAGGACTGCATTAGACAGACACTAAGACTATGTCAGCTTACTGCCTTGTCATCCACAACCTGCTTTTAAACCAAATAACCAAGCCTAGGAAATCAAGCCTTAGGTTGTGTAGTTAGAAGTCCTTTGGTACTGGAAGGAAGGTAGAGGACGACCATTTGACGCCTCGCCTACAGGATTAGTCACCTGACTTCAGAGTGACTCTTGTTCCTGTGGTCTTTACTGTTTGCAGCTGTATCTTAACTATTGGGATTCTTGAAGAGCAGAGCATTATTCTTCTAAACTTAGACTTTTAAATAAATATTGCTTAAGAAACATTTCTACCTATTTCATATTGATAGTAAGCATTAGATAAAGCTGAAATCTTAGATTCACTTATAAAGTGAATCTTCACTTATAAAGGCTGTAAAATAAATGATATTTAAACATTTGCATTCAGTTCCCCCAGATTTGACCTTGGCAACAGCCACCTTAAAAGAGCAACCTTGAGAACCATGGTTCTCAACCTGTGACCGGCCTCTGTGCTTGTCATGTTTGCTGCCTCTTCCTCTACCCTTTGACAGTGTGTCTGTTGTCTTAGGAAGGAGCAGTCTACAGTTCTGATAAAAATCCTTTGAGTTGGAAAGGATACACAAATTGTATTAATGTCAAAGAATATCTTGATTTCAGGATGCCCCTAAATCGGGTACTAGTTGCAGCTCTCGCTGTTCAAGTTCCAGACAGGATTCTGAGAGCACAAGGCCAGAATCCGAAACGGAAGATGTCTTATGGGAAGACTTGTTACATTGTGCAGAATGCCGCTCATCTTGTACCAGTGAGACAGATGTGGGGAATCCTCAGATTAACCCCTGTGTGAAAAAGGAATATAGAGACGACCCCTTTCACCAGGTCAGTTTCCAGTATTGAATGATGTGGGGCTATCAGACAAGTTCCTTTGAATGTGTGTACAAACCTTACAGAGGTGACAGAAGGTTTACATTCAGTTAAATTAATACTCAACATTGGTGGGGTTTTTTTTTTGTTGTTGTTGTCTTTTATGTGGCCTATGCTCTGGCTTCATTAGAATATGAGTCTTGATGTCTGTATTGTGGTTGTGTCTCTCATCTTCCCACATATATGTTCCTGAGTTAGTTGATGGAGTTTTGTGGGTCAGTCTGTGTTTGAGAAGCACTAGTCTTTTTGTCCTGTTCAGATTCATGTATACCTTGGCCTAAATTCTGCCTTTAATATTATGACTCAAAATCTGTATCTCATGAGTATCAAATTTGTATTACTAAGCATCCATAGTCACATTATCCAGTAGACATATAGTCATGTATATAAGTTTACATTTTCCATTAGCCTCAATAAAAATAGTTTAAAAAAGTGAAATTTCAATATCCATTATTTAGCCAAATATATTCAATGTATTATTCCTTTACTATATAATTAATATGAAAGTAGAAATGGTATAGATGACATTTTTATATTAAGCCTACGAACTTTATTCTGAACCCTTAGTGTACACCTCATTCTGGATTAATCATCTAAGGTGCTGAAAAGTGCAGTTGAGTTGGGTGCTGTGTTGAAGCCTTTTAATGCCCACCAGTGCCTCGCTTTAATAAAATTCCTCATCTTCCCTTATAAACTGCTCTCACTGGGTTCAGAATCTTGGTGAGTGGCATCTCCATTTGTCACTCACCATCCCAGAAACCTGATGGCCATGTAAAAATCCTTACCCTGGGCTAGGGAGATGGCTCAGTTAGTGTAGTGATTACTGTACAAGCATAGGACCTGAGTTCAATCCTCAGCACCTCTGTTTAAAAAAAAGAGAAGAGCAGGGTATGATGGTGTGCTGGGGATGAGGAGACAGGTTGAGCGGAGCTGCCAGCCTAGCCTGCTGGGCAAGCTCGAGGCAAGTAAGAGACCCAGTATCTTACAATAAGGTAGATAGCACCCAAGGGATGACTCCTGAAGTTGACCTCTGACCTCTGCATAGGGAAGTGTATATGTGCTTCCTCTTAAGTACAAACCCGCCCCCCATACACATATACAAATCCCCATCCTTTTATGCTTACTTTCTCGTAGCCAATTTCTTACCAAATGTTGTCAACATAAACAAGTTAATTCTTCAAAACTAGAGATAGAAGACAATTTCCTTACTCTGATTGAGAGTAGTTGCCAAAGAACCCTCAGGTGTGACATAGTACTGCAGTCTGAATGACTTACCTAGTACTCTTTTTGTGCAGTTCTGGTAGCTGCTGGGCCCAGGTTAGGGTGTCAGCGTGGTCACTTTCTTGGTAAAATGTCCCCTTCCTGTGCCCTTGCACTGTAGGTAGTAAGCTCTGAGCCTGATTTTAGTATGCATTTTATTAAAAGCAGGTACCATGTGAAAGTGTCCATTGTCCTGCTTTTACTTCTTTTTGACAGCTTTTTTTGTTCATTTGTCTGCCAGGTTTTGGTTGGCTAGCACTGGTTAAAGTCCATATTAAAGAATGAAATGTTAAAAATAGCAAAAAATTGTTGGGTGTCTTGGCACATGTCTTTAAACTCCGCACTTGGGAGTCGGAGGCAGTTGGGTATCCAAGTTCCAGACCAACCAGGGCTACATAGTGAGATCCTGTCTTTAAAACAAGACAAAAGCCAGGGCTGTCACACAGAGAAACCTTGTCTTAAAAAACCAAAACCAAACAAAACAGTTTTGAATAGCACCAGATGGACTTTCCCTACAGATACAAACTTTTATTTTAAATTGAGAGTAGGATAGTTTTATGTGGATGCATAAACAGACAAATGAACAGTCAAGAAAAATCCAGAAATAGATTTCTTCTCTTATGGGTCCCTAATGTATGACATAAATAGCATTAATACTCAGTGGAAAAAAAAGAGAAGACCATAAGATAGTAGGTTAAATGATCATTGACACATTAAAATTTATTGCACATAGTTACTAAGTATAAAGGGGGAAAGTCTAAAACATTTAGAAGAAATATAGAACAGTCATCTTCATTATTTCAGTTTGCCAGAGTTTCCAAAAACAAGATATTAAGAGTAAATGCAAAAACAAAATGGGGGACTTAAGAATATCTTAATTTAAAAAACTTTGACTTGCAAATTAAGCCATAATTATTATTAAAAGACAGTCCTCAGAAGATGTTTCTAACATCTTTGCTGTCAAAGTATTGCCATACAGAGATAAAGAACTACTGTAGAGGATCAGTTACACAGGTGATGCTCGCTGTGGTGTCATTTGATGCTAACACCAGCACCTACTCAGTGTGGGAGGCCAGCGCCCACCTTTTGCAGGGTTCCTATGAGGAGGAGAGAAGAGTAAGAAACTTAGATAGAAAGATAGCAGAGATGAGACAGACAGAAACAGGACAGCTTTGGGAGGATCTGGATCAAAATCCACAGGACCCTTCTGTCTCTTCAAAAGGCTTTTTATAACAATACCAAGGGGTGGGGCAAAAGACCTCTCACCTGCTAGATCAAAGCACACCACACAGCCAAGTGCAGAACCTTCCACACACCTGGTAGCCATGCATGGTCCAGCTATCCCCTTATGCAGCCCTGCTGGGTAAAGCAAGCTCAGATCTCACTAGGAAACCTCTGTGGGCTCCCCTAGGCAAGTGCCTCTCTGTGGGTTGGTTCCACCCTGATCTACAAAGAAGACAGTTACCTGGTGAGATACTGTCTCAAAACAGGGCAGAGATGGGGAGAGACGAGGGGAGGGAGGGAAGAGGCAAGGGGAGGGAGGGAAGAGGGGAGAGGCCCACTAGGAGGGAAGGGGAGGGAGGAAGAGGGAGGGGCGAGGAGAAGGAGGGGAGAAGACTCGATAGAAAAATAAAGGATCTGAAGAGGTAACATGTGAGTAGAGTTTTTGAGTAGCATGTTAATATGGCCAGTTTGGTTAGTTGTCAGGAAAATTAAATTTAGAGCAAGGAGACACTATTTCATACCGATCAGATTTCAAAAAATTTAGAGGCCAGGCATGGTAATTGGGAGGCAGAGGCAGGCAAATCTCTGTGAGTTCCAGGTCAGCCTGATCTACAAAGTGAGTTTCAGGACAGCCTGGGCTATACAGAGAAACCCTGGGAGTTGGGGGAGAATAAGCCAGCATAGCTGTGATGATTGATCTTCATTGTCAGCTTAGCTGCATTTGGAACCCCTAGGAGACACACCTTGGGTGTGTTTGGGTGGACATTCATAGGAGGAGGATGGACCATCCCGGGAGTTAAGATTCAGACTGAATACAAAGAAAAAACAAAGCCAGCTTAGCATTAGCCTTTCTCCTTTTCTACATCCTCATTGGTGCCACAGACCAAGACCCTTCTAGCATCACGTCTTTTGTGCTGTGACAGACATTGCAGCTAAACTGTGAGTCAGAGTAAGCCCTTCCTCCACTCCTAGACAGAAGGCTACACTGTGAGCCAGAGATAGCCTTTCTTCCACTCCTAGACAGACAGCTACACTGTGAGCCAGAGATAGCCCCTCCTTCACTCCTAGACAGACAGCTACACTGTGAGCCAGAGATAGCCTTTCCTCCACTCCTAGACAGACAAGCTACGCTGTGAGCCAGAGATAGCCCCTCCTCCCTGGAGCTGCTTTCTGCTAGGTGTTTTGTTGCATGATGGGCAGCACAACAGTAGTGAAATTAATCAGCCTTTTATATTTAATTGGAATATAATAATATATTTATTGGAATATAATTAATATATAAATTGGAATATAAATTTGGGGTTTTTTGTGAAAACAATTTGAAGAACTGTAGTACCATTTATATAAAATTTTAAAGGATTCAAAAAAGTGTATTCATGAATTAAAGCATATGCCATTGGGATATAAAAACATGCAAGGGAATAATAAACATGAAATTTAGACTTGTGGACCTTGGTGATTAACCAGAGAAGCATACAAAGTAATTTCCAAGTTTACCTGAAATGTTTCACTTCAGCAAATTGAGAAGAAAAGTAAATTAGACAGTCAACTTCCTGAGTAGCTGAATGAAAATGTTTCCCTTTAAAAATGTACCCATTGGTTTTGGCTTCAGGCCCGATGCAAAATGACAGGGGAAAGCAAGCTTCCCTGGGAGGTGTGTAGAGTCTGAATGCGTGATGTCTAAGAAGCAAAGCAGCGAAGCATGCAGGAGATGGAGTGTTTAGATGAGAAATTAAGAGTGGAAAGCATGTCTTTTAAGATGTAAGATACTGGGCACGTTTATGTACACAAGGAAGCTGTAGGGAGAAATCAAGAGAATTATAAAAGAAGGTAATGCCCTGCTGTTGGCAGGGAAAAGCACAAGCTCCAGGGAGCAGAAAGGGTGCATAGAATGGGCAGGGCAGAGAAAACCCTGGTGGAGGCTTGGGTCTGCTAAGGAGGAAAAAGAACCAAGAACGGGAGGCCTGAAATAATGTTTCTGTGGGAGTCCAGATGGCAGCTCGGCCAAGAAAGGACTGATAAATTGAAGGATAATTATGTTTAAGGGAACACGTGCTTTAAAATGGAAGGTTTCAGAGACCTGGTCAGATGGGAGGTTGCTACTGCTGATTCATTTCAGAGGGAAGCAATTCATGGTGTGGCCATGGGAATAAGCTAAGGGTCCCTGGATCTGAAGAAATGGAGACAGTGTTGGGTAAGGAGGCATGTACATACTTATCTAGGCCACTGAGTTTAATAAATGGATTAGAGGTAGCAAGAAATGTCTAAGCTGTTTTCCCTGTGAGTCCATAAACAGCTCAGATGCATGGGCTATGGTTTCTGTTGTATTGTATCACTTACTCCTTGGTACAGAGTAGATATTTAGTAAATACTAGCTGGGTGAATCCCTGAAAGAAAATACATTTTTAAAAAAAAACATACCATGTAGAACTTTGCAGAGTTATTTATGAATTGTTTAATAATTTGGCCCTATGTGTTTGATTCATCCATCTTTCTATGAGATTTTAAAAAAAACCTTGATGCTCTATTCTGCATATCTAATTAGTATCCTACATTTATATTTATTAGTATTAGTTTTGGATGAAAGACTTTTTTTTTCTGTACAATTTCATATTCTTAGGTTTCCAGAAGGCTAATTTTTTTCAGTCAAGCAGTAGAAATTAGCTTCCTTTAATGAAAAAAACTACGAGATTGTTTTCTTGTCTGGCTGTAGGTCTGTGTTAGGTTTGCAAGACCATTTTCTGTTTACCATCAAGATGGAAAATCTCTTTGGGAAGAAACACTGAGCATTTGGATGGGCATGTTTTTGTCAGAATATTGCCAATACATAGTTTTGTTATATTTGTAAATAGTAACAAACATTTCATAGAAGAAAATTTTTCTCTGCTAATTATGGCTGTGTATATAATGAAATATAAAGCCATATTTAAGTGATACTATTTTCCAGTAGGTAAAACTGGATTTTAATGACTATGTTTTCCCATACTTGGAAACACCAAGTAAAGCAGTTGTCTTAGTGAATTTATTTGGAATAAAACATAACATCATTGCAATTTAAGGTTCCCAGTTTGAATGAAGATGAAAATCAAAGCACTGGAGATCTGGGATGAAGATGAAAAATAGTAATGAAAAAGAATTTCAAATTTTAGTTTGCAAACCTAAGATCTTTAGTGTTTCCAACCTACACAGGCCACATGTGACCCATGATAGCTCCGAATGCTGCTCAGCACATCTTTTCAGGCAGTGCGTGTTGCAGTGCCAGATGAAGGCGTTATAAACTGTAATGACTTGCTCTTATGCTCCTGCTGAGCCCTTTAGGATAGGTTCTCATATGATGATCTCTCTATATGCTGTATATGTTTAAACAAGACTCTTCATTGGTATATATTTGACAAAAACACATCTACACAACTCTAAATTGACCGGCTCTGATGGCCATTTTCTCTCTTGCCTTTTGGCCATAAGAAAATGAAGCCAAATGTTTGCAAAAGTAACTGGAAAGAAGTACTTTGAGGACAGCAAAGAAACTGGTTTCTTCTTCTGTCTCTAGATTGGCCTCCATTGTACTAACATAATCTTGGTGTAATTGAGCAGACCTGTAATTTCTGTTACACAGTGAGACTTGGGGAAAAAAATCTGTTATTACTTGGTTAAAATCTGTTGCCTCCTAGCCTTACCATTCTGTGCTGGTTAGTGTTATTGTCAGTCTGACAGGCTCAGGAGTCACCTAGGAGACAAGCCTCCGGGCATACCTGAGAAATTACTTACGTTGGCTAAGCCTCTGGACACTCCTGTGTTCAGCTTGTCATTCCAGTCTTACACATTTTATGCTCCAAAGTGCCTTCCTGCCTTCAGAGTGCTGGGGATTGAACGCAAGGCCTCATGCATTGCATACTAGGCAGCACTCTACCTATAAGCAGCATCTCTAGCCCTTGCTAGAGGTTTTTGATAATAGTATATTTCAGAATTTATTAAATTTTCAGAGAAAATTTGATGCATATTTTGATGCAAAGTTATTTCTATTCTAAACTGACATATTGTTTGTCAACAAGTTATGCAACATTACTTGAAATAACTTGGCAGTTAACAATATTTCAATGCTTGTAAGCCCCTCAGGTAATGAAATATATAAAAACCATGAAAGTATTTAGAAAAGATAAAAATTTCCCTCTTTCTTAATATATTATTAACTTTTTGGACAGCTTCAGTTGAAGTTTATTGGTGTACCTTTATCCCCCTTGTATGAAAAATTATATTTCTTAAATTTATGGAAACATTTAGAATGTAGAATGTCATCAATCATATTCCTCAGGTTACTGTGAATGCCAGACATACCCTTTATATAAAATGTGGGAAATATATCAATTCTTGAGATTAATGTGAGTTAGCGATACTGTAATGGAGACAAATTGGTCCTGTTCCAGCTCTTGTCTTGAGTTACACGTTGCTGTGAAAATGACTCATTGCTTTTGTTGCTACCTGCAGCCCAGTCGTCCTGTTTTCTAACTTCACTCCTTTATTGTATATCCAAACAAGCAACCAAATTTAAACATTTGATGCTTCATACTAGTTTCAAATTGTTAACTTTTATTATTTCTTGAAACATTGAGAGATAATGTATTGTATTTCAGAGAATACTTGTAATTCTTAATGTTTCTTCTTACAATGTTTGCTGTATCTGAGAAAAAGTTAATTGATCCTCTCGAAATGCTGTTTTAAAATACTACAAAAGTAACTAAATCAGTTAATACAGGTAAATGAAGGAGAATCTCTTGCAGGATAAGATTGAATCATGTGGTTTTTCAAAGATCTCAGTTGTCATATTTTGTACTGAATAATCATAAGGTGGACAGCAATCAGCCTATAATCTGATTGCCTTAGATAGATTGGTTGACAAGTAGTACTTTTGCTAACATATTTTGTTGTGTATTTAAATGATAGGATATTTGTTAAAGTTCTATATTTTTATAACTGCAATTTCTTATATCATTTGTTTAATGTATAACTAATTTTAATTGAGGTTTTAATGTAGCTAAAAGTGTAAGTGCATAGATATGGCTAATGTACAGATAAATGTGTTCCATTTATAAAATATATATTTACCAATTTTTATTTAGTGTAATTATGATCATACACATACATACAGCTATATATAGTTTTGTAGACACTTCTATTTGTGAAATGTGATAAATGTGTTCAATTCTCTTTTTTTATAGACTCACTTGCCCTGGCTTCATAGTTCCCACCCAGGATTAGAAAAAATCAGTGCTATAGTATGGGAAGGCAATGACTGTAAAAAAGCAGACATGTCTGTTCTTGAAATCAGTGGAATGATAATGAACAGAGTGAGTTCTTCATTTATATTCTTTTAGGTAAAGGGGAAATTTAGTGGTTGTCAATCTATGAATTCATTATCTAAATGGTAATAACTTCACTTCCCTTTTCTTCACCCTGGAAAATAGTTATTTTTGTTTCTTTTGGCCTCACCTTAAACAGTGATCTACCAATAACCCTTCCTTCATTTGAAGGGGAATGGACTGTGTGGCATGCTGCATGTGTCACACTTAGTTGTGGAGGACAGGACAGCTTTGTGAAGTCTGGTCTGTTCTTCCACCTTTGCATACATTCTGAGGATCAAACTCAGATCACCAGGCTTGTGTAGCAAGGGTCTCTACTCACTGGGTCATCTCATTGGCCTCCACTCTCCTCTTGGAACATTTCTGTTGACTTGGAATAGATAACACAATGTAACTTTTTTCTTTTTCCTTGAGTCGGTAAGGTGAGAGAGAGAGAGAGAGAGAGAGAGAGAGAGAGAGAGAGAGAGAGAGAGAGAGAGAGAGAATGAGAATTTATCAGCATCTAAAACTCAAGGAAGAAATTTGTATTGTGCTTGCTTGCTTAGGCGTCAAGAATAATGCAGACAGTGGTCAAACCCTCCAGTGGCTGAAGTTTGGTACAAATACTATGGATTGGTATTTGTTTCAGTTTCCATTTTTTTCTTTTATTAACTGCTTTCATTTTTTTCTTGGTTTCTCTGGATAACTAGGCATAATCTAATTTTTATTAGTTTTAGATTTCTGCCATATGTCATTTTAATAGCATCCTTGTCATTACTTTGTGTAGGACAGGAATTCAAATAACTGACTGCATCTAGAGATTGGCAGCTTCCATATCACAGTTCTTACTGTGAATAAAACCAGTCACCCAGGGAACCTGGGGATTTTAAACTAGAGGTGCTCTGTAGCTGAGATATCTGTCAACTGTGAGGTAACTTAGTCTGATTTACTGAGTGTGGGGATTTAAAAGCTCTATGACAATTCAGTTTTACCAGTCTAGCATATTAAAAACAATTTCCCCATACTTAATACTTTTCACTTTTTTATATCCTTCTTACATTTTCTCCTCCTGTTTAATTTCTCTCATTTTATATTTTATTAAATGGAATTAAGGAGACATTTATTTACACACTGAATTCAGAAGAAAAATACAAGTTAAAGATTATTGAATAGTTACATTTTTCTTTTCTTTGGAGGGCGGGTTGAGACAGGGTTTCTCTGTGTAGCCCTGGCTGTCCTGGAACTCACTCTGTATGTAGTCCATGCTGGCCTCGAACTCAGAGAGATCTGCCTGCCTCTGCCTCCCAGGTGCTAGGATTAAAGGCGTGTGCCACCACCACCAGCAACTTTTTTTTTAATTACATTTTTGATTAAATTACACTTAAACATTTAGGTTATATTTATTGTTTTGGGGGCTGGAATGCATGTGTCACGGTATGCTTGTGGAAGTCAGAGGACATTTTCATTAGTAGTTCTCTCCTTCGTCATGTGGGTCCTAGGGATCAGACTCATGCAGTTAGGCTTGATGATAGGCATCTTCATCTGCTGTGCCATCTCACTAGCTCCTGAATTTTTTCTTGAACAAATTGGGTTTAACTTAGTATTGTTCTCAACACTCTAATATCTGTAAATATTTCTAACTTAAAATAATAAGATGTGGAGATTGATCTTCCTTTCACATCTACTTATGAGTTAGAGATCTTATTAATGTGTAATAGGCTCATTTCATAATATGTTAAATTAAAAAAATTTTAAATTCTATTATAAAAAGTGGTTTCATTGGGATTCATTTCACTTTAAATTTGATTTATGTACACTTTCTTTTCTTCTCCCTCTGCCCCTACTTCCTAAGGTGAACAACCATGTACCAGGTATAGGGTACCAGATCTTTGGAAATGCCATCTCCCTGATCCTGGGCTTGACTCCATTTGTTTTCCGACTGGCCCAAGCAACAGACTTGGAGCAACTCACAGCCCATTCTGCTTCAGAACTTTATGCAATTGCATTTGGTTCTAACGAAGATTTCTTGGTTCTTTCCATGGTCCTGATAAGTTTTGTGGTTCGTGTATCTCTTGTATGGATCTTCTTTTTTTTGCTGTGTGTAGCAGAAAGAACATATAAACAAGTGAGTATGATAGGAAGACTATTAGTTTACCCTTTTCCTAGCACTCCTTAAGTATGTTAGTATTTCACGAAACACTTTGATATAATATTTTTGTTTTGCCTTTATATTTATATTAAGTCATAACAATTCATATTTCACACACTACTAATTGTATAAATTATACAATATTTTGTCCAGTAATCTTCCTCTTAATCTTTTTTAGCGATTACTCTTTGCAAAACTCTTTGGACATTTGACATCTGCAAGGAGAGCTCGGAAATCTGAGGTTCCTCATTTCCGGTTGAAGAAAGTACAGAATATAAAAATGTGGCTATCTCTCCGTTCCTATCTGAAGGTAGAATGATGTTGATAAATGTGCTCTTAGCATACCATCTCCCCCAGTAGTTCGAGTTTCTTGGCTGTATGTATGGGAGAGTATTATAGTCAACAATTTCTCAATCAAAGGCTGGATTAAGGATTTTGTTTCTCCCTAGAATAGTTTTCACAAACCAGCAGAGGGAGCCCACCACTTAAAAACCAATCTTGAGGACTCTAACCCTGAGACCTACTGCTTTTTAGAGTCACTGCACAGCTGTCTTTACATGCTACTTCTTCCTTTGATCTTTTAAATAGTCTTGCTGTTTGTGAGGGTGAAGTGGGAAAACTCAGACCCTAGGAAAGGAAATTACTGGAGTTAATTTTAAATTTTTCTGGGGATTTTGTTCTTACAGTAAGTGCAGTGGCTTTTATATGGAGTACTCAGGCATGTTCAAGGGTGTTTATGCAGACAGTGTGTGCCATTAGAGTTGTTCCAAAGACTAAGAATCCACCGAACTAAATCTTTAAAGCTGTTTATTTTGAAGTAACAATGAAAAAAGTAGGAAAAAATGATTATTTGCTTTTACATTTTAAAATTTCATTGTTTCATCAGTTTGATTTTTAAAATTTATCTCAATGCTTAATAGGAAATGCTTCACATTGACTTTTTTTCCCTCACTATTACATTTATGTAATATGTTTTATGGAAGGTGAATATTATTTTCTTGCTTGGTTTAGCGATAACCCATTTAAAAGCTCCCTGTATTCCTAACCCTAAGTAGGTATTATGTTCTTTTATAAGTAGGTATTATGTTCTTTTATACATTGTTGATTTTATTCAGAAAACATTGATTTAATGTTAATCATGTTCCATTCACTCTTAATTAGAACTAGAATTATCTTTGCAACTTCTTCTCTCTTGGTTTCTGGCATTCCGTCTATCACTGATCCCCATCCTTTTCGCTCCCAGAATACATCTTAAATCTGTTCACATCTCTTTATTTCCATGTCCACCGTAACTGAAATCGTTAGTCATCTACACTGGCCTATTAAAGCTGTTTCACAACTGGTTCTCCAGTGTTAACATTCCTTCCTCCACTACTGTCTCCAGCCTGCCACGAGATCTTTTAAAAGCAGATTTGATCATATCCATCTTACACCTTTCTGGAGGTTCCCTATTACCCTTGGATAAAGAAAAAACTTTGATATGTTTTGACTGTTGTTCATGATCTAGGCCTTGCTGTCCTTACTGGAAACTAACTGTGTTAGTTCTATAACTGTACTCGACCCTCCATGCTTTGTGCTTTTTTTTTTTTCTTTTCTGCCTAGGACAGTGCTATATGCCATCTTGTTCTGTGATGTAAATGCCACTTTCTTGGAACTCTTCCCAGGCACTCACTCCTGACCCACAAATCTGAATTAATCTCCCTGTCATTGACCTCAGAGCACCCGGGTATACGTTTCCTTCACAGCCCAGCGCAGCGTATGACACGTATCTGAGTAGGAATTCAGTGTCTCGCTCTGCTGTTGGCCCTGTGAAGAGGAGGCTTTGTGAGCTGTGCTCCTGCTGTGTTCTGAGCGCCGAGCACAGTGCTTAGTTGTTGAATAAACGATTATAGTGTTGAACAAAAAGAATTCCACTAATGAATCTAGCTGTGCAGATACCACATTTGCAGTATTATACAATTATAAGGACATATTAACACTTTGCAGTGCCTCTGGCGAGTGAATACTTTCAGCATTGTAAGTTATGACCAACCTGTAACACCTTAACTGAAAGCATGGAAATGATCTGCTGCTCAGTAAATATGTTTAAGTGTTTTCCCTTTGTCTCCCTAGCGTCGAGGTCCTCAGAGATCAGTTGATGTCATTGTTTCATCTGCTTTCTTACTGACAATCTCAGTTGTATTTATCTGTTGTGCTCAGGTGAGTTACTTGTTACAACCATCTCTAGAAAAGACTCAGTTTCTAAACACAATTTTAATATTTTTCAATTAACATACAGGGTATT
This sequence comes from Peromyscus maniculatus bairdii, assembly GCF_049852395.1. NCBI lineage: Eukaryota > Metazoa > Chordata > Mammalia > Rodentia > Cricetidae > Peromyscus > Peromyscus maniculatus. Next base: position 37,867,564 of record NC_134854.1, on the reverse strand, counting down.
AGATATCATTGTCTTGTTTTTGAACGAAGTGTGTTTTCATGGATGCTTCTTCCCGTGTCTCCCCGACTGCCTGCAGCTGTGAACGCCCCTTGTCACCCCTCCTGCACAGCCCAATCTCTGTCGTGTCTTGTGTGTCCTTTGTATACCACCTTCTCATTCTTCCTTTTGCCATATTCTCTCTTGGTCTCCTTTCTGTTTTTCAGATTTATACACGCATACACACAAGCACATATACAGTGCAGGCTTTGAACCACATGAGAGCACGAAAAGGGGAAACTTGGAATGAACTTACTTTCTTAGATACTCAGTCCTTCAACAAAATGTTACAGAGGAAGAGCCTGAAATATTACATCTGTAAGCCACGACCAAGGTGGTTTATCCCTATAATGCAGAAAGTCCATTCATGTAATTTCATACCTATGGTTTGCTGAAGGAAAGCATGCAGTTATCTCAATAAATGAAGAAAACAATTAATAATCTTCAGCAGAGAATTATTTATTAATTGTACACAATGAGTTTGACCATGACACTTCAGACATGTATATATGTATACATGTCTTTAGTCCTCTCTGTCTGTGAGTATACCCTCTTTAGTCCTCGGAGAATGGTTGGGGTCACAGTCACATGCAGTTAAACAGAATGCTGGGTTTTTGTTTTTTGATTTTGGTAAGCTTCCTAAAATTCATCAGGAAGCAACAGTCCAGAGCTTTGAGGGACAAGTTGCCTGACTAGAGATACGGAGTTACTTCTGAGGTACAGGAAGACTGTGCTGTGGACAGAGAAGTGGAATGTCCAATGGATGAGACAAGTTCTGCAAATTCATGCAAGTTACACGATACATAAATCACCCCAAGAAGGCTTACATGATGGGGAAGTGAAAGGAATCGAGAGTAAATGAAAAGTACTTCATACCGGAAAATACATTCTGGGTGGAATAGAGATTTAAACATAAACAACAAAAGTTTTAAGTTCAATCACAAATAAATGTGTGGGCTACAAAGAAACAAAATGGGACCTGGGAAATGCAACTGCAGTGTTACAAGTCTATCTTTGCAAGTCAATGGAGAGTCATCCTAAGGGGAAAAGTTACGAGCTAGGAAAAGGTAACTCACAGAGAGAAAACCCAGTAGCCAGTAAGAGTGTGGAGCATTCTCCTCTTCCCCAAGTATCAGGGAAAGTTAAGATTAAAGTCATGTGAGTTCATTTTACACCCACGAGGGTGGCATATGTTAAGAAGTTGGGTGAGTATAAACAAAAATAAGGGTAGACAGAATCTGAAACATGGCTGAGTATACAGTGGTAACACTGTTTAGAGATAAATAAATACGTACCATCTCATAAAGTTGAAGATGTGACTATCCATGAACTAGTAGTTTTAGCCCTACATATTAATGCCTAATGGAAGCCTTACATACTGAGACAAGGAAACACAAGACTGTGCTGCATTGTTGGTGATAAAGAAATCAACAACATAAATGTTAATTGTTGGAGCAGACCAAAATAATTATGGTTGGTTCTTTTACTGTCATATAGGAGTTAAAATGAACTAAATTAAAGCTGAATGTTTGAACATGGGTAAATCTTAGAAACAAGGTTCAGTGGAATAAAAAACAAACAGGCTGCAAAGATGGCCCAGTGGGCAAAGGTGCTTGATTCTGAGCCTGATGATCTGAGTTCAGGCCCCAGAACCAACATGGCTGATGGAGAGAACTGATTCCTGAGGGTTGTCCTGACCATCATACATGCATGCGCTCTGGCATGTGCATATGTCTCCTTTTCTCCTCTGCAGTGTGAATGAATAAGTAGTAAGTGTGAATGTCATAAGTAGACATGAGAAAGAAAGTGAATTAGATGGGATATTGGATAATGGGATAATATTGAACTAAAAGTCAAGATAGAGTTAAAATAACATTGTTTAAAAATGAGTGTTGAAGGTTAATGATGTGGCACCATGATAGAGTGGTGGAACACTTGCCTAGCCTGCACAAAGCCCTGGGTGTGTCCCCAGTACTAGGAAAGGAGAAGTATAACCACAGAATGAATAGACTTTTCCCAAATTATTAAAAGCCCACATGGAAAAGATAAACACAAAATTTATCTTGGGATAGAGTCGAGTGTTGTTTCAGAAATCAGGGACAAAGAAAATATAAAGGTTTTAACTGGATTTGAAATATTTTTTTAACCTGAAGTAAATACTGTAAAATAAGTTGGTAGAGCCCATAGCTACTGTTTATGTGATTCTCTGTACTTCTGATGTGCATAATTACTTCATGATAAGTATGCTCTAAAAACATACTGCTGCATTTACGAGCAATCCATATAAAGTGATGTTTTGAAGTGAAGTGCTCACACTGCTGCTTCACACCTTCTCCGCATGCACTCCAGCTGCTCCATGTGCATGAGGTCTTCCTCGACTGTCACTACAACTGGGAGCTGGTGATCTGGTGCATCTCTCTGACACTGTTTCTCCTGAGGTTTGTGACGCTTGGATCAGAAACAAGTAAAAAGTACAGCAATACCTCAATACTACTTACAGAACAGGTGAGTTTATTCTGTAGTCTACAGTCCAGTTGTGTGGGTGTGAGAGAGAGACAGAGGCACAGACACTAGAGAGAGGACAAGTTGCCAAGATTAGTTCTGTTCTGTCGTGTATATTCTGGGGATCCAACTCAGGCCATCAGTCCTGACAGAAAACACCTTTCTCCACTGAGCCATCTGACCAGCCCATGTGTACATGCTAAGTAAAGCGTTTGTGTTTATTTCTTATTTGTCAGGAGCATATTTTTTATTTGATTAAGGTCATTCATGCTATGAAGCTAAGCTTACATTTTGATAGTACACAAGCCTTTCTTCAATGTTTCTGCCTTGATTCACATTTCAACTCTAATCTGCTGTTTTTATGTTCCATTTTCATTTGGCAGGAAGATAATATTTATAAAAATGATAGATTTTACATCATTAGTAGGATATGATGGCTTTGCATTGTAACAGAACCACATTAGAGTAAATTTAAATTCTTGTTCAACAGAAAGAACAAAGCATAATAATTTTGATAATTGATTTTATTTTATATGAATTTTCTAAATAATTACTCTTGTTATTTCATAAGAATTGTACAAAAGAAATGTTTGCTAATGAGCTTGTTTGAATATTTTAGTTAGGAAGCGCTTGTGTTTTAAATACACAGTAGTTAAATAGGCTCAATTAGATGGAACAGGAAAGTTATCCCTAAAGATAATTGTCTCTAACAGTCACTGGGTCTCATGGAATTAGACAGGTCAACCACTTCCTAAATTGGTTATGAGGCTGATGACTTCTCAGTTCATCTCCTGCCCCTCCTGTCCAGTCCCCCCTGTAGACTCACTACCCTGTGCTGGCTTACATGTGGTTTGGGTTTGCCTTGCTATGACTTCTGCCCTTGACGTTACCCGCTGTCCAGTTCCCAGCACCCAGAACTTCTGGCAGAGATGTCACTAGTCCTACCAGTCCACATGTTGACACTGGTTTTGATGGGGTTCTGGCTGCCTGAGTAAAGTGGGAAGATGGATCAAGTGAACAAGCGTAGTGTAATACGAGGCTTGGAGCTAGAGTCTTTTCAAAGAAAGTACCCCGGAAGTATCTACTAGAGAGTGGATAATAAAGATATGCAAATATTTGAATAACTTTCATAATTAAAAAAATCATGAGCCAATTTGTTGAATTTATTCTATTGCTATTTATTCTCTAATTTGATCTGGCAATGAGAATACAATGTTTACCTTTTTAAGAGTTTTCTTAGAATACAATGTTTACCTTTTTAAGAGTTTTCTTATTATAAAATAAGTTTATTATAAGATTTGAAATGTATAATAATGTATAAATATTAAAAACCATTTATAGTATTAATATCCAGAGAACCACTATTAATATTGTGGTGACTATCTTTCAGATCTGTTTAAGAATGTATTTGTGGGCTGGGGGTATAACTCACTGGTAAAATGACTGTAGCATGCATGAGGCCTGGGTTCAGTCTCCAATACTGCAAAAGAAAAGCATAAATGTTACAATTTTAAATGATTTTGCCTATGGGGCTCTTTTATATAAAAGATAAACCTCTACTTGAAAATGGAGAAGAAACCTAACAAAAAGGAGGAACTGACACTTGTGAATAATGTTTTAAAACTGGCTACTAAACTATTGAAGGTAAGAAAAGAATTGAAACTGAGAGGCGTGTGCTGTTGTGATGCTGTACCCTAGTCTCTGTAGAGTCTGCCTTGTGTCTAGTTGTCATTACTACCTAAGTTGCTTCCAGATTACATCTGAGCACATTTGTGCATTTTGTTTTGTTTTTAATTGCTCAAGTAATCCAAATAATTTCTTTGAAAAGTATGTTAAGGCATTTACGAATGTTAAGAGTATTCTAGATACTCTTTTTTGCTGTGTGTGTGTTTAATCAGTTTCATCTAGAATACTAGGAAACATTTCACAAAAGATTAGAAGTTAACTCAGAAGTTGTTCATTTTGTATTTCATAGAGCAGTCTTCTGCTTGACCCAAGTTAGCTTAAAAAGCAATCATATATAGCCATTGTTTTATGTATGTATTGTCATTAAATATTTAATTTGAAAATCATTTTTGATAAATAAAAGACTAATAATGTGTTTAGTGTCATAATATCCTTGAGAATTAAAAAAAATCTTTTATTAATTTTAAATTAGGGTGTTACTATGTAGCACTGATTGGCTTGGTATGAACTGTGTTGCCCAAGGTGACTTCAAACTTGTGGCAACTTCCCATCTCAGTCCCCCGAGTGCTGGGATTACAGGTGTTCCACCATGCCTGGCTCTCTAGGGATAATGCAGTAGGACATTTTGACCATTGTATTATTGTCTTGCTTTTCTTTGTTGAAACTGAAATCTATTTAAGAATGTTAATTTCTGTAACTAATTGAGCATACTACTTAGAGTTTTAAGTTTTCAGAGAATGGTATGAAATGAGTTGTAACTCAGTGATAGGGTTACTGTAGAGTGTGACTCATAGGAAACTGGACATCAAAAAGATTCAGAGGAGGTAGGTAGAGGGATAATAAAATAGGTAATTATTAATTGCTGCCTTTTTAAAATTTCCTTTAAGTGGATCTTGAGGTAGATGATAGTTTTTCAATAAGCATGAGAATACAGATACATATCTCCCCCACCTCACCCCCCAAAAAACCAAATACCATGGGTTGATGGTTTTCTTTTTGCATTTGTGTCGGGAATCTTCAGGGTGCCCTGTGGCTGACAGCAGGGACTGAAACTGTAAAGTGGAGATAGTCATAAGACTGAAGTTCAGGGCACAGCACTGGATCACTCTGGTCCAGCCCAGACTTGAGCCTGAGTGTGAAGTGTACCTTCTTTCACTTTGGCCAGCCCAGAAACTCACAAGGCCTTGGTTAATTCTAGATGCCCTCCAGCCCATCCCGTTTCCCTGTCGGTACCACCCTGGGTGAGACCTTTGTCTCTTACTTGAGAATGCGTGCGGCACACAGAACTTAAAACATCCCTGCTTCTGTTGTTACTGTTCTTTATCTTCCACTGTGCCAGCCCAGAGACCCTCCCACCTCCCCTGCAATTCTGCCATGTCGGCTCCCCTGCCCCCCGCCCCCAGCTTAAGTTCCTTTAGTGTCAGTTGATGGTCAGGTCTGCCTAATGAGAACCAGCCCTCTAAGCCAGTGCACCCCCTTGTGTTGGGGCTCGAACAGTGCCCAGCAGCCCGAGGCACCTTCTCCAACTCTGGCTTCAGGAGTGCCTTCTTCAAGTGCTGCTCTAGTAATGTTAGTCTGCTTGTGACTCACTTTATGATTTGCATGCTTACTAAACTATCAGGCCCTTCAAGGGCTGAATTTTACCTTCCCAAAGTCCAGCATGATACCTGTCATATAACAGACCTTTTAATATTTGAATCTCCAGTTAATTAGTTAATTGTATATTTGAAGGTGAATTGACTCTTTTAGCTTCTGTTCCAGCTCTTACCCCAAAATGCATTCTCTAATCTCCTATAGCTAGTAGGTGAAGACTTTACTCATTTGTAACAAGAATTGAAGCAAAAAATTTACAAAACTTACTTTAAAGGAAGTCACTTTCCTTGAAAAAAAATTAACACCACCATTAAATTTTACTTATTTCAAATTTAGATAAGTTTGTATTTTCTAAAAGTATCCATAATTTATAACTTCTTGAGTAGTGATTTTTTTTTTAATACTTTGGGGATTTAGTTCCTGGAAATTGTTACAGTACCTAAGACTAACGTCTTGTCGGCTCTGCTAGGAACTGGACAGTCCCTTCAGGTTGTACGGACTCACCATGAACCCGCTGCTCTACAACATCACCCAGGTTGTCATCCTGTCCGCCGTCTCTGGGGTCATCAGTGACCTGCTTGGATTCAATTTAAAGGTACAAGCCTGCATGTTTTGTTTTGTTTTCTTTAACCCTGTTACCCTTGTGAGATTTCACATGCATACTGGGCTTGTTTTGGCAAGTTTGTATAGTTAATAACAGTGGCTACACATTTAACTTCAGGGATTTACATATAGCCATGTATTCTCATATTGATAGAACTTCTAATTTGGAACAGAATTCATTATATATAGGACTTTTCTAGGGTAAGAGGAAGTATTTGTTTTTCCTCATTAATTGAAACAGGTTCTAATGATTCAACAAAAAGAGCCATATTCTTTTGTTGGCCAAAAACGTATTATTTATATAGTGATGGATATATCCTCCATACATGCACAAATGTTAGTAAGGGTTAGAAAGAACATATTAAACAAGTATTAGATATATATTGACATTTCTCAGGAAAGCAAACAAGAGAAATCTGATTTTCACCACCATGTTTCTGATGAGTTCTTACAGAAGGCCAAAGGTGCTCAAAGACTACATTCTGCACCAGGGAGTGGAGTTTAAGGACAGTGTGTAGCAGGATGTAAGCTTCTGTATTAATAATGGTCATGACTTATCATTTTTGTCTCTATAGCTGTGGAAGATTAAATCGTGACAGTTGAGAAAACATGAAGATGTAGCCAGTGTTCCAGAGCATGAGTGCTGATGAAGCTGTCTGGAAGCGGTCACTGGCTCTGCTCCAGGAGGCTGCTGGGAATGAAGTGTTTACATCAGACTGTATTGTGCAATTCTTATATTTATTTTGCTTGTTTACTGTTTTTGTTGTTGTTGTTGTTGTTGTTGTGTGTGTGTGTGTGTGTGTGTGTGTGTGTGTGTGTATTTCTTTCTTATTCTTTTTTTTTATATATTGATTTTAGTCTGTTTGAAGCATAGACGTTCTTAGTTGTTGAAAGGGTGACAAAAGTGATCCAGACACCTGAGGTCCTGGTAATTGTTCATAAATAATTGACAAACAAATTGTGAAAATAGAAGCCATTGCTCAGCACTGTTTCTCCATCCATCAATGCCGTGGACTTGCCTTACTTGAGGAAAGCTTCAACTCTGAAATAGTGCATTGGACTCAGCTAAACACAGAGTGCATTTTCTTTGGTAAACCAGGATCCACTCAGGGTCTCTCTTGAGCTATTTGAGAACAATGCTGGGACCTCGATTAATGAAGCTGCAGTTGAAGCACCTGTCAGTATTAATTTATGGTGTTATGTAACAGGTCAACAAGTGCTCTTTGATAATAAAACTCTTAATGGAGCAATAATTGTAAATGGTTACCATACTGTAAAATACTTTGATAAAAATTAATTAGTAATAAATGTATTTATTTGAAACACTGAGCTGTTTGCACAGCTCCAACTGTGCATGCTCAAAATGTGCACTTTTTAAAATTGTTACTTTTGATGTATATCTTTATGTGGAATATGTTACAGTGTACTAGGGCATAATATGGTATCCTTTTGAGTGAGGTCTATTCTCATCTCACAAGTGAAGTGCCTACTGCTATTACTCAAGTACATTGTGTTTACTCAAAAGAATTTCCCATGGTACACTATAGCTTATGCTGTTCATACCACACTTAAGTAAAGCTTACGAATAAAGTTAAGAACCAACAAAATATGTGATTGCTAGTTATAAAGTTTCCAAATTTTCTGAAAAGACAGCTTCATTCTACCACTCCTAGCCTCTAAATTTAATCTGGTGCACCCCTCCTCCAGCTCCATTATATAAGGGCTATTTTTAGATGCTTTTAACATGGAAAGCTAGCTTCTCTCCCTTCAGTAACCCGTCAAGTGTCCAGAGGGAGCTGATCATGTTTCCTGTTAGGTAAATAGGGCAAATATGATAGTCCCCTGCATCTGGCCTTGATTCTAAGTTGTTACATTTGTACAATCAGTAGTGTTTTAAGAAATATATGAAACAAAATGTTTTTGTGATTGCTTTGTTTAAGCCAAGCATTTGGTTTCTAAAACAAAGAACTTAGTTGAAACAATCTAGAATTTTCTTGGTGCAAAGTCATTTTGAATATATTCATATTTTAGCATATTTTAAGGAATTTAAATAATTAATTGTAAATAATTTATTTGATCGGTGCAGTTCTAATTCCCAAATCACTCTTAATATCAGGAATGTGCAGAGAACAGAGCCATGTGATACAATGTTGCTCTTCCCATTCCTTTGACCAGCTTCAGTTTAGCCTCATTGTAGAGTGCTCTTTGCATAGGAAACAGCAGACAGCATTGTGTTCCGTTTGCCTGTGTTCTAATATGTCCAATAATGACCAAAGTGCATTCTGAGTATTTTCAAGGAATGTATTACCAGAGCTTTAAGAACATACTTAGTTTCTCATGTGAAGAACTAGGCTTTGTCTGATACGTTTCGTCCTCTATTGTCTGATGTTGTTTTTAGGCACTATATTTTATAAACTTTTTCAGAATAAGGTACATACCTATACAGAACTTAACATTTTGCACAGACTATATCAAATATATTTTGAGAAAAAAAAAAAAGTACAGCATGAGTTCTGTTAGGAATAAAAAGATGAAATTATTGTATCTTACAAAAACTTATTTCAGAATATTTTTGAGAAAAGTAGCTGAGTATACTGACTTAGAAAAATGCTTGCTTTAGGTTGCAGTTCTGTTTGACATAGACTTGGGAGTTGATTGTACAGTAGACCTGTCAGCAACATGATATATTGACTGTGCCATTAATGTGGGCACCAGTAGAATGCTAAAAGGAAAATGTTTTAAGCAGTTCATAATGTTAACAGAACCATTTCAAAGTAGTAAGTTGACGTCACTGCCTTTAAGAATACCATGAATGTAAGAAGTTGAGATTGTAACATACCACATCATAGAGAAAAAGAAGTTCAGAGGTAGAATTATGGCAGATGTTGTGTGCTGTTTCTTTGCCGCGTGTTGTTTTTGAAAATTTGAACAGCAAGTTTAAAATAAAACCTTCTACGACTGACAGTTGTGTGTGCTGTTTTAAGTTACATGTGTGGGGTGATTTGTATTTGCCGTAGCATAAACCCCAGTTTATACCCTTTAGACAAGGGGTGGTGACAATAAAGTTTTAATGATTTCTTGACACTCTGGATTTTGTTTAAATCCTAATAACAGGATAGGGTAACAGTATACACACCCAGGATGCTTTGACATGGTGACACTTGCCCCTTCGTACTGGAGTGTAGGAAACTGTTGCCAGAGATGTTGAAGTTCAGTAGCAGGACAGTGATATTTTAAACACAGTTTTGCCACATAAATCACACTGAGAGATCATGGCCAACAAGGTGGTTAAATGTTCAAATATATATTATCTAATTGACACAAACGTCCTTGGTGCCCACTTTATTCAGAAATAGTCACGTGTGCTTTCAAACCTACTTTAAGCTTAGAATTGGCTCTTTAAGAAAGGAGTCTGATGTAGATCTCATCCATTTCTCTGTTGCTGGGCAATCCCTGTGTCTTTCTTAGGGTCCTCTTTACTGGGTAGCCTCCCTGGAGTTGTGAGTTGTAGTCTGGTTATCCTTTGCTTTACATCTAATATCCACTTAGGAGTGAGTGCATACCATGTTTGTCTTTCTGAGTCTGGGTTACCTCACTCAGGATGATATTTTCTAGTTCCATCCATTTGCCTGCAAACCTCATGATGTCATTGTTTTTCACTGCTGAGTAGTACTCTATTGTGTATATGTACCACATTTTCTTAATTCATCCTTTGGTTGAGGGGCATCTAGGTTGTTTCAAATTCTGGTGCTTACAAATAATGCAGCTATGAACATAGTTGAGCATGTGTCCTTGTGGTATGATTGAGCATTCCTTGGTTATATACCCAAGAGTGGTATGGCTGGGTCTTGAGGGAGGTTGATTCCCAATTTTCTAAGAAAGCGCCATATTGATTTCCAAAGTGGCTGTACAAGTGGGACTGGGACCTGTCCTTGGTGCATGAACTGGCTTTTTGGAACCTAGGGCCTATGCTGAGACACTGCTCAGCCTTGGTGCAGGGAAGAGGGGACTGGACCTGCCTCAACTGAATCTACCAGGCTGAGCTAAATCCCCAGGGGAGACCTGGCCTTGGAGGAGGTGAGAATGGGGGGAGTGGATTGGGGGAGAAGGCTGAGGGGTGGGAGGAGGGAGGGCAGGGGAATCTGTGGCTGATATGTAGAATTAAATTAATTATAAAATAAAAATATTAAAAAGAAAGGAGTCTGAGACTTCAGGAATAGCAATATGGCTAGCACTTCTTTCATTCACCTAGTCCCGACTTCCTCCTGCCATCCTACAAAAATAAAACATGCTTATCCTGTATCACTGTGCAGCATTCCCCACAAAGTAGTTACTTTCTGGGGAATCTAGGAGGCTTCTGGGAGTAAAAGCCCTCACCATAGCACCCCACACATTCTATCAGATACCTACCAAGAGTGTCACTAACTCACTCCAACACTCCACCCAAAACAGCATGAGATTCCACAGGTTGGAGCACAGCTCTACAAGATTCCTGTCATTCAGAGCCAAGCCGAGCTCAGTAGTGGAATGTCTGCTTCTGAGAAACGGGTCCAGAAACGCGTTCCTGTGGTTTACTTCGTTTGCCTAAGCAGGTCCTAAAGTCCAGGGAAGGTTTTCCAAAAAGGACATTAGAAAGAGTGAAGATGGAAGAGGGACCAAGGGCACAGAGCAGTGGCCCTCTGGGGCCACCTCCAGCTCCCTCCCCTCTTCCGACATCGGGAAATTCTCTGAATTCTGCAATTAGAAACTGGGAGCGTTAGTTACCACATAACTGCATGGTGTGCTCTGTTAGTCCCTTCCTGGCTCCGTACCTCTTTCTGTAGAACATGAAATGGCATTGAGAGCTCTAAGCTTGTTTATAACATGGCTTGGTCTTTCTAAGGAGTGGGTGAATGACTTGAGTCCAAGTCCCTTACATACCTCCTCATGCAAAGGCCCAGTGACAGATAAACAGGACGCAGAAATAGGTGAGGCTTGTCCAAGCTTGCATAGGCAACGGCAGAACTCACGTTCCAGGTTCCCATGCAGGTGTTATCTGTGGTGCCTGTAACGTCGCTCTCTTCTTAACTTCTTAAGACTAATATTTAGCCATAAAAAAAAAATACTCTGGGACAAACAAACTGAAAAATTACCTGCCTGTATCCTTGTGAGCTTGTGCGTAAACTAACCAACCTCAGCAGGAAAAGAGTCATAATTGACCTTGCCATGACCTCTCTACTTTGATTTGACTGTGTGTCCTCCTTAAAGAACATTGTTTCACAGTCTTCAATCTCTCATCTTGGGCTTTCTTTTTAATTTTTAAGCATGTAATGGATTTCATTATGGCATTTTCTTTTTTGGATTTTGGAGACAAGGTTTCTTTTTGTAGCCTTGGCTGCCCTGGTCACCTTGTACACCAGGCTGACCTTGAACTCACAGAGCTCCGCCATTATGGCATTTTCATACATACATATATCATACTTCAGTTCACTCCTTCACTACACTCCCAAGCTCTGGCTTTCTCAGCTGTAGGCTGTGGGAGGTAATACCTCTCTTTGGGGCTGTGAGAAGTGTCTGAGGACACAGGCTGGACACTTAGCAGAAGAGCTGATAAAGTGGTGGTAGAGAGAGACTCACCTGTCCCCTTTCTCAACAAGACAAGTAGTGGCCTGGGTGGACTGACAAAAATTTCAAGATAAACCATTTGTGTTAAAATGTCAAATGCTCCCTCCCAATTAAAAGTCGTGCCTCATCTAAATGATGGAGATGAGGTCTTTTACAAGAAACCATGATTTGATGACTTTTCTTTCTAATGATGGGACTTGAAATTATGTTAAGCAAAATAACTCACATGTTGCATACTTTGTCTTTTGTGAAATTTGGGTTTAAATACATGTGTTTTTACATTTGGTATACATTATAGGACATGGAAGTAGAAAGGGCACTGTGAGAATGTATGAGGAAATTAAAATAGGGAGATTATAGCTCCGGAGAGCAGAAGAGAATACTGTGGAGGAGAGACAGCGAGAGGGGGCAGGTGGAGGCAGTGAGGAGGGCAGGGTGAGCAAGAACACACTGATCACATGAAACCCATTTCTTTGCCAACTAAAATTAATTTTTTAAAATAGGGAAAAAGTTACCCCGGGCTGGTGAGATGGTTCATTAGGTTAAGGCACTTGCTACCAATCCCTGGGACCCTGGTGGGGTCTTCCACAAGTTGTCCTCTGGTGTGTGTGTGTGTGTGTGTGTGTGACACTAAATAAATGTAATAAAAAAAAACCGATACAGGCTCCGTCTCTGGATCCCAGTGAGTCTGTGCATCACTGCCAGTTTGCAGATGTGTCTGCCGGATTCTGAGTATGTGCTCCATCCATGTCCCCACATTGTCAGCTCTGTCTCCTGTACCAGCAACACCCTGGCACAGTGGTTCCCAAGCTTGACTATGTACCCATCGTGCTGATCAAGATATCACTGGGACCTGAGTCTCACACTTGGCAATGCTGTTTCTTCCCATCAGTTTCATGCCCATGTCAGGCTCCCCACAGTGGCTCTTCCAACCCTCCTCACCACCTTCACACTTCTCTGTCAGCCCTTCACTACTGGCATTTCCCCTGTAGCTTCCCTGGAAAATGGAGATACCTCGCAGAAAGTAGTCCTGTCATTCTCTTCCCGCTTCAGCTGCCTGAGACATGGCACTGCAAAGCCAACCCTGTCCTTGCCCACCTCTGCAGTGCAGCTCAAATGTCCTTCTCTTGTGAGTCTGGAGTGTGATAGGGCAGTGGGATGTGAGGGTTGGGTGACTTGAGCTTGCCGCCCTCTGCTCACGTTGGGAAGGAACTTTTTTTCTGTAGTTACCAAGCTTTGCCTGCCTTTACTGATTTCCTCTGTCTTAGCTGGATAGTGGGAGATTGGTGCTTACCCTAAAGCAGCCCACCTTTCTGTGGACTGTTCCATATGCTATGGGACTTGTCAGCATGAACACTTCACCCATTTGAGGCCTCTTGTCCTCGATGGTGATTTGCAGACAAAGCAGTTGCTCTTACTACAGAGCTGAGTTAGAGCAGTGTCGACTGGGAGAGAGGCTAGGAAAGCAAAGGCCATGGACGCCATGAGTGAGGGCAAACCATAAAGCAGAAAGGAGGAGGTAGTGAGAGGAGAAGAGAGAAAAGCCAGAAACTACCCTGAGTTGCAGAGCAGCCAGGGTGGACGGGAGGTTGTCATCAGTGAGGGTGGACGGGAGGTTGTCATCAGTGAGGGTGGTCAGGAGGTTGTCATCAGTGAGGGTGGTCGGGAGGTTGTCATCAGTAAGGGTGGTCAGGAGGTTGTCATCAGTGAGGGTGGACTGAGGTTGTCATCAGTGAGGGTGGATGGAGGTTGTCATCAGTGAGGGTGGACGGGAGGTTGTCATCAGTGAGGGTGGTCAGGAGGTTGTCATCAGTGAGGGTGGTCGGGAGGTTGTCATCAGTGAGGGTGGTCAGGAGGTTGTCATCAGTGAGGGTGGTCGGGAGGTTGTCATCAGTGAGGGTGGTCGGGAGGTTGTCATCAGTGAGATTGGACGGAGGTTGTCATCAGTGAGGGTGGATGGAGGTTGTCATCAGTGAGGGTGGATGGAGGTTGTCATCAGTGAGGGTGGTCGGGAGGTTGTCATCAGTGAGGGTGGACGGGAGGTTGTCATCAGTGAGGGTGGTCGGGAGGTTGTCATCAGTGAGGGTGGTCGGGAGGTTGTCATCAGTGAGGGTGGACGGGAGGTTGTCATCAGTGAGGGTGGTCGGGAGGTTGTCATCAGTGAGGGTGGACGGAGGTTGTCATCAGTGAGGGTGGACGGAGGTTGTCATCAGTGAGGGTGGATGGAGGTTGTCATCAGTGAGGGTGGTCGGGAGGTTGTCATCAGTGAGGGTGGATGGAGGTTGTCATCAGTGAGGGTGGTCGGGAGGTTGTCATCAGTGAGGGTGGTCAGGAGGTTGTCATCAGTGAGGGTGGACGGAGGTTGTCATCAGTGAGGGTGGTCTGGAGGTTGTCATCAGTGAGGGTGGACGGAGGTTGTCATCAGTGAGGGTGGTCGGGAGGTTGTGGAACAGTGAGGGTGGTCGGGAGGTTGTCATCAGTGAGGGTGGATGGAGGTTGTCATCAGTGAGGGTGGTCGGGAGGCTGCCGGAAGGCTGTGCTGCCTTTGAGCTCATCTTAGATTGCTGTAGCCTTGACCTGTATCCTCTACCAGATGTATCTACTTATCCTTACAGTCTGCATACCCTTGTTGCCTAGACTAAGTGAAGGAATTTAACCTGAGAAGAGCTCAGGCAGATGGCTGTTCAACCCCAAGCCTTTCTAATTAGTTCTTAGCTTCCAATTAGTTCTTAGCATCTTTTCCCTCCTTGTGAGGTGAATGTAGTTGTCTCTACCAATTACAGAAAGTGGAGCCTACACTTTCAACAGATTCACACCTCCTATGACTACAAAATCCCAGTGTCAAATGTTCTCGTAGTCCTTTGTGATGATATTCAACAAATGATGCAGAATCTGATTGGCTTGCCTTTCTTTTGTCATTAATGTTAAGTCCATCTCTCACTCTTAACAAAATGACTGTCTATAGTTATGTTTTAATATTCTTGATAGGTTTTAAGGGATTGTGCTTTAATCTTAGTCAAATCCTGCAAGTTTTGATCAGTTATGTATACAAGGGATTTATTTTTCTCAACTTTGGAACTAGGGGAAGTGCTTTATGGTAAAGTAGACTGATTTCTGAGTGTGGTGGCCAGTTTGCCTCCCTTGAAATCTATACCCAGTATTCTGTTTGCAGATGCATTTGTTTATTTTGCTTGGAAATGCAGACTTTGAGTAGATAGGTCTTATGCTTTCTATTCATAACTATCTTTTTGCTATTAGAATTGCTGGGTCAGTATAATGGTACTGAAAGATCGTTATATTATGAATTCCACCCCATTGAACAGGATAACCCACCAACACCACCTTCAGGTTCAGTTGGGTCTACTAACCAAAGATCATCATAGCTGGCCTTGTTGACTGTTTATGTACCCTTTGGGGATGAGGGAACGGAAAGGGTCATGGACCCTCATCTGATTATCCAGCCAGTCCTCTCAACCATTTGTATGCAATTCTGCTCTGATTTGCACATGGCCTCTGGACCTCTGGGCCTCTAGAAAGGGCTGTAGGTTACAGGCAGGGAAGAATTAAAGTGAGGGAACTCTTATGTACACAGCCATGGGGGCATCATGTATCCTGGGCGCAGAGCATCGAGAGTGGCTGCTTGAACTCACCCACCACCTGCCTGTAACTAATCACCCACTGCTCTCCAAGTAAGCCTGGTAAGCTCATTGGTTCCCCCAGGGAGAACTTTGGTGGAATCAAGCTTTGGTTTGTCACTGGGACTGTAGGAAGAAAGGGCAGACGTTCTTTATGTCTTCCAGGGAAGGAATTTTAGCAACACACTGGGAAAAGATATTAGGATAAGACCAGCCTAGAAAATAAGGTAAAGAGATCAAGCCAGTTGGAATGTCCAGTTTTATAGCTTTTCATACATTCTGTGGATACTTTTCTAATATGTTAGCCACTGAGCTAGGTGCTAGAGATAATAGAAGTTAAAATTAAGTCCCTTCTTTCCTTTAACTTGGAGGCCAAGATAGAACCGTACACAGAACTGAATGGCGGAATAATTTGGGATATCTGCTACTGAAAAAGACTCAACGGAATGGGTCTTTCCAACCACAGTTTCAAAGAGCTGGTTGCTTGGTTCTATTTTATGACTCACTATCTCCCCTCTGAGTGTCATATTGCCTTTGGAGGAGCTTGGCTGAAAAGAGAAATGTAAACCCCTGAAGACATCACCACAGGCAAGCATCACTTTGGGAGTCTGGTAGACTGCATATTTCTTGGCATTCCTAGCCCTAGTAGCCAGTGTCTTAGTTACACAATACCAACCTTGTGTTATCCACCGGCTTTTTGTAGCAAGACCAGCTGTGAGTGCACCTGCAGTTCATGTTCTACCATTGGATTAGTGCTAGAGATCTGCTTTGTCCTGTTCACAGTAGCTTCACAAGTGCCTAAGAATGTGCGTAACAACTTCACAACACCGAAGAAAGAACTGAAGAGTGCAGAAGTCCCAAAGCCCTTCCAGGCTCATGGAAAGAATAGCCTGCTAAATCGCTCCAGTACCAAAGATGACTTGTGGATTCTGTACAATCTCCATCTGAATCCCACATTTTTCATGGAAATTTTTAAAAATCCTAAAACTCATGTAGAAGCAAAGAAGAGTCCAAGTAGTCAACACAATCATGAGCAAAAAGAACAGTGCTGGGTTTTAGTGATACCTGGTTTCAAGTTTTACTATAGAGCTGTAAGTAGCAAAACAGCATGTCACTAGCACAGATAGGCAGAGACTGGAGGGATACAATGGGGGGCCCAGAGACAGTCACACAACTACAACCACTAGAGTCTGCTGTGGATATCGCTCTGTATGCTGTGAATGTGTTGCTCTGATTGGTTAATAAA
The DNA here is from genome assembly GCF_049852395.1 of Peromyscus maniculatus bairdii. Taxonomy (NCBI): domain Eukaryota; kingdom Metazoa; phylum Chordata; class Mammalia; order Rodentia; family Cricetidae; genus Peromyscus; species Peromyscus maniculatus. Next base: position 37,850,659 of record NC_134854.1, on the reverse strand, counting down.
TAAAGTGCTGATTGGCCAGTAGCCAGGCAGGAAGTATAGGCGGGACAAGCAGAGAGAAGAATTCTGGGAACAGGAAGGTTGAGTGAGGAGACACTGCCAGCTGCCACCATGAGAAGCAAGATGTAAAGATACCAGTAAGCCACAAGCCATGTGGCAAGGTGTAGATTTATAGAAATGGGTTAATGTAAGATGTAAGATTTAGTTAGCAAGAAGCCTGAGCCATTAGGCCATACAGTTTTAATTAATATATGCCTCTGTGTTTTATTTGGGTCTGAGTGGCTGTGGGCCCAGGCGGGACTGGAGAAAACTCCAGCTACAAGAGTTTGACAAAGTAGCCAAAAACATACATTGTAGAAAAGATAAATACAAATAATATATGTGATATGAAAATAGAAATTAGACTGTTTTGGGGAAAGACAGGGGCTAATGAGGGAAGAGTGTAAGGGGTGACCATGGTCATATACGTGTGATATACTTGAATGAAAATGTCTTAATGAAACTCACTATGTACAATAAATATGAAAAATTTTAAATGCCAATGCAAACTGTTAAAACAATAGAAAATAAGGCTTTAGGCAGAATCACTTGGATTAATGTTTATAGGAAAAATTTTAAATGGAAATCTCCATTGTGTTTAAGCTCACAACAGCTAACAAGCACAGGTGCCTGGGTTATTTTTAGGACTGAAGAATCCACAGCCTCTACTAGCACAGTGTGTCTAGTTCCTTTATGCTTATCCAGCCACCATCTCTCAGTGCAAGTCAAACTACTGTTGTTGCCCTGGCCCTGGTGTGTACATGTCACAGCAGCTGTTGAATTCCTGGACGCCAATTGCAGGGTTTTCTATTGGGAGAAACAGTGCTGTGCCTTCAATAGCTGTCCTGACTAGAGGGAACATTTTGGGGGCAGGCAGTCTAGAGCAGACATTTTCTCCTCACCATGCCCCATCCCATTAGCAAATTAGGCTTCTCCCCTGGCTGATCCCACGTGAGCTGTCATCAGCTCACACTTTTAAACAGAGCCTGGCTGTCCACACACGCGGCTCTCTTCAGCTCAGGTTTTTGTAGTTCCTGACGCCTGTCTTCACTCAGCTGTTTTGCCATCTGACCAGGGACGTCTCATTAACAGGTCCCCATCGCTCTACGCAGGTCTCGAAGCGCAGCTCTCGTGACTGTCTCTCGATTGCTTGCAAGCTTGCCTCCTTCTCAGCAGTGACCCCCAGGCTGGCTGAGGGGATCCTGGACTGCTCGCCCCTCAACCTTCCTGTGGTGCTCCAGTTCCTGGCAGGAAGAAAATCCTGGAGGCCGCCATCCCAGACGATGGCAACACTTTTGCACTTGGCGATTTGTAGACTGTTCATTTGACCCTTTGTTTCTAGCTTACTTTATCATCTTTAAACATCTTGCGAAACTCTAGGTCTGCTTGTAATTTAAACCCACGTCCGTGCTCTCTCTAAGCTTACCGAGCATTAACGGAACTAGGTCATAAACTGCTGTTTGTGTCAGCCCAGGTCTGTATGCACTGAAACATACAGTGTGGGTATTTAACAGAGATGCTCACTGGAGGGTGGATAACAGGAACCAAGATGTGTTTTTGTAGACTCTGACCTCTTCATGATGGATAGACTCTAAGCCTGTTTATAAGAACGACCCAGAAACTTTAAAAACACCCACTGACACCTGCTGCATCCTTTGCATGGCTTCAGGGACTTGGACCTGACTGGAGTTGTGAGGGAATGAAGAAATGACAGGCACACGGAAAGCTGGGATCAGCTGGAGAACAACCAGAGCAGCCTAGACGCTCACAGTGCTTACCATACTGAGTTAACGGAGAGGCTGGGTTATTACGTGCAGATAAACAAGGAGCAGGGTTGATGATACACAGCTGGATCAAGGAGGCAGATGTAGTTAATTCAGCAGGAGCCATCTCTGTAAGGGAGCAGGATGCAGGTGGTAAATATCCCGGGGAAGAACGCACAGGCTGTCAACACTCGCACTCAGTTCCGACGAAGGCGTTGACATCCCTCAGCCCCAGCCAGTAGGCTCCGTGATGTAGCTGTGTCTATGTGAACAACACTTTCCCTCAGGACTTCATTACTCAAGCAGAGTCCCTACCAGCTTCTACTGAGCAGCATATTTACAAAATTTCAAAAATTTAAAATAATTCCACTCAAGCCATTTTGCATTTCTTTTCTTTTCGGTTCTGGAAAAATAGTTGTGTTAGTTTGAATGTAATTGGCCCCTATAAGTTAATAGGGAGGTGGTGCATTTTTGGAGTAGGTGTGGCCTTGTTGGAGGAAGTATGTCCCTGTGGGGGTGAGCTTTGAGGTTTCCAATGCTCAAGATACTACCCATTGTATGAGGCCACTTCCTGTTGCCTTTTGATCAAGATGTAGCCAGCACCATGTCTGCCTGCACGCCACCATACTCCCCAACATGATAATGGACTAAACCTCTGAACCGTAAGTGAGCCACCACAGCTAAATGTATTCCTTTATAAGAGTTGCTGAGGTCATGGTGTCTCTTCACAGCAATAGAAACCCTAACTAAGACACTAGTTTTCATCAAAATATTTATATAAACATGTTGCTGGTTTCTCTTATCAGTATAACTAAATCTTTAAATATTTTCTCAGATTAATTTTAAATATAGTAAATATTGATTAAAAATAGCTCATCCAAACTCTTTGGGTACCTTGGCAATTTTTGTGAGCTGGGGGGATGGCTCAGTTCTCAAATTACTAGTCACATAAGCATGAGGAGCCACCTGTGTTTGGGTCCCTGGCACCCAGGTAAACAGATGAGCTAGTCCACACTTGTAATTTCAGCCTAAGTAGCAAAGACAGATGGATTGATGGAGCTTTCTGGCCAGCCAACTAGCCAATCAGTGAGTGACTGTGTCTCAAGAACTAGAAAAGTGATTAAGGAAGATACCCAACACCCCCCGCCCCGGTCTGGCCTTCATGTGTACTGCCCCCACCCCACATTTTTTTAAGTGGAAAAGTGTCTGGAGACTAAGACTCTGAGAACAACTGGTCTCCTATTTGGCTACTTGAACTGAAAGGTTGGGTAACCTTGGTGTTAAAGACACCCACAAATTTTTGAAATTTTGAAAGCAAGACACATAGCCAGAGAGGAGGAAGACATATACAGCAAAAGCTAAACAGCCATTGGCTCTTGAGATATGATATTAATGAGACATAGTTATTAGTTTATATTTTTATATATAATTATATTAATTAGAATATTATAATTATACCATTATATATCATATATATGATATTTAACATATCATATACATCACAATATATAACATGTTATATAATTATGTATGTTATATATAATTTAACATATAAATATATTAATTAAATATTAATGAAGTATAGTTATGACTCCTTGCTTTTGGGATCTTTGAGGTAATACTAAAAGTGTTTTATTTAAGAAAAAAGTAACCAAAATGAAAAATTTAGTCACAGTGAGACTGAGCAGGATAATTCGGAAGTCTGGAAACCTCTATGAAAGGCTGGGCTTGTATATGCCGTGAAACTGCTTAACAAGGCTACAGGTCTGGGCAGCTCAGCAAAGGGATCTCTAGCCTTGTTTTCTGTGGTCGTTTTCATTATCCTGGTTGTTTTATTGACACAGCGTTTGCAGAACCTGGACTTCCTCTTGCATCAATATTTAATCTGGGCCAGCACCCCTCTGGGATTTAGTTTCCCCACTTTTATAAAATGGGCGTCAGAAGGCTTTCCAGGTCTTTGCTTCCAAGTAAAAGGAACCGGTGTCTCATTACCTGAGAACGGCGCATGCTCGTTCACTCACTTGCTGGAAAGCTAGTCCAGGCTAGCACTGCCTCTGCTGTAATTGGACACAGAGTGTGGCCTCTGTTTTTCCTTCTCTTTAATTTCCGCCTTCTGTCTGCTCCAGTCAGGAGCTCTGCTTTGTTCTCAGCCAAGTCTTTCCCGTTCACCTGGGAAGCATATCCCCTTCCCCTCAAATAAAACCGACCCCAAATTCATGTGGCCATTTGAGCTTATAAGCCAGAGCCACGTGGAATGGGCATCCTCCTGGCACTCTCGGCTCCAATCCCTTCAAGACTCTCACTGGAGCCAGGCATGGTAGCTTGTGCCTGTAAGGGAGGCTGAAGCAGGGGGATTACAAGTTTGAGGCCAGTCTGGGCTTAAACCAGTGTTTAAGGCTGAGCAATGCAAGTTTCCCACACAAATTTTTTTAAAAGACTCCCATTGGTTTTACTTAGTTCTTCTGTTTATTCTCCATGGTCAGAAAATACCAAGGGTGGCCAGAGAGCATCACGTGTTGGCCCTTCCCACTGGCATTTACTGCCCCATCAGAATTGGAGGGAGAGGAACAAGGCACATTGAAGGACAAAAGGGCACCCTGAGGACCCTGTACCCTGAAGAAGTCCTAACACAAAGCAAACTCGGCCTGTGACACATTTGAGATCTTGAAGACACAACCCCCAGGCTAGTACAGCACTGTTCTCGTTTTCACTCAGTCTCTCACCAGCTTTGGTCATGGCAGGAACCGACAGAGCAGAGCCAGCTGAACCGATGGCTCTCCCTCCAGTGTTTCCAGCCATGCCTCTCTTCAATTCTAAATCTTCCTGCCTGACTTCTCTGTAACCCTGAGGTAAAACAGAGATGTGGAATCAGAGTTGATATAAAAAACAAACAAACTACAAATCGCTAGAAAAGCGAAGGGGATCTCTTGATGTGGAATCTTCGTTGGATTTAATCTTTAGTTGAGTAATCATATCCGGCCTCCTTGGGAGTACAGAGTGAAGTGAAGTATAGGTGAAGGATTTATCCACTGAGCTGGAAATATTCAGCATGCAAGGCACATCCTGCTCTTTCAGAAGTAGCAACCTTCTAAAAAGCTCGCTCCACTAATTCATTTGAGGGTCTCTTCCAAAAGTACAGGCTACAAATGCAGAGTCTGAATCTGTTTATGCAGAAAAGTAATCTTCATTGTCATTTCAGTCATCATTTTAGAAAGCAGCTAGCTTGTCACCTGGATGTTGGCTTTAAATCAGTATTAACAGAGTGAAAAGCAACAAGCCAAGTAGCTATTATGCTCTCAAATATTCAAGCCAAGGGATTTGCATTTAGAATTAAATTGTGAGGCTCTGTACCTCCTGGAGATCCAGAGAGAGGTCATAGTTCAGCAAGGAGAGACTGTGGTTTTCATTCATCATGTGCCAAGAAGTGAGTAGGCTGCAGGGGAGAAAGACAGCAGAAGGCTGGCAGTTGATCCCCAAGCCCAGAGCGTGTGTGCCTGCCTTTGTTCTCTTCCATTCCATTGCTCCGGTCTTCTGCATGTCCCATGAAAATCATTTTTAATGTGAACATTATGTCAGCTGTAATCTTAGCTCTCAGATGGCAAAGGCAAGACCACCACAATTCTGAGGCCAGCCCGGTTTACACAGGGAAGCTCTCTGTCAATTAATAAATCAGAATAAGAATTTTTAAATGTTACGTCAACACTGACTTGTAAAAGTTCTTGGCATGTATCAGATGTGCTCAGAAAAGTTATACCGACTGAATAGGACTGGCTGACCTGCAGGGAAGGCCTGGGCTTGAATCAGTTCTGCCCTGACTGGGCAGAAAAGGTTCCTGTGGGGTGATTTGTGCATGAATGCTCTGAGGCTCTGCAGAGGAGCCCAGGGCCATTCCAGAGCTTTAAGTTTAGGTCTTTGATTTCCCAGGGTTTAGAATGAATCCAAATGAAGTCTCTCACCCCGCTCCTGGGAGTGAGGGAGAGGCATATCCTGATTGACAGGGGAGAGAGAGCCATGAACTCACTGCTCATCCCCCTGACTTGGTAGCCAACTCGTTATCACCAAGCAGCCCCTGCCTAGGCTGTGCTCATCAAGGCCAAAGTGCTCACTCACTGGCAACGGCAGGCTCAGATGCCAGATTTGGCTGGGGGTCCACTAAGAGTAAGGCCCTGTGGGTGGGTTTGTGAGAACAGGGCTGTCGGCAGAAGTTGGCTTCTCTGCCTCAGGCCCTGGGAACTGCTGTTTGTGACTCAGAGCCTTCTTATTCTAGAACAGTCATGAGCAGAAACCTGCTAAAGTTCTGCTCACCCATGCTGGCCCCAGGCCCCTGAGCTCTTAGCAGAAGCCACTCTTCTGCCCCAAGGTTTCATTTTCTCATAGCATTGAAGTGGGGATCTTATTAGAAGACTTAACAAGATGTTAGATGTGGTTAGATAGAAGTTTAGCAGTAGAGGTTGCTTAATGAATGGCAGTTATTATAATTACGGCCTAAGTCACGTAATCAGCTGTCACATAATGGCAATTTTATCAGTGATGAGCCACCTGTGAATATGGCCAGTGTGACTTCATAAGATTTTATTGCCTCTTTCAAACCATGGTTCACCTTTTGCTTTTGAGATAGGATCTCACTGTGTAGCTCAGGCTAGTCTCAAACCTCTCAGCCTACCACCTAAGCATTCTAAATGCTGGGATTACAGACAACGCCACCACGTCCAGCTCTCCCAGCTGCCGTAATTTATGTAAGCCCATAGTTATGATGTCCGACAGTGACAACATGGTCTGATGACGTGGTGTCAGAATATGTCCTCATCGTTAAGTGACCTGTACAAAGTAAGTTTAATACTTCGTAGATATTTGTACCAGACTCAAATCCTGTTTGTTAGGTTCTCGTTGGCCTGTTAACTACTGTTCATCCCAGAACATTGTCTTGAAAGTATAGCACGCCAGCTAAAGCCAGCTGGCGCCATCATCTCCCGATGACTCCATCACCTTGGGAAACTTAAATGCACTTAGTCACAGGAAGTGCTAACAAATGATGCATGATGCATCAGCATCATGAGTTGTGACATTCAAATGTTCCGGGGTGCTTTTCCTGGAGGAGATAGGGGGACCCTATGGGACCTACCAATTCTATAGCATGATTTCTCTCTTATGAGCTTGGCTGCTACATTTTTCTTTGGTCGGTAAAACCACATTTGAGGAAGATACAGCCACTTCCTGTTTCTCTACTAAAGCACATATTTGAGAAAACAGAAGCCCAGGTACACCCGAGGTTTCAGAAACTAAATGTACAGTGGGCTGCCATGGAGTGGGCGACCCAAAGAAAATGAAGTCCTCATGATTTTTAATTTTATCATAAACATGGATAATTTTCCTATGTTCCACATGCAGTGATTGAACCCAGGATCTCCAGCATGCCAGCCACGTGTTCTGCCTCTCAGTCATATTCTGCAAAATTAAAATGAGGAAATGGATGCGGCTTATTCCACCCTCTAGTCAGAAATCATCCAACTTCATACGAATAAGTAGCTTACAACTTGGTCTTTGATTGCATCTGAGATGTCTTTGTTATAAATTATTGTTGAATAATTTCGTTATTATTATTGTTGTTGAATGTTATTATTATTGTTGAATGTTCTCCTGAGAAAGAGCATTGCTGTTGACTGAGAGGTGGCGTGTTTGACATGGAGTGTGGTCACTGGTGGAGGATGGCATGTCCTCCATCGGATCAGTCCACTTGAATGTCCTCATGCTCCGCCTTCCAAGGCATATTCAGAGCTGTTAGTTGAGCTCACAGTTGAGACAGACTCCACTTCAGGCAACACAAATGCAGCCATTCATTGCTGAACCCCCTCATCTTACCGCATTTTCATTTTTAGCGGTAATGAAATGAAGCTAGTCTCACCCATTTGGCAGATCGAGCAGAGCCTTAGCAAGTGGACCCTCCTGGTCTTACCACCATGGGAAGATCAGGTGCCACTTTGTTCTACCCCTTCCTGTTTGAGCTCTTGTTCTTGACAAATCTGAGGGATGACGTAGGGTTTATCTAGTGTTTTATTTAGAGCTCATCACAGAAGGGCTCTTCATTTAAACTAGTACTTATGTGCTCACCCCAGGCAGTTATGGAATATTCTTCAGGAGTATAACAGGCAGAGTTGTTTTAGCAAAAAACTTTTCCCGGTAGAAGCCAAGGGAAACCTGTGGTAAGGAGGATGGTCGACAGAAACTGCCAGGGGAATAGCTGGGTTTCTGTTTTCAGGATAGGAAGGCCATTATGTTTTAATATAGTCATGGTCAGATAGATTCCTAGCCAGTGACCATGCAAGTAGGAGCCTGAGGCTACAGCTTCCCTCTGAGAAGAGCCTGACTTGACTCCTTTTGTGAGCATCATGGGGTAGCTTGATCTTAGGAAGCCTGCTGCCCTCATTCTAGGAGGCGGTGGCAGTGGCCTAGCCAGAGGTCATAGCTGAGCTACCAGGGTAGCCTGTGGAGGAAGTGTAGACTGTGAATGTGTCATGGTGCCAAGGATTTCTGGCTTCAGACTGGCACAAGATGTAAGCCTAAAGCCCTGGGCTTTGCAGAGTGAGTGATGCTGGAGTTGTTTGGGCTGTCAGTGCTGTTGGGTCAGGTGGGATGGGAGGAGGCCTGGACTGGCCTTGTTGGGTCTAATGGTCCAGAAGGCACTCCGAGAGGAGCCATGCTCTCTGATTGGCAGCCCACGTTCTCCTAGTCAGACCCACCTTCCTTGCTCACTCTGCTTCCCATCTGCCCGTGAATCATTACTGATGCAATTAGATGCTTCTTACAAGTCAAATCTTATCTCCGTGTTACATCCACAGAAGTGCAGGAAACTCCTGGCCACACAACTATTAATTATTAATCCAAACTTGGTAAGAGGTAACCAGGAAGTTCTGAGAAAGGTGGGGCCAACCCTCTTGGTGGCCTGCCTATCAGAAGCTGTGGAACTTAATCTGAAAATCAGTGAGATTCCCATCAGGCCCTAGCACCAACAATGTCCCACATCAATGGCTGGAGTAAAATGGATTTCTTTCTTTTCAAAACATTACATTTTTTGGGCACTGGGACTATAGATCTTCATGTCCATGTCCATAGGTTCAGAATCAGCCATTTCCTCTGCTACCAGGACCTGGGGCTGAAGCAAGATCTTTTCCAAGACAAGCCTGCTTTCTGGGATTTATATTTCATCCCTCATCCCCCCCGACTTCTCACTAGAGTCCACATTATCTTAAAAATTGAACACACTACAGAGTAATCACTCAGACTAATTCTCACATAGCAGTCTGAAGAATATGAAGACACACACACACACACACACACACACACACACACACACACGCGCGCACACACACACACACACACAAAACCCTTTAATGGAGCTTGAGACCTAATATATACAAAGGGCTATTTCTGGAAGGAATAATAACTAGGAGGCACAATAAAGCACTGAAATAAAATCCTCCTTTGAATTATGTATAAGAAAGTGAATTAATAAAATCCAAGAGCATTTTAAAAACAGAACTTTGCCACTTGCTGGACTGGGGCTTATTTCATCATTGAAAAGAAAGGGAGAAAGAAGAGAAGTAATGAAGTTAGTTGTGTTCAGAGTGGAGCACAAATGTTCTTCACATTTTTGATGCCCTCCTCTAGTCTGTCAGCATCACGCCCAAGCTGCACCTAGGCTACCGTTGTCATTATGAAGATGTATCTCTAGCCAGGGATTCAAGTGCTCTGGAGGCTTAGACAGAAGGATGAAGAATTTGAGGTCATTCTGGGCTGCATAGCAAGACCTTGTCTCAATGAAACCAAGAGGTATTTCTTTCTAATAAACCTTTTGTCTGTGTGCTCAGTGTGGGTGTGAGGGTGCCCTGACAAGCATGTGGAGGTCAGAGGACAACTCTAAGGAGCTGGTTCTCTCTGTCACCGCATGGGTCATCGGGCTTGTATGCAAGTCCCTTCACCTGCAAAGCCATCTCATTACCGCCAAAGAGCTGTCTCCCACTAGAGAGCTTTATAGTCATCCAAGCTAAGCAGATGGAATGTGAAGGTCCAGCTTTTCTATGTTTGCTCATTTATTATGAACTCTCATTTTTCTGTGCTAGGAATGGAGAGGGCTGTTAGTTGTGGTAGTTTTTTTGTGCCTGAAGGTAGTTCAGCAGCTCCTTCTACCTTTTGCCTCTGGGCTTTTCCCATTCTCTTACTTCTGTAAACCTTACTCTTACTCCGTGGCTTGCTGTGTAGCTGGGTGATTAGCCCCCCTGGAGTCCTCCCCCTTTTCTGACTACTTCTTTCTCTTTCCTCCCAGATTTCTATATATATTCTCTCTGCCTGCCAGCCCTGCCTATCCTTTCTCCTGCCTTGCTATTGGCTACTTAGCTTTTTATTAGATCAGTCAGGTATTTTAGACAGGCAAAGTAACACAGGTTCACAGAGTTAAACAAATGCAACATAAACAAAAGCAACACACCTTAAAATAATATTCTGCAACAGCATTCTTTTATGTCACATTTGTTTAACTCTGTGAAGATGTGCTACTTTGCCTGTCTGAAACATTTGATTGGTCTAATATAGACTTGAATGGCCAATAGCAAGGCAGGATAAAGGATAGGCAGGGCTGGCAGGTAGAGAGAATAAATAAGAGGAGAAATGTGGGAGAAGAGATCTAGGAGCAAGAAGAGGAGGACTCCAGGGGCCATCTACCTAGCTACACAGCAAGCCACAGAGTAAGAAGTAAAGATAGGATAAAGATAAAAACTGAGAGGCAAAAGGTAGATGAAATAATTTAAGTTAAGAAAACCTGGCTAGAAATAAGCCAAGCTAAGCCCAGGCATTCATAAGTAAGAATAAGCTTCCACGTATTTATTCGGGAGCTGGGTGGCAGGCCCCCCCAAAGAGTCAAAGAGTAAAAATATCAGCAACTGCAAGAGAGGGAGAGAGAGAGACAGACAGACAGACAGAGAGACAGAGACTGACTGACTAATGGAGTAGGATGAGATGAGTTAGAGCCACAACACAGTGGAGACCCTGGAGTTGTTGTTGTTGTTGTTGTTGTTGTGAAGCTCTAGGCAGGGAACCCTGGTTTCTTTTCTGTCCTTGAATGTGAGTGTGTTCTGCTCCTGAAGGTAGGCCCGGCTTGTGAGCAATGGGAGGGGTTGCTGTTGAGGTTGCCCTCCCTGCCCCTGTCCCCTCTAGTGACTCTCATCATGGTAACCTGCCCCCTGGCGAGTCTGAGGATCTGGGGATTCCTTGAGCACAGGTTGCTGACATATGCCTGGTTGCCCTTTAATATAGGTCATCTATGGAAGAGATGGTGCAGAAAGAAGCACAGACCAAGGGTTGATGATATCCCCAACTGTGCCATGGAAGGAGGAAGGTGGACTCACTCATGTTTGAGATGCCTTGTGTGATGCTCACAACAAGCCTGCCTTTGTCATTGTGATGGGGAGCCCCACCAAACATGTCAACCCTGAGTCATTGGACATGCATCAGGTCAGCAGGCTACCGTTTCCTGGGCTCCCCTGGCTAGTGGGGAAAATCACATCCCTTTCTTTTTCTTTGGATTGCTTGATCTTTAAAAGTTTGAGCAGTTGTTTAAAAAGCCAAGTTTAAAGTCGCAAGTCATTTTAGAGGCCATAATTCTCTGCTGCTTCAGCTCCCTCGCCTTGGTCATGACTTTGATCATCAAGTCTCCTAGTACTCCTGTGTGATTAAAGGCGGCGGGCAGCAGGGAGGGCTGATGGAGCGACATTTGAAGGGCTCTATTAGCTCGAGTAGGTCAGCTAAGGTCAGACACAAGACGCTACTAAAGCTCCAAATTCGGGGACTTTGTGCCACACGTGCGCACTCCATCAGTGCTCGCTGCCCTTGAAAAGCTTTCTCGCTGTGATCCCGCACAGCTGACTCGAGGCAGGCAACTTTCAACAGTGCTTTATGCTCACCCATCCATAGCCCCCAGTTCTCTTCCTTCCCGGTGGCCCTGAAAAAAAATTAGCCCACAGATGAGGGACTAAGCCAATCAGGAAATTGCCAGGAACCAGAATCTTTACATAGTCATATCCCGAGGAAAATGCTGGAGAACGCTGATCTTATTTGATGTCCAAGAGTTAAATTTGTCTGAACCAAATCTGCTGAAATGGTTTTATTTCTGAAGGTTTAGCTCACTTGCTGCCTTTCAGCAAAGGGTGTTCCCAGGCAGGGTTGTAGATGAGGGGGAGTGGTCAGAGGGAAGAAACTAATCTTTTCCTGTCAGGGTTTCATGTTGTGAAATTTAGACAATTCTTAGAATTTCTTTTCTTTGAAACAGTCTCCCTAGGCAGTTGTAGCACAGCGCCCTCCAGGCATGACATGGCTGTTGCCGTCTTGAAATTCAAATACATGTGAATAACACTTAGACAGGAGCAGGTCCGTTATCCATTCACTCTCAGGAGAGCAGGGGGGGGGGGAGGAGCTCCTCATCTGAGATTCCAGCACAGCAAGGAATTGTGACTGGAGCCTCTGAAACAGAATGTGAGCCAAGTGTGTCTGTGGGAGAGCACAGAACCCTGAGTTAACATGGTGTGCTGGATAGTTTTATGTCAGCTTGACACAAGCTAGAGGCATGGGAAAGGAAAGAACCTCAGTCTTATGCCTTCATAAGATCAGGCTGTAAGTACGTCATTTTCTTATTTAGTGATTGATTGGGAGGGCCCAGCCCATGGTGGGTGGTGCCATCCCTGGGCTGGTGGTCCTGGGTTCTATAAGAAAGCAGGCTGAGCAAACCGCAAGGCCAGTAAACAGCACCCTTCATGGCCTCTGCATCGGCTTCTGCCTCCAGGCTCCTGTCCTGCATGAGTTTCTGTCCTGACTTCCTTCAGTGATGGGCTACAGTGTGGAAGTGCGAGCCGAATGACCCCTCCCCAAGTCCTTTGGCCATGGTGTTCCATCGCAGCAACAGTCACCCTAACTGGGACAGATGGGCTCTTAGGTGCAGAGAGGAGGAAGTCGCAAGAGTCCTCCATTTGTAACAACATTGACTAACTGGTCCATGAAGGACAGTGCGGTAGATTCTGTCACTCACTAGTCACAGACAGATGTGGAAATACAAAAAGGAAAAAACAGTTTCTGGATACCAAACTGAAGATCACACTGTCTGAGAAGTATGTGAATGAGGTTTATGAACTGTCACACTGAGGACAGGGCCTTCATATTCATACAGTTAGTATACTCCATGTGTCAGAGAACATTACTTGAAATGGTATTTTCCCCCATGGCCTCAGAATATTTTTGTCATTATTTTAGTTTTGTTTCCTGTTATTGGTAGAACCAAATCAGCTGGTTTCTTAGGCTTCAGTCCAATTCCCCCTGACGATGCTACCTCCCCTGCCTTTCATTTTTAAAAATATTACATTTTTAAATGTTTAGATGATCTTATATATGCTTACAATGTGTTTTGATTCTATACACCCTTCCAGCTCCAACTCTTCTCAAATCCATCCTCCATCTCCTCTGCCCTATCCCCTCTCCTCTCGTCTCTGGGTTGTTGTTGTTATTGTTGTGGTTGTGGTTGTATAACTCACCGAGGCCAGTCTGTGACGTCCAGACTCGGGTGTGCAGCCGTCAGCTGGAGCACACTTGTCTGCCAGGGGTCCCATTCTTAAAAAAAATTGATTCCCCCCTCCCCCAGAAGCGATCAGCTGTCAATAGTTCCTTAAATAGGGCTGAGTGCTGGTGATCCCCACCCCCAATCTGGACCGCTGACTGGTTTCATCTTGCATGGTCTTGTCAGGTAGTCATAGCTGCTGTATGTTCATGAGTATGGCAGGCCTGTCATGACCAGAAGACATTGTTTTATCCCCAACTTCCCAAACCCCTGGCTCTTAGGATCTTTCTGCCCCATCTTTCTGTGATACTCCCTGAACCTTGCGGGGAAGGGTGTGATACAGTTGTCTTGGTTATGGCTGAGCACTCCACATATACTTATTTTCTGCACTTGAACCAGTTTCCTGCATTAATCACCATCCACTGCACAAAACTTCTCTGATGAGATCTGAGACTCACACTAGTCTATGGGTACAGAGATACTTAATTAATTTAGTTCTATACTATGTTCATTTAGCAAAATGATAGTGATAAGTTCACCCCCAGCACCTGTGAGTGTCCTAGTCATGGCTTTAGCTCTATAGTCCAGACACGTGTTTCCTCCTATGGAGCGGGCATTAAATCCAATCAGAAAGAGGATGCGGACCCCATGACGTCCTTGCCACTATCACACCCATGCTACGCCACTTTTCACCACCTCCTTTGCCAGCCCTCTAATGCTGGCCCCGTTTTCTTCTGACAAGTGGCAGGAGGAGCTGGCCGGGTTTCTTAGTTACAGATAAAGGAATTCATAATAATTGCTTCACGTACAAAAACATTTAAGGGAAGTGGTTAAATAACTTAGGAGACTTAGAAGAAATGGTCTCTAAGCCAGGCTTCTGGGAAGAACCTTCCCGGCTGCTGGGGAAAGCTGCTCCCTCTACCGTAACTGGAAGCTTTGGCTCTCTCTGGCTCCAGGACTGCCTGCCTCTGTCACATGCACATGCAGATGTTGTCCATGCCCTGCCGTCTTCCCACAAAGCTCAGAGCCTTGGTAGACAGACTTTCTGTCCCACCAGCCCGCTCCCAAATAACCATACAGAAACTTAATATTAATTACAAATGATTGGCTTTTAGTTAGTAAAAAGCTTAGGCTTGTTACTAACTAGCTCTTACAACTTAAATTAACCCATATTTCTTATCTATTCTCTGCCACATGGCAGTACATTTTCTCAGTATGGCATACTCATCTCCTGCTTCCTCTGTGTCTGGCTGGAGACTCCTCAGACTCCGCCCTTCTTCTTCCCAGCATTCTCTCTGCCCTGAAAATCCTGCCTAGCTATCAGCCAATCAGCTTTTTATTAACAATGAGAGCAACACATTTTCACAATGTATAGAAGGAATATTCCACAGCATTGGTCTCCTTGTTTATAACTGTAAATGATGTCTCCATTCGAGGCCATTGAAAATCACTCACTGGGACTTATTAGTCAATCAGCTGAACATCAGGCCTCTTGGGAGTTAAATGAGCTGTTCTTGGTCCTGTACCTGCAGTGGCTCTGGTTATGCTGTTTGGGGTGCAGAGGTCCAGTAGTTTGTAGATAATTACAAAAGATGTCAGTGGCCAGTAGTTGAGAACTCTGCAATTGTGACCAAGAAGTGAGGTGTCAGGCAGGTCTAGAGAAAACATCTGGGACAGTGGGATAGGTAACAGGCATCCTGGCCTTCGACTTCAGATGTTCAAGCACCTGGGCATCTGCTTGACTACTGTGCCCTGCATGGCTGAGGGCTGGGAAAGGAATGTGGAGCCAGTCAGGGGGGCTGGCTCTGTTTCTCAATTGCCGTTCTAGCAAAATAGGTGGCTGAGTTTGTGCCAGAGAGGCAATAAGGAGAATAAATGGGAGCATTAGGCCTCGGGTGCCTTCTGCATGAAAATGATGGGCACTAAACCTGTCAAGAGGACAGTGTGCATGGGAATACACCACCACGCACTGGAGCACAGATCCTTGGAACTTGAGTGAGGACAGTTAGAAGTACTGTGCTGTCATTAGTCACATCCCAAAATATCCCTTAAATCAGGTAGAATTGTGGTGACAGCGACCATTTAATTTGGCTGTTCAAAGGTCATTTGGGCTCTTACTAGTGTACTGTCAGTAGGGGTTGGCTTCTAGACCCATGCAGATAGAGGTCTGCTTGGTTCCCAGAGTAGAGGTCGTAAGATCTGAGCCAGCTGCTAGGCCCCAAACACCTGAATGTGCTGGACAAGGCAAGAGGGCTGAACCCCAAAGCAAAAGGCAGGAGGCCTCACTTTTTTTTCCTTCAGGATCTGGTCATGTGAGAAGTTTTAAGAGGGAACTAAAGGAATCCAAGGCTATTAGAGGGGATATTGCTACTGTGTTTTGTAAATAAATGAGCAGATTGTATGTGCAGCAAGTTATAAGGGCTGTTCACACAAGAGCAGAGTAGGGTATTATCAGAAAATACAACTTACCACCAAATGCATCGGATACACATTTAATGAAGCGCAAATCAGGGGATATTAGGGCTATAAAGGCCCTGACAATTATCTGGCTCAACCTGCTCTTTTGCCCAGATGAGGGAAATAAATACAGAGATGTGTCTCAAGTTCCTGCAGCCTATGATGGAGCTCTTTGTCATCTGGCTCCCTTCCTCTGCCCATCCTTGTCACTGCTGTCCTGCTGCAGGGACCTTCCCTGGCCACACAAGTGAATTTCATGGTACTAATCAAACTTATCAAAGCCCTTGGGGTGAAGGAGGGAATGGACTGAGTCACGTTGTTAGGAGACCCCAACAGGCCGTGGGTCAGGAACCCGCAGAACAGTCTCTCTCGTCTCTCGGAGGTGACCTGAACTTGGGCTAGTGGCTGGCCCATCCCTCTGCCCATCTACTGAGCTGCGGGCAGCTTAAGGGTGCTTGGGGTGGGGAGGTATAAGTCACAGGGGAAATCGATGCTCCTACTTTGAATACTCCAAAAGTCTCCACCAAAAGTCACATTGACTTCCTGTTCCTCTGGTTCTTAGTCTTTCCATCTGCTCCATAGTGATCCATGAGCTTTAGACACAGAAGTTGGGTTGTGGGTGTATCAGTTGGGGATGGGCTTCACAGCTCTGCATTTTGATCAGCTGTGATTTTTTCTGAATGGTATCCATTTTTTGCAAAGAGAAGTGTCTTTGGGGAGGGGTGAGGTATAAGGACACATATTTAGAATGTAGTTAGGATTTATGCTGGTTTAATTAGTTAGTGGCTATAGGTTCTTCTCCAGTATTCATGACTATATTAGTCGCCAGGGGTTGGCTAAATTTACAGTACCAGGCATAGCTTATAAGAGCCACAGGAAAAGGAAGTTTGCTATGAGATTGTCTCCTAGGAATGTCAGAGAAGCTACACCATGAAGTCTCACTAACATGGCTGTCTAAATATGACCTGGACAAAGATGGCACCAATAGACATACTAACATGGAAGGGGGGAAGCTCACCAGGCTTCAACTCTAAACAAGGAACTACAGGAAACTAAGGAACGCTGGGGGCAGAAACAGTCTTCGCCAGGGACGAGTGCACCGGCTGGTTATCTGATACCAAATGTCAGCCCTGAAATCATACATATAAGATTAGATGACCGAGGAGGTTGTATTTATGTATTTAGGAATACACACACACAAGAGAACAATTAAAAAAAGAGAGTCATGAATCTGAGAGAGAGCAAGGGTGGGCACATGGGAGGGGGTAGAGGGAGGAAAGGGAATGAGGGAAATGATATTTTATGATGTCAAAAAATAAAAAAAAAAATGTAATTTTTAAAAGGTTGTGTTACATCTTACCCTCACTGTGAAGTAGGTAGTAAGATATGGTGTAGCTAGAGTTTTCCTGCCTGACCCACAGTCAGGACAAATCTGTCACCTGCCAGTCCCACAGCCTCTCAGACCCAACCAAGTAAACACAGAGACTTATATTGCTTACAAACTGTATGGCCGTGGTAGGCTTCTTGCTAACTGTTTGTATATCTTAAATTAATCCATTTCTATAAATCTATACCTTGCCATGTGGCTCATGGCTTACCGGAGTCTTCACATGCTGCTTGTCATGGCGGTGGCTGGCAGTATCTCTCTGACCCAGCCTTCCACTTCCCAGAATTCTCCTCTCTCCTTGTCCCGCCTATACTTCCTGCCTGGCCAATCAGTGTTTTATTTATACAGAACAATATCCACAGCAATATGGGGCTAGGTGAGGCCTTTAAGAGGTGAGAAGGATGGATAAGGAAAGATTGAGGTCTGTGGATGGATTTGGTGTATTGATGGGGTATCAAGGAGTGGTTTGTCTTCTGACCCAGACCTGCGGGTCATTCTTCAAAGAGAGAACCAGGAGAGCAGAAGGTAAGAAGATACACAGAGAAGATGAAGTTTGGGATCGGGAGGTCTTGGACAAGCTAGGTCTTACACCAAGCAAGCTTATTACGAAGTACTTCCAGGGAGAGTGGGACAGAGTAAGCCGTATCACACACGGGACACGGTCGGCAGGAAGCTGATCAGGCAATGTTGCAGAGGAACACAGGCTTCTCAAGAGCATTGCAGACCAAGCCCACGGCAGCCTTGGGACCGACAGCTCCAGTCTCTTCTGGAGGAAAAGCCAAGTTCCCAGGGACCAGCACCTCAACTCCTTCAAGTCTCAGCCCCAGACTGGCCTGGCCAAGTCCACTCCTGAGCAAGGACACAGAACTAGGTTCCTGTTGTCCTTCCGTCAGGGCTCTGAGAACTGGTCCAGCTCTCAACAGTGTTTGAGAAGCCAACCTGTTCCCCTTTGTACTGCTTGCCATGTGGTGTTCTCTGTCACACTGTGACCAGCCGCAGATCTCACATCCAGTGCTAGGCAATGTCACTACCATGCTCTGTGACTTCTGGGACCACAGGTCAAATAAACTTTCTATCTTTATAAATCATTCACTCTGTGATACCCATATGTAGCAACAGAAAGCCAACCCCAAAAGCACCTGCCTCTGGGAAGCTTGCCTTACCCTACCATTTATACACAGCTTCTTTTTTTTATTAAGAAAATTTTTTATTCATATTACATAGCAACCAAAGATTCCCCCTCTTCTCTTCTCCTGCCTCTCCAGCCTCCCCCTCCCAACCACTCCCTATTCCCTTTTAAAAGAAGGTAAGGCCTCCCATGGGGAGGCACATCCAGTAGAGGCAGGTCCAAACCCTCCCCCTGCCTCAAGGCTGTGTGAGGTGTCCTATCATAGGTAGTGGGCTCCAAAAGGCCTGCTCATGCACCAGGGATGGATTCTGATCCTACTGCCAGGGGGCCCCCTGAGCAGATCATGCTACACAATTGATTATGCAGAGGGCCTAGTCCAGTCCCATGCAGGCTCCACAGTTGTTGGTCTAAATTTCATGAGTTCCCACTAGTTTGGTTTGGTTGTCTCTGTAGGTTTCTCCTTCATGATCTTGATGCACTTGCCCATAGAATCCCTCTTCTCTCTCTTCAACTGGACTCCTGGAGCTCAGCCTGGTGCTTGGATCTCTGCATCTGCCTCCATCAGTCACTGGAGAAAAGCTCTGTGATGACAGTTAGGGTATTCACTGACCTGACTACTGGGGTAAGCCAGTTCAATTCAGGCACCCTCTCCACTATTGCTAGTAGTCTAAGTTGGGGTCACCCTTGGGGATTCCTGGGAACTTCCCTAGCACCCAGTTTCTCCCTATCCCCATGATGTCTCCCTCTATCATGGTATCTCTTTCATTGCTTTCTCATTCCATCCCTGTTCCAGTTTGACCATCCCATTCCCTTATGTTCTCATCCCCTATCCCCTACCCTCCATTGCCCCACCCCTCATCCCCAGTTTATTCATGGAGATCTCATCTATTTCCCCTTCCCAGGGCAATCCATGAGTCCCTATTTGGGTCCTCATTATTAGCTAGTTTCTCTGGAGCTGTGGGTTGTAGTCTGGTTATCCTTTGCTTTATATCTAATATCCACTTATGAGTGGGTACATACCATGTTTGTCCTTCTGAGTCTGGGTTGCCTCACTCAGGATAATGTTTTCTAGTTCCATCCATTTGCCTGCAAACCTCATGATGTCATTGTTTTTCACTGCTGAGCAGTACTATATTGTGTATATGTACCACATTTTCTTAATTCATTCTTTGGTTGAGGGGCATCTAGGTTGTTTCTAAATTCTGGTGCTTACAAATAATGCAGCTATGAACATAGTTGAGCATGTGTCCTTGTGGTATGATTGAGCATTCCTTGGGTATATGCCAAGTGGTATAGCTGTGTCTTGAGGGAGACTTATTCCCAATTTTCTGAGAAAGCACCATACTGATTTCCAAAGTGGCTGTACAAGTTTGCACTCCCACCAACAGTGGAGGAGTGTTTCCCTTGCTCTACATCCTCTCCAACATAAGCTGCCATAAGTTTTTTTTTTTTTTTTTATCTTAGCCATTCTGACAGGTGTAAGATGGTATCTCAAAGTTGTTTTGATTTGCATTTCTCTGATGACTAAAGATGTTGAGCAATTCCTTAAATGTCTTTCCGAAATTTGAGATTCTTCTGTTGAGAATTCTCTGTTTAGCTCTGTAGCCCATTTTTAATTGGATTGTTTGATATTTTGATGTCTAGTTTCTTGAGTTCTTTATATATTCTGGAGATCAGCCCTCTGTCAGATGTGGGGTTGGTGAAGATCTTTTCCCATTTTGTAGGCTGTCACTTTGTCTTATTGACCGTGTCCTTTGCCCTACAGAAGCTTCTCACTTTCAGGAGGTCCCGTTTATTAATTGTTGTTCTCAGTGTCTGTACACACAGCTTCTCACCTCATCTTTGTCACCTCCTCTTCCTCCTTTTCCTCCCCCCTCACATGTGCACCTGTGTAAGTGTGCACATCTGTGCACACACATGTGGAGGCCGGAAGTCAGCTTGGAGTGTCTGTCTTTCACTCTCCACCTGGTTATCTTTGGAGATAGGGTGTTTCACTGAACCTGGAGCTCAGCAGTGGGTCTGGTCAGCCTGTCTCCACCCTTCCCTGCGCATGGATAGGGTTGCAGCTGCGAGCTACACCACCCAGCTTTTTAGAAGCTAGAAACCAAACTCAGCACAGCAAGCGCTTTTCTGACTGAGTCGCCATCTCTCCAGCCCCCCATCTTTCTGATCTTACAGTAAGTTATATTGTGTGTTCTTTTCAATGTGCTTTTTACTGACAGATGAAAAATACTCTGATAAAATTATTTTGCTGATAGATAAAATTGTTAAATTTGTTCTTCTTGATTATGAAAATGATTCTTACTGATACAAAACATAAGCATGTTTATAGGGTATCATGTAAAGTTTTCATATATTGTGTCATGTTTAATCAGGGTAAGCACATGTGTTTCCTCAAAACTATTTCATTATTATGAGAACATTCCAAATACGTCCAGCTTTTTAAAATATACACGATATTGTTGCAACCAGCTCCCATATCATGACACAGAGACTTATTATTAGTTTTGAATGCTTGGCCGTAGCTTAGCTCTTTTAACTCAAATTAACCTGTTTCTCTTTATCTACCTTTTGCCTTGGCGCTTATTCACTTTCTTATTTCTGTATATCTTACAGCTTCTCTATGTCTGTCTGTCTGGTGTCTGCCAGGCTTCTTGCCTCAGGCGTATTACTCATTCTCTTCTTCTCTTGTTCGTCTCTTTTCTTGAGCCCAGATTTCTCTTCCTATTTATTGTTTCTGCATGCCAGCCCCACCTATTCTTTCTCTGCCTAGCTATAAGCTGTTCAGCTCTTTATTAGATCAATCAGGGGCCTTAGGCCGGCAAGGTAAAACAGATGCAACACATCTTTACATAATTAAACACACAACCTTACATCGTTAAACAAATGCAACATAAGCAAAAGAAATACACCTTTACACAGTTAAAGTAATATTCTGCAGCATAAATGAATATACCACATCTTTGCCTAGTTAAAACAATATTCTACAACACGATGTAATTGTGAACAGTCAGGTGACTGTGCAAGAGCAGACAAGAAACTTTTCCTCATCTAACCCAGCCTCTGCTGATCAACCTCCCACCCTGCTGTTCTCCCTGCCTCCGCTCTACTTGTCTCTTCTGTGAAAACTACTCTGTGTGTCTCTGTCTCTCTCTCCATTTTGTGTGTGTGTGTGTGTGTGTGTGTGTGTGTGTGTGTGTGTGTCCACGTGCGAGATCATGAAGTACTTGTCTTTTGCTTCTTGGTTTATTTCACTTAACACAGTGCTTTGTACCCCTGTTGCAGCATATGACAGGATTCCAACCTTTTAATAATGACATTATATCCTATTTTGTAATGTGCCACATTTTCTTTATCTTATCGGCTAATGTGGCTGTGTGCTGGTTAGTTTTTCTCAACTTGCCATAAACTAGAGTCACCTTGGAAAGAAGGAACCTCAGTGGATGAACTGCCTCCACCAGATTGGCCTGAGGGTGTGTCTGTGGGGCATTTCTTGAGTAGTGGTTGATATGGGAAGACGCAGCTCACTCTGGGTGGTGAACCCCTGGACAAGTGGTCCTGGTTGTGTTAGAAAGGTGGCTGAGCAAGCCATGGAAAGCGGGTGAGTAATCATCATTTGTCCATGGTTCCTGCTCCAGTCCCTGCCTCCAGGCTCTGGCTTCCCTAAACAAAGGGCTCTAACTTGTAATCAAAACCGGTCCTTCCCTGCCAGTATTTAATCATAGCAACAGAGAAACAGACTAGAACAGACACTATTACCAGGGACATGGGATCTTATTGTGATGGACCTGACCATGTGGCTTGTATGCCTTGGAATATTCTGTGAGAGGATGTGGAGAACTTTGGAGCTCTGAGTGCTCAAGGCCTAATGAACTGTTATGGGAGGGAGCTTGGAATATAATGCTGAGAGCAATGCAGGCAGACAATGGAGGCCTGGCTTGTAAAACTTCTGAGGGAGGGTTGAGAGTCCCAGGAAGACTGTTAGGGCCATCGGAGTGACACTTTGGATGAAGAATCTATGGTTTCTGGGCAGATGGGTCTGAGACCAGCACCACTGAAATGAAACCTTCGCTTTACCAGGACAACAAATGCTGGCTAGTTCAGCTGTGATTAAGAGAGCAGCATCATGTAGGTCTCCAGGGAGGTGTTTCCTCAGGGTCACCACACAGAAGCTGTGGTCCAGAGAGCACCATAGCTTCCTCTCAAGCTGGAAGCCAACCTTGGTACTTACGTAAGAGTCTCCCACATGGCAATGGTTTTGAAGGATTGAGGAATCATGGAGGGCAGCTGAAATTTGGCACTATGAGGGGCCAGGAGAAACTGTTGGCTAAAATGCCATGACCACAGCATATTAGAGTGCCAGACATTGGATGAACACCAAGGACAGTGGCAGGTGTGGGGCCGAGTTACCACCAGTCCACTAGACAAGCTGTGTGTGCTGTGGATGGCAGAGCGCAGAGGTGGGGTTATACAAATCCTTTGGAGTCCAGAAGCTATTAAATGAGTCCCAGACATCAGACACTGAGCTGTTCACACTGTTGGACTTTGGTTTTGCCTCAGTGTTTTTACACCCTGGTTTACTCTTTGGAGTAAGATTGCATTTCTCCTTTTTTAAAAAAAACAAGAACTTTTTCTTTAAAACATAGTGAGACTTTGAGCTTTTAAGGTGTTTGAATTTTTTAAAAACTGTGGGAGTTTTAAAGTTTTACTATATTTTATATTGTGACATGAAATCTTGATAAGCGAGAAAGAAAGGTTTTGGTTCAATGGCGATGCGTTTGTGTGCGTTGGTGGGTCAGTTGACAGTGGGTCAGTTGACAGTGGGTCAGTGGATGGTGGGTCAGTTGACGGTGGGTCAGTTGTTGACGGTGGGTCAGTGGATGGTGGGTCAGTTGACGGTGGGTCAGTTGACGGTGGGTCAGTTGTTGACGGTGGGTCAGTGGACGGTGGGTCAGTGGACGGTGGGTCAGTGGACTGTGGGTCAGTGGACGGTGGGTCAGTGGACTGTGGGTCAGTGGACGGTGGGTCAGTGGACGGTGGGTCAGTGGACGGTGGGTCAGTGGACAGTGGGTCAGTGGACGGTGGGTCAGTTGTGCTCCTGAGTTTTGTCAACCACACAAACCGCAGTCACTTAGGAAGAGGGACCCTCAGCCAAGGAACTGCCTCCATCAGTGTGGCCTGTGGATGCGTCTGTGGGACATTTTGTGATTAATGACTGATGTGGGAGGTGCCAGACCACAGTGGTATCATCATTCTGGCTTTCTGAAATGGTGACCTAACAATCTCAGTTCTTCGGCCTGAGCTGGAATTAGAGGTGTTGCTGCCTCTAATCTCAAGTCTTTTTATTATTTCAGCTGTAGTAATAGGACTTTGATTTGCATTTTCCTGATGATTTCTGGCATTGAATACTTTCTCACTTAGGTGTTGGCCATTTTCGAGTGAGAAAGGCATGCTTGAGTCTACCAAGCTTTCTGTTTGTTTTAAGACAGGGTCTAATTATTTAGCCCAGGCTAGCCTCAGACTTAGGGTTTTCCTGCCATCTTCTCCTGTGCTCCGGGATTATAGCTGTGCAGTTGCTACAAATCCAAATTGTTTGGAGGCCCTGGTGTCTGTGAACTTGCAATCAAAAAAACCTATTGATAAGCCTGTCATAATGATCAGGGATCACCTTTGTGATAATATTATGGTCCTTTATGGTTAAAAAAATGCATAT
Source organism: Peromyscus maniculatus bairdii (assembly GCF_049852395.1). Taxonomy (NCBI): domain Eukaryota; kingdom Metazoa; phylum Chordata; class Mammalia; order Rodentia; family Cricetidae; genus Peromyscus; species Peromyscus maniculatus. The sequence continues at coordinate 37,826,581 of NC_134854.1, read as the reverse complement.
TTTGCTGTTATCTCTTACTATTGCTGTGGACTATATATTTATATGTACCAAATTTATACATGTAATTTCCAGAGAATTAGTTGTAAAACATTCACCAGTACACTTCTGCCTTCACAAATACAAAAATACAATATGACAACTCAAAAATTTTGAAAAGATGAGAAGAAGGAACAAAGAGTGTGGCGTGTTAGCATCAGAAATAGCTTGAATACAAAACCTCACGTCATTGACTTGGACAAGAGCTGTGAGTTGCTACAGATTCACTTCTAAAGACCCTAGCATATCCCATTCAAAGAAAAAAACTGAGAAAAAATTCAGTTTTCATGTGTGGTGACACAGTAAAGGAATTTCATTGTGAGTCTGTATAAAGGGACAGTGCACTGTAATTGCTAGGTCACAGATCCTCTGGATGCCTTTTTCTCTCTCCCAGAAATCAGGCCACATCCCCTTAGAAAAAAAAAGGGCCAGGCCACCCCAACCCAGCCTGATGGTGCAGTCAATTCTTAGCAGAAGACCTAACCCAGCCCCTCGCTCCTCCTTGTGACCACAGGAAAGCTTATGGCTTCACCTAGTGCCTGGCTCCAGGTCCCCAGACTAACCTAGGCCAGGCTAAATCACGTGGTGTGGACCTTCCAGCCAGCCCCTCTGGAAACTTCACAAATTGGCTTTGTTCAGGGGATCTGAAGTCTTGTTCTTCAGGTGCCGTCCTAAGGACAGCTGTCCTTCCTAATGCAAGGTCTGAAGGCCTGCCCCCTGCTGGGCACCATCTCCTAACACTTTTCTGAAGGGTAATCTTGACTTAGCTCATTTTCTTAACCTCATCCTCTTTCTTTTAATCTTTAACAGTAATACACTTGAGTAATGCCTTCAGAGCAGGTCCTCATGAAGAGTCTTTCGAGTGTTCCCTGGGAGGCCTATTTTCCAAGGATGGAAATGTCTTGACAGAGTTATTTATGTGAGAATACATTTGAAGTATTTATGGGTAAAAATCATTTCAACTGTAGGATTTGCTTTAAACTGCAGTCTCTTAGTCCATTTGGAGCTGCTGTGCTGGGTAATGTATAAAGTACAGAAACACTATCTTGCAGGCCTGGAGGCTAGGAGGTACAGCGTGAGTTCTTCCTGTGTCCTCACAGGGCAGAGGCAGAGGCGATCACACTGCTTCCTCCCACGCAGAAGGGTGAAAAAGGGAGACAAGAAACCCACTCTCTCCTGTCTCCCTCCTCCCGTCTGTGCCAGGGGTTGAACCCAGGATCTTTGTTCATGTTAGGCAAGCGCTATACCACCAAACTATACCCTCCAGCCCTACAAATGCTGACAATGACATCAATCCGTTCTTGGAGGATCAGCCCTTATGACAAACCTATCCTGCTAGATCCACCTTGTTGCATTCAGAATTAAGTTCCTAACCAATAAATTCCAGAGGACACATTCAGATTGTAGCTATATTATGAAACCACACACACACACACACACACACACACACACACACACACACGTGCGCGCACGCGCACGCGCACACACACACACATCCAGTGGTGTGGATAGTTAAAGAAAAGGAAACATTTGGAAAGGTTGAAGTGGGATGATGTAAAATGAGGATTCACTACACTTTAGCATCTACTGTAAGACCGAATCTAATTCAAGTGTTCCTTCTCTTTCATTTTACCACAGTGCCCCCTCCCTCCAGGCCAGCTGCTCTGTAGGTTTCCCACCTGGGAATTTTTCTGTTGCTCCCACACAGTGACTGGACATTGCTACTCTAGCAGAGAAATGCACCAAATGTAGATGTTCTACAGAGTGACACAGGGTAGGGAGACTTGAACAGACACAAAAAGAAAGAGGTGAGGTTATATGACCAAGGAAAAGAGTCAGAATAGAAAGGAGCAGAGTCTACACGGAAGATGAAATGGGGTGCAAAACCCATGAAGTTGAGCGTCAAACAAGCAGGAAGAAACACCACAGACCTTCACACACTTCTGACTTCTTTGTCTGACAGAATCCCTGCTTCCTCACCCTGGCGTCTTAACTCCGGCTGAGGTAGACATGGAGCAAGGTGCCAGACCGTGTTCCCTCTGGCTTCGTGGAGATGAAACTTCAGAGGGAACCTGACAAGTGCTCTTGAACTACTGCTGAAAGGAAGGCCAGCAGCACTTTGGACCACACCTGCAATGAAGGCACAGCATCTTCGTCTCCGCCACCTTGGGAGTCGTTGCACATCAAATACACAGAGAACTACTGGCAGAGCAATCAGACCCAGATTTCCCTGCAGGCAGCACTTTATGCCATAAGTTAATGGCACTTCATCAACATCAGCTTGTCTGTGCTTCCTCATTCGTTTGCACTCTATGAGAAACTGCTTTACCATAATTTTTCATTAGCTTCACAAGTTATGTCATTTGGAGGCACATAAGGTGGCTAATATCTTAATTATTTTTTAACTCTTTATGATCAGAGATTTAAGGGCCAAATGCTGGTGACTCATAGTGTGTTTAGGCCCCTGAGACATACCCATGATTAAAGATTAGTTGTAAATAGCCTTACAATAGAGGAACACATATACACAGCCTCAGGCCTTGGTGCCCTGCACCAGCAGAGTGGGTCACTGTTTCTTCAGGCTGACTCACTGCCCTTACTTGTAGCTGCTAAGACAGGTGGCTCTGCTTTCTGCATAGCTCAGAGGAGGAAGGACATCTTACTCACCAGGAAGAATGTCAAATCCACAGTCATCTGACCCTAGGAAAAGCTTGCCAACCAAAAAGCTTGGTCTTCATGGGGGAGTAGCTGGGGTGTTTTCTTGATTTGAACAATGGTCCCAGACAAATTTCAAAACTGAAATGCAACTGTGGGAAGCGGGTGTTTTATTAAAGAATAAGTACACTATTGGGGAACTGTTGTCTCAGTCATGTATGCAGTGGTGTGTACTCAGACATGGCATGAAATGTGTTTTTAAAATGTTAGTCAAGGGGATAGAGGTGGCTCCATGGTTAAGAGTCTTTACTGATTATGAAGAAGACCTGGGTTCAATTCCCAGCACCCATATGGTACAAATATGCCCTTATTTTCTGGCCTCTGCATACACATGGTGCATGTAAACTCATACATATATACACACATATGTATACATACATGTAAACTCATACATATATACACACATATGTATACATAATTAAAAGAAACTTCAAAGCATGAGTCAAGTCAAAGGCCCACAAGAACATCACTCTGAGAGATAATCATTTGCCCCTAGATGCAGATGTCTAAGAAGCTGAGATTCAGGCAAGCTCGTCAACCAGTGCTTAAGCAGTCCCTCGATAAAAGCTGGTAAAGTCAATCATTCCTTTGTGACGTCTTACTTCCCCAAGAGATGTGAGCAGAGCAAATTCTTCTACTGAAGTAATGGAGTTAGCAGTATGCCTTTGTTCCTTGACAAAACAGATATTTATTGAGTCATTTGAAGGCGCTGGGAATAATGGTAGGGGAGAAAAACCTGTGAGGGCCCACAGAGATTCTCTAGTAAGGCCTTACTCAAGGTCAGAAAGTCTGAGCTTGCTTTACCCAGCAGGGCTGCATAATGGGATGATTTGGCCAAGGGCATGGTTACCAGGTGTTTTGAAGGGTCTACACTTGTTGATACTTTATACCTTGACCTTCAAAGGGGGAGTTCTTTGGCCCCTCCTCTTGCTGATGTATAAAATGCCTATCATAAATAAAGTCATGGCAACTGGGTATTGACTCAGGGCCCTCCCAAAGCTATCCTGTGTCTCTGTCTTTCTCATCGTCTTTGTCTATATTTCTATCTAATATCTCCTCATTCCTCTCTTGTCCCTTTAAGAACCCTTCAACAGGTTGGAGCTGGACTTCAACAAAGACCAAAATCCCCTTCTTAGTGGAGATTTGATTTGGGAGTCATAGGGGAAGCATAGTCTAACGAGCCTGGTAGAATATATGCTAAATGGGCTGGCGAGATGGCTTAGAGGGCAAAGATGTTTGACGCCCAACTTGACAACCTTTGGTTCCCAGGACATGGTGGAAGGAGAAAATTGATTCTGTGAGTTGTTCTCTGACCTCCACACAGATGTTGTGGCATGCACACCGATAAGTAAAAATATACAATGTAATAAAAATTTAAAACAGAAAATGTAATGGTTGTAAATGCTAAGGAAAATAATTAGAAAATGAACTGGGCATGGTGGTATATACCTATAATTCTAGCATTCAGGAAGTTGAGGCAGGAGGATTGGTGGTTTAAGTCCAGCCTGGGTCATATAGTGAGATCCTGTCTCAAAGAGCAGGGGAAACAGAAGGATGATGGTGTACCCTTTGAGAGTAAGGGGTGATCTGTGTTCTGTTTCTTTAGAACAAATCACTACACACTTAGTAAGTTAAAGTAATAAGTGCATTTACTATCTCACAGTTCCTATGGGGTCAGGAGTTTGGACTGTTCGTTCATCTGTGCCCCCTGTTCAGGTTCTCACAGGATGCAGGCAAAGTGTCTGCCAGCAACATCCTTACTTGGAGACTTGTCTGGAGTGGCTCTTCTCCAAGAGCATCCATTGCTGGCAGCGTTTAGTTCCTATGATTGTGTGACTAAGGATTTTTTGGAAAGCTGTGCCCTGTGGAGACTACCCTCAGATCCTATTGGTCTTGCAGTTCCATTGACCCTTTCAGGACATGGCCACCTCAAGCCAGGAAGGATAAAACTCATGCTCTGGTCTACCAAGACAGTCTCACACCATGCAACATCATTTCAAGAGTGTCATTGCCTGGCCATAAAATGTAGCCCATCAAGAAAATAACATGTTATCTTTGACAATTTTTATTGTAAGAGACGAGTGATAAGACATTCACTGCTGTAGCTGGTGGCATGAACCCAGGAGAATGGAGCCTAAAAATGAGGCAGATTAAAGTCTCATGCAGTAGCGAATTTTATTCAGAGTACCAGGCAATTTATACTTTAAGGGTTAAGAAGGATCACATGAGTAAAGTATACAATCACAAGGACTAGCCACATGTGACACAAACATGTTTTTCCATAGAGGCACATGAATAACAACAGCTGAAGTAAACTCACTCCTATCCACTACTCCTGGGAGGAGCATTCCAAGAACAATTCTGTGTTTTGAAGAAACTGAGGTCACAAGACTCTTACCTGTTTTTCTTGGAGTTTTCTCATAAACACTCAGAATTCTCACATGACTTCATTCTTAGACTGTGTTCTGACATCTCCCTGCCCACCCCTTTTTAATTTTTAAGAGCAGGATGTCCAGAGTGGTTTTGATTTGAGATGTTGTAGATAAATCTAATTGTCATCTGTTACATAAATATCCTATGAGCAAGCAAATTATAATATTAAAACAGTGAAATTATTATGTGCAATACTCTGCCACCAAGAATGGACATCTAAACTATGTCCAGTACTAATGGTTGCATTCTTATATTGGTCAGAAAAATCTAGAGAATAGCTTGAAAAGAATGTAGTTGAAAGTTTTTCTATGTCCTGCCCAGTCCCACAGCTGCTCAGACCCAAATAAACACACAGAGGCTTATACTACTTTTAAACTATGGCCATGGCAGGCTTCTTGCTAGCTAGCTCTTATATCTTAAATTAACCTATTTTTATAAATCTATACCTTGCCATGTGGCTTGTGGTTTACTGGTACTTTACATCTTGCTTCTCTTGGGGGTGTCTCAAAGCATCTGCCCCACTCTCCTTTCTTCTCCCACTGTCTCTCTTGGATTTCCTACCTGGCTCCATCCTGCCCTGCCATAGGCCAATGCAGCTTTATTTATCAACCAATCAGAGCAACACATATTCACAGCATACAGAAAGACATTCCACAGCATTTCCCCTTTTCTATCTAATAAAAAAGGAAGGCTTTAATGTCAACATAGTAAAATTATATATAAAACAAAAGTTATAAAGCAAGAATTATAGTTACAATATCCAGTCTAGTAATACTTGGCAAAGTCAAAGAAAATATTTTCTTTATCCTATATTTGTGAGTCCAAGGTTTCATATCTACCTTTTATCATAACCAAGGAAAACCATAATTATAACTATTTAGTCTTCAAGTACATCAAAGACCTCAGAAGGATACAATATTAATTAAGTAAACAGGAAAAGTATTGTAAGTAACTTCCAAAAATCTAGAATGACAGAGACAGCTATCTGCCTGGACAGTCATTCAAAGTTCCTCTGCAATGTTGGGGCATCCATTCTCAGCCCATAGGTCTAGAGTCTCTCAGTCACTTCTCTCTGTGTCCTGTTGAATGTTTGGCAGTTTCTTCTGTGAAGCAGGAACCTGAAGGACCATCTTGCCTTGCAAAGTTCAGTGATCCTCTTCCTATGGGTCTTGCATGTCCAGTTTATACGATATTTTGTCAAGCAGTCCAGGCAAGAACAGTTTTTTGCAAAAATGGCTATTTTTGCCAAGAAGAAGATAAACTCCATATGGAGTGTTTTCGATGCCCATCTTCCTTTTGAAAGTAAATTAGTGCTGCCAGGAGCAAATATGTCTTATTGTCCAGAAAAATCTAAGTTCTTAAAACATTTTAAATGCCATAGTCTGTAGATCTCTCAAGAGTTTAAAGATCACTTACCTAATTGAAATACACCTTTATATACCTAAAAATTGTAACTAACATGATTATAAGTTTGATTATCATAGAAAACTAGTTATTAATCTATATTTCTTAATTATCCATTACAATATGAGCTGCACAAACGTAATACCTTAAACAAGAGTAGAAATGTATATACAGTATAACAAAATTAACTTTAAATTTGTATAAATAAACTAAAATCCATAGCAATGTTAAAACATTTTAAACAAGTTATTGCTCTTTAAAAGTAGGTTCAATAATCTACCTTGGTATCATATCATATCTATATTCCCTTTTCTTCTTTAGAAGGAGATTGTATTTATAATCAACCCCTTTAAATAAAAATAAACATTTATAAACAATATTTTTGGAATTTGGGCGTATCTTCTCATACTACTTCTGGCTGGATAGGGGTGCTGGCAATCTTATGGTGACCCTGAGAAATTTAAGAATTATGGTCCAGTCCTGATCGGAATAGTCTGTGACACTGCATTCTCTGAGCCTTGAAGCTGTTCTGCCTCTATCCTGCTCTGCCATCGGCCAATGTAGCTTTATTAACCAATCAGAGCAACACATATTCACAGCATAGAGAAAGATATTCCACAGAAGCCAGGTGGTGGTGGCGCACACCTTTAATCCCAGCACTCAGGAGGCAGAGCCAGGCGAATCTCTGTGAGTTCGAGGCCAGCCTGGGCTACCAAGTGAGTTCCAGGAAAGGCGCAAAGCTATGCAGAGAAACCCTGCCTCGAAAAACCAAAAAAAAAAAAAAAAAAAAGATATTCCACAGCAAAAGAGACCCATATGACATATGACTGGTAGTTCTAGTATCTTGTATAACATAATAGGAATTTTCTTTAATAGAAATACAAATGTTATAATGTCCTATGCAAATGGTTAGTTATTTAAATCCCAAGGAAAAATTAAATGCAACCCCTCTTCACATGGATGAATGAGTTTATTACTGTCTCAGGCCCATTCGTAAACACAGAGTAGTCAGTCAAGTAACTTCTGTCTTGGCGCACAGGGCCTGAACTTGGCGCAGGTAGGCAGCCTTGACTTCTGATGATGTGGTTGATATCTCCTTTTGCCCCTGAGTGTTGCTGGAGGGCTTCTCTCCAGGTTCCCCAAGCCCCGCAGTCCCACAATCCACTTATAAAATAATCACTCAGACGCTTATATCACTTATAAACTGTATGGCCGTGGCAGGCTTCTTGCTAACTGTTCTTTTATCTTAAATTAACCCATTTTTATAAATCTATACCTTGCCACGTGGCTGGTGGCTTACCAGCGTCTTCACATGCTGCTTGTCCTGGCAGTGGCTGCAGTGTCTCCCTCCTCAGCCTTCCACTTCCCAGAATTCTCCTTTCTCCTTGTCCTACCTACTTCCTGCCTGGTCACTGGCCATCAGTGTTTTATTTATATAGAGTGATATCCACAGCACCTGAGCTGGAGGTTTGCTATCTTTCTGGTAACTTTCACTGTCTCTTTGCCCTCAGCAGTCCTTGATGAGCTGGGGCTGGAGGAGCCAAGGAGGAATCCATAGTGTTTAAGTGGATCCATCTGCAATGACAGATGCATACTCCTCCCCAATTTTCTTCTGGAGAAGTAAAATTAAGTCAAGTTAATGCATCAGCTTGCTTATTTCCTTCTGCAATAAAACCAGGGACGTTAGAGTGTGCATGAATATGAGTCTGTTGCTGGAAATAATCCTACAGCATAAGCCAGAGGAAAAGAGAGAGCTAGGCTAGGTAAAGGGTATTATGTACAAAGAAAAGGAAAATACCCCTAGAAGATGAATGTAGCTGGGGTGTAGTGGAGGCAAGGGGAAAGGTGAAACTGTGCGTGTGTGTGTGTGTGCGTGTGTGTGTGTGTGTGTGTAAGGAAATAAGTGGTGTATGCAGAGAATGAATGGGTGGGCATGACATGAGAATGTCAATATGTTATAATCCTAGAATTGTAATCATAAATGTGGTGATATTGTGTTCCCCAAAATATTGTGTACTCTAATAAAATTATCTGGGGTCAGAGAACAGAAAATCCACTAGATACTTAGGATAGGCAGTGGTAGCACACACCTTTAATTCTAGCATTCCAGAGGCAGAAATCCATGTGTTCAAGGATACAGCCAGGCATGGTGTCTCATCACGCCTTTAATCCCAGAAAGTGAGCCTTTAATCCCAGGGGGGTAATGGTAGAAAGCAGAAAGGAATATAAGGCATGAGGACCAGAAACTAGATCATTTGGCTGGTTAAGCTTTTAGGTTTTGAGCAGCACAGTTCAGCTGAGAGCCATTCGGATATGAGGACACAGAGGCTTCCAGTCTGGGGACGCAAGATCAGCTGAGAAGCCGGCCAGGTGAGGTTAGCTGTGGCTTGTTCTGTGTCTCTGATCTTCCAGCATTCACCCCAATAACTGGCCTTGAGTTTGTTTTATTAATAAGACCCTCTAAGATTCATGCTACACATAAATGATCACTTTCTTTCTGAAATCTGCTTCCTATATAGTTGCTTGAAGTAGAATTCATCTTTATAAGGTTCATAGTTCTATGTATTCTGACACACGAAAAGCCATTTAACCACCACCATGGTCAAGATAGAAGCCCGTTATGATGCCCAAGAAGCTCTGGCCATTTTCCTAGCTGCAGTCTTAGGCCATCATTTTTTATTTTTTTACTTTTTCTTTAGTCCCCCCCCCCCTTTATATCTATAGAGTATCATCTAAATGGAATCATACCATGTAGCCTTTATTCTGGAGTCTTTAACTTAGTGTAAATGGAGTTGATATTAATCCATGTGTGGTGTTTGAATGAGAATGCCTCCTTAGTCTCATATATTTGAATGTTTGATTACCAGTGGGTGGCACTGTTTGGGAAGGATTAGGAGGTGTGACCTTCTTGGAGAAGGTGTGTCACTGGGGGTGGGCTTTGAGGTTTAAAAAGGCCGTATGATTCCCGGTTAGCTCTCTGCCTTGTGCTTATGGAGCAGATGTAAGCCCCAGCGACTGCTCCAGTGACATGCCTGCATGCCTGCTGCCACATGGTCATGGACTCTTTGAAACTGTAACAAGTCCCCAACTAAATGCTTTCTTTTATAAGTTGCCTTGGTCATGGTGTCTTCTCACAGAAATGGAAAAGTAACTAAGACACCATGTCACTTGAGTATAAATGCATTCCTTTTTCTTGGTCAGTTGTATCAAATGTACAGACTTTCCATGGGTTGGATGTAAATTCATGAGTTGAAGGATATTAGAATCATTTCCAGTTCTTGGAAGATGGCGATAGCGTCAGGAAAGATATCCATATGCAGGTTTTCAGGTGGATGTAGAATGTTCATCTCTCTCGGGCTGCTACCTCCAAGCAGGATTGCCCAGTGCTCCAGCTCTGTAAGAAGCTGCCGAACGGTCTCCCTAGCAGGTTGTGTCATGCTTCATTTTGATCAGTAGCTCATGTCAACTTGAAAAGCAGAGCCATTCTAGATGACAAAAAATGATAGCTCTCTTTGTTTGGCCTTGGTTTTCCCTGATTACTAATATCTCTTCATATACTCAGTTGCCTTCTTAAGTACCTTTCCCCATTTCTTTTAAAAATGGAGTTGCTTTTGTCACTAAATTTTTAAACTAAAAAATACATTTGGATATAAGGCTTTTATCAGTTGTTTGTATTTTTCCCCAATTTGTTTTTTTCTTTCTATTGTCTTTTGAAGATCAGAGACATAAAATTTTAAGTTCAACAATCAAATATTTAGGTTTTACATTTTGATCAATAATCCATTTAAACATTTTTAAAATTACATTTACTGTTTTTGTGTGTTTGAGTGTGGGTGTCTCAGCTCACTTTTTCACTGCTGTACTAAGCACCATGATCAAGGGAACTTACAGACGGAAGATCTTTTGGGTTTTCAGTTTCAGAGGGAGCATGGCAGGGGCAGGCAGGCGTGGCACTGAGCTGGCTGAGAGCTGGCCTGATACACAAATGTAAGAGAGACACAGAGACACAGAGAGACACACTCGGAAAGGCAGGGACCAAGAGATAGAGACAGAGAGTCACGCAGAGAGAGATGGGAAGAGAGAGAGGAGGGGGAAGAGAGAGACACACACAGAGACAGAGAGATTGGAAGAGGGGGAGAGAGAGAGCAGGAAGAGAGACACACAGAGACAGAGAGAGATGGGAAGAGAGAAAGGAGGGGGAAGAGAGAGACACACACAGAGAGATTGGAAGAGAGGGGGAGAGAGAGAGCAGGAAGAGAGACACACAGAGACAGGGAGAGATAGGAAGAAAGGGGAGAGAAGGGAGGAGAGGGGGAGAGAGGAGGGAGAGACAGCGACAGAGAGACTGGGAGAGATGGGAAAAGGGAGAGAGAGAGAGACTAGAAATGGTATGAGTCGTTTGGAACACCCAAGCTCACCTCCAGCGATATACTTCCCCCAACAAAGCTTCGGCACCAAGCATTTGAATACATGAGCCTATGGGGGCCATTTCCACTTAGACCGCCACAGGGGGTGTGTGGAGGTCAGAGGGCAGCGCTCCTGAATCAGTTACTGTCTTCCACCTGTGTGTCCCAGGGCTGGAACTCCAGCAGTGAGGGTTGGTGACAATTGCCTTTACCTGCAGACCACCTAACTGACCCTATGATCCATTTTAAGTTAAATGTTGAGTACAGTGTGAGATGTGAGTGAAGATGAATTTTTTTCTCACACCTAGTACTCAACTGTCGACAGTCTTCACTTCTTCCATGAGCTGCCACTGTGTCTTTGCTGAGAAGTTGTTGGCCATCTATGTCTGACTGCATTTCTGGACTCTGTTCTGTGCTGTTGTCTGTATGTCCGTCACTTCTCTGTCCTTCTGTCCGTCCTTACAGCAGTTATGCCTGTTCCTCCTCCACCACATCTGAAGACATTTTTGGTTGTAACTGGTGGCTGGAGGTCAGTGATGTCGCTGAGCATCCTTTTAGGCACAGGACAGGCTGTCCTCCTAAGAACAATTTACCTCATTCCAAACTCAGCAGTACTGAAGCTAAGAAAGCCCTTCACAGTAAGTCTCGGAGCAAGGTCTGACGGCCACCAGAGTAGCTTTAGAGACGGAGGAGAGTGTCATGACAACGCTTTGAGGAGGAGACCTGGCAGATATGAACATGTGGTGGGCACACAGCTCATGCCAACAAAATGCTGATGTCTACAGTATTTCTTACTGCTTTTGATGTTGACCAAACTTTCTCCTTTTTTCAGCCTTCAGTGTGGATTCTCCACTGACTCAGGGCCTCCAGGTTAGAGCTGGGGCTTTGAGAATTCTCTACAGTGGTCCCTGCTTGTGTGGCCTCTGTACACGGTTTTCCTCTCCCTATAGAATTGCCATTTGCTTTTGAGGGAGTGTTTCCCATGAGGTCGCCCGCTCACTGGAGACAGGCCTTCAGTTTCTTGTCAATGAGGGCTTTTCCTGGGCTACATTAGGAAGGCTAGTGACTTGTGCATTACATTTTTTTGCCTTAGGCTGATCACAGCCCCACTGACCCTGTGGGTCCCCTGCTGGGATGGCCCTCTTCCAGTGTCTGCATTTCTCCTTACATGACATTCATGTCACATTCTTTCATTTTACAAGTGCACTAGTTAGTGGTGTTGTGTTCAAAGACCAGCGCAAGGAGTGAGATAGTAAAGATTCCTGTCCTTGTGGAGTTTCTGTTTCCATTGGGGCCAGGCATTAAGTAGCTTATAAATGCTTAAGGAAGAGTCTTTTCATACTGCGTTTGTATAATGTGAACTCAGCTACATTTCAGCTATGGCTATTTTCATGCCACATGGTAGAACTAATGACAGAGGCAACATGGCCTGAAGAGCCGTATTCATGACCTGACATTTTACAGAGGTTTGTTGATACATGGTTGAATGTCTTGGTTGTTCTGAAGTTGAGGTTATCGGGGAGTAGGGAGAAGTGAGAAGCAGCTACTGGATGGAGATGGTGCATTGTGGGATAACATCGGCAGGTCAGAATGTCAGGATATTTAACAGCAACTTTACAAGGGGAGCTGGGAAAATCCCTATAACGCCTAGGGATCCCTCTGAGGCAGTTTCCAGAGAAAATGAGGAAGTATTCTTTCTCCTAATGGAAAAATGTGGAGTATTCTTGAGTCAGAGATGTCTTTTTGTCCATCAGTTGGGTCAGAAATGCCCATTTGTCTGTCAAGCCTGTCCTCCAATTCTGTAGTATGGAGTGGTAGCTACCAGATGGTTGCCTAACTATAATACATTTCCAAGCTCTCCCAGGGTCTCATTCAATCATGTGACTAGTTTTCAATGGAATATGAATAGCAGTGATCTGTAACTTGCAGGTTTGGACTCCAAACCCATTGACTCTCTGGAGGCCATGAACTCAGGCTCTGGTGCACTGCCTTCCAAAGCTTTGTGGACTTGAGTCACCGTCCTGGGGATTCTCTCAAGATGCAGCTCTGATCTAGCAGGTGTGGGTGAGACCTGGACGCCCTCACTCTTAACAAGCTCCTAGTGGGTGATGGGACTGCTGGTGTTGTGGAATATTATGTTAAGATGTGCTACATTTGTTTATACTGTGGAACATTTGTTTAATGATGTAAACGTGTTGCATTTTTTATGTTGCACTTGTTTAACTCTGTGAAACTGTGCTACTGTGCCTGTCTAAAACACCTGATTGGTCAATAAAGAGCTGAGCCACCGATAGCAAGGCAGGAGAAAGGATAGGCAGGGCTGGCAGGCAGAGAGAATAAATGAAGGAGAAATCTGGGAGAAGAGATCTAGGAGCCAGAGGAGCAGGAGGACTCCAGAGGCCAGCCACCCAGCTACACAGCAAGCCACAGAGTAACAAGTAAGAAAAGGTAAACAGGAATTAGAAAAGGAAAAGCCCAGAGGCAAAAGGTAGATGGGATAACTTAAGTGAGGAAAAGCTGGCAAGAAATAAGCTAAGCTAAGGCCGGGCATTCATAAGTAATAATAAGCCTCTGTGTTTATTCGGGAGCTGGGTGGAGGCCCCCCAAAGAGTCAAAGAGTGAAAAACAGTAACTGCACGCTGGTGCTCAGGCTGTTCTTCCAGGAGAGGAGGCACCAGAGAAAGAAGGGAACGTGAGACCAACTCACCAGATGGAGGAAGCTGGGTGAGAAATAAGCTTGAGAGGTGGATAGGACTCTTGTCACAAGAGAATTATTCAGATACCTCACTGTTATTTCTTAAGCATCATGACCAGGTGACTAAAGGCAGAATCATCCTCTAATGTCCCTCCACCCCTTAATGTGTGTGCTGGAGTCGTGGGTCACTGCTTTATGTTTCAAAAGACCTGAACCTAATTATACCCTAAACCTCATCCAGCTTTTATCCAGGTTCCTTGATGATGGCATTGCTTAGGGGAAAACAGTCTCAGTCTTTTATTTGTTGACTCAGGATTAAAACAAGAGGCTGGGGAGATGGCTGCCACATCATCACAACAACCAGGGTTTGGAGCCCCAGCACCTGGGTAGCAAGGAGGGCTTTCTTGTGCTCTCCTCACTCCAGATCTGAGTATAGCAGACACTTGCTGGTTTCCAGCCTTGCTCTGAAAACATGAAGCCTAGATTCAGGGAGTGAAAAGTCAGAGGAGGGAAAGCTTTTGGCGTCCTCTCCTGGTCTCTGTGTGTGCGCACAGGAGTGAGCATCTGCACCCATTCACACACAGACATGATGCATATACAGATGCACACACTTTAAAACAACAATTTTAAAGACAGAATCACTCTGTAATCCTGGCTGGCTTGAAACTCACTGTGTAGACCAGGCTGCCCTTGAACTTACAGAGCTCCACCTGCCTCTGCTTCTTAAGTCTTGGGATTAAAGGCGTGTGCCACCATACCAGGTACAAATCTCTTTAAAAAGGTATTTAACAAGAGTAGCAAAACCATTTAAAATAGTGAATTTTTGTCCGAGGGCTGTGTCATGAGTAATGTGTTTTTTTTTTTTTCTGATGGGAGAGTCAGGAGAGAGCAGATCATAAAGGTCTTGAGTCTTGAGGATCATACATGAAGCTTGAGTCACTCAGCCAAAGGGCTGAGTATCAGGTTTTGGTATGGGCTGCAGGGCTGGAGCTGGCTAGAATGGCTCACCCTGAAGTGTTTCCAGTCAAAGGCTGTTGACACAAATTGTAGGAACATGGGCAGGAAATCAAATGAGGTGTGTGTGTGTTTGTGTGTGTGTGTGTGTGTGTGTGTGTGTGTGTGTTGTATGCATTCTGGAAGAAAGGCAGTTACAACAGAGAAGAGGAACTCTGCTCTAATATAGGCTCTAAACTGGCAGGATACTATTGCACACTTCCAGCAAACATTTACAGTGGGTTGGCCAAGCTCATCTAAGGATCCTGACCAGCTGGACTCAATGTGCTAGAATTTAGCCAAGGATATTAATGGAAAGTCTCTCTCTCTCTATGGAGCTTGAGCAAGGAAGGCTAGAATAAGGACTGTCACCATAACTTTGGTCCTGACTTTGTCTTCTTGAAATAGAGTTGGGATCAAGTCTGTTGGGTTCTGGTTCTGTCCTCTTGGCTCCAAGGATGAAAGCAAGCCTGCACACAAGCAAGAAAAATCCAGTGGAGATAACTGAGGGGCTTGCTTTGGAAGAAGCACCTGGATGCGCCCCAGGAACTAGCTTTCATCTCAAGTGGTGCTCAGAGAATGCCAGGCCGCTGTGCCAGAGTTTTGTAGACACAGCTGCAAACTGGAGCAAAAATGACAATCTGCCACTCTCACCAGTGAGAGCCACTAACATAAAGAAAGCCATCCATACCCAAGGGTAGCTTCATTGGATTAGAGGGGAGTCCAATTAAAAAGACATCCAGTCTTCAGTAAATATTCACTGAGTGTCTATTTTGTGGTAGGCATTGCCAATACCAGGAACACAGGACTCATCACATCTTGTCTTGGAGAAGAAAGAATAAGCCACAGTTCTAACTCAACACTTGGCTAAGAGAGTTTATGCTCCCATGTGAGGCATGGAAAGTCCATCTGAGCCTCTCCAGAGAGACAATTCAAGATGGCTGTGCTCAGGGTCAGGGAGGGCTGAGTTCTGCTAGGGAGCAGAGGCCGGTGGCTGGAGAGGAACAGAGGAGGGATTGAGACTGAAGGCGAAGGGCCAGGAGTAGGAGATACCATAACATGGTCAGTCTCTGATGCCTCCACTTGGTGGCTGGAATGTTATTTACAAGAAACGTGTATCACAGTAGGTCTTTCTGCCTAATTAAAATCTATCAGTGAAACTAGGTGTGGTGGCATCCACTTATAATCCCAGAGTCCGGGAAGCAGAGACAGTCAAGTTCCTGGTAGTCCCTGGCCAGCCATCTTAGCCTAGTGTCTGACATTCTCTTTTGTCTTTTCATCTCATTGAGTGTGAGCATGCACACACACACACACACACACACACACACACACACACACACACACACAAACACATACAGATGGACACATGCATGGATGGACACATATGCACACACAGGTACATGCATGCACACATGGACACATACACATGCACACATGGAGGGACATACACATGCACTTGTAAACACACACACACACACACACACACACACACACACACGCACATACTGTTGCTGGAATTGTGATGTTAGTTGGTGTGGGAGAGGCGCTCTCTCTCTTGGTGCTGGGTGGAGCCAGCAGCTAGCCAGGGAGAAGTGTGGTTGGCAGTTCAATCTCCATCTCCCTTAGGAACAAAGAGGTAATGGCAGCTGGATCAGCGGTGGAGTCACAGCTTCTCTCTGAATCTTAAGTGTAGTGTACTAATCTCGTCTATCAATAAACTCTGACCTGACCTCAGACTTCTTTCTCTCTTTACCTGACACCAATGTGGGCCCACCTATGCGGTTGCCACCCCAGGGCAAGCACACTGCTTGCCCAACTCCCAACTTTTAAAATCCCCACTTTGGGGCACAGAGCTGTCAGAACAGAGCAGATTCTGTAGCTCCGTCTGCTTCACGATCTGGGCGATTGTAGCCAGTACACATAGAAATGCCCCAATTAGGTACAACCACCCTACAGTCTAATGTAATCTCCCGCCTTGCGTTTCTGCCTCCCCAAGGAGAGACTCTGCTGCTGTCATCCCAGATAGGTTCTGCTTGGAACACACAGACACTGCTTTCCTTGACAACCTTTTATGCTGTGTGCACTACCCTGGTGCTCGGCTTTTGTCATCCTGTGCCACACACCCGATACCTGAGCATGCTCCCCACCCAGTGCAGGAGCTCCCTGGCTTGATCAGTGGTCTGGATGCATACTGATGTCTAGTGTCTTCCTGAACTGGCTCTGCTCATTGCGTAGGAGCGATGGGCCTATCTGAGTGCAGAGCCTGACCTACTTTGACAACACACCTGCTCCACATGCTGGTCAAACATCAATATTACATCTGTCCGAGCATCTGACCTGCGGTAAGTCAATTGACAACTTTTAAAAGGTAAACAACTACATAACTAAATAAAAAAAAAAAACAAATGAAAGGGGGTGTAAAAGGATAACGGGAAAGGACAATCTTAAAATCTTTCCCAATTGCAAATATCTCAATGCAGGGAATTAGGACCTGCCCACTGCTGCTATGGACGGGATGCTAGAAAAATACTGAAGAGATAGCAACCTACTTGGGATCAATACAATTTCAGTATTGTCTGGCAATTCATATCTTATCCTTAAAAAATTATTTGATAACAGTGCCAAAAATGAGAAACTGACTGTAAAGATACAGGCCCCAGAATATGGTAATGAGAAATTGACTGTAAAAATACGGACCAGGGACCCAAAGACAAAGGCTGTGATTTATGTAATTCAGGTCTAACTTTCAGTCTTGTGCTTTCCTTACCATCATACCCTACCTCTAAATATTAGTACTACTGAGTAGATTGAACGTTAATGGGACTCTAATCTTCAAATATTGACACCCCTCCTCCCCATTTCCTACATCCTTCCTCCCATTTGAGCAAAGAATTCTTCCATTTCATTTAAATCTAACTAAAGATATAACCCAGCATATAACTAACGACATAACCTTTTAGGATGTAATTATATTATTCTCATTTGAAGAAATCTGTAATTTGCTCTCTAGTGCAGTAAAATTTTCTTTTTCAATAAGTTAAAAAAAATACAGACCAGGAACATGGTAATGAGAGACTGACTGTAAAGACACAGACCTGGAACATGGTAATGAGAGATTAACTGTAAAGACACAGCCCTGGAACATGGTAATGAGAGATTAACTATAAAGACACAGGCCTGGAACATGGTAATGAGAGATTGACTGTAAAGATACAAGCCTGGAACATGGTAATGAGAGATTGACTGTAAAGACACAGCCCTGGAACATGGTAATGTGAGATTGACTGTAAAGACACAGGCCTGGAACATGGTAATGTGAGATTGACTGTAAAGATACAGACCTGGAACATGGTAATGAGAGATTGACTGTAAAGACACAGGCCTGGAACCTGGTAATGAGAGACTGACTGTAAAGACACAGGCCTGGAACATGGTAATGTGAGATTGACTGTAAAGACACAGGCCTGGAACATGGTAATGTGAGATTGACTATAAAGACACAGACCTGGAACATGGTAATGAGAGATTGACTGTAAAGACACAGGCCTGGAACATGGTAATGTGAGACTGACTGTAAAGACACAGGCCTGGAACATGGTAATGAGAGACTGACTGTAAAGATACAGGCCTGGAACATGGTAATGTGAGATTGACTGTAAAGACACAGGCCTGGAACATGGTAATGTGAGATTGACTGTAAAGATACAGACCTGGAACATGGTAATGAGAGATTGACTGTAAAGACACAGGCCTGGAACATGGTAATGAGAGACTGACTGTAAAGGTACAGGCCTTGGAAGATAATATGCAAGCCTTATAGTAGTCACTAAGGAGGACATGACAGCTCTGACTGATGATAAGAATTTTAGAGGTATTTACAATTGAGGAAAACAAAAAAGTAACTAATAAAATTGAGTTTAGAACAGCTTACTACTCAGGAGATAAAACCCTACTGGTAAGTTCTAAGCCTTAGAAAATTTTATTAGAACTGATAAATAAAAAGCATTCAGACACAGACAGAGAAAAACCAACCTTACCATTACGTTATGGAATTAGAGAAGAGTGGCCTAAGGTTGTTAAAACACCATGATTTACCCTGTTACTGTTTATAAAAGGCCACCAAATGACACGTATCCCCAAGGATATACAGAATATAAATGGGATCCTATACAAATGTTAGACTTAAAGATATTAAGTAAGCAAAAGTTTCCTATGGCATGCATTCAGCTTATGTGAGGCAGATGTTAAATACATGGTCCACTCAGAACAAAATTACTCCAAACAACTGGAAACAGTCACAACAGTATTAGAATTTGGTCCTCAATTAGAATGGAGCAGCTGGATGAGAGAAGATGCTAAGACCCTTTAACAGCAAGGTAAGGCTAGAGGTTTTGAGATTTCCCAAGATCAAATACTTGGTGAGGGATGTTATGCTGATGTGGATAGTCAGGCTACATTTGATGAACACACTTTATCCTTATGCCATTCAGCAGCCTTAAATGCTTGGGATAAGATTCAAGAATTAGGAAAGAGGACCAAACCACATACTAAAGATGGGAGCCTGCTCCCACCTTTTGAAGGGTTCTTAGGTGGAGGAGAGAGGAATGAGGAAATATCAGATAGAGAGACCTAGCCAATGAGAAGACAGAAACACAGGATAGCTTCAAGAGGGCCTGAATCAATACCCACCAGCCACTTCATTTATTCAAAAGGGCTTTTTATAAAAATGCCAGGGGGTGGGGGAAAGACCTCCTCCTTGCAAGATCCAAAGCATACCACACAGCCAAGTGAAGACCCTTCTAAACACCTGGTAACCACACTCATGGTCAAATCATCTCCTTTTCACAGCCCTCCTGAATAAAGCAAGCTCAGATTCCCTGAATAAGTTCTAACTAGGAAACCTCTGTGGGTCTCCACAGTTGCCCCTTACTTCTTAATATTTTAAAGGGCCCCTCAGGCCCCTCAGATGGACTGTGCCTGTCTTAGGTGACCTTCTACTGCTAGACAGGCTTACCCGTCATTGAAATACACTTTCTGCCAAGTGTACTCTGTCTTAGGTTGGCAGCTAGCAAGAAGGACTTACTCATCTCTGACTCTGGTAGGGGAAGATATAGAGCCTAAATCTATACAACTCTGAATCAGGTTCCCACTAAGAGCTTGCAAATAGCTGGAACAATCCCAGCAATACTCCTGCTCCCCATGGCTGCCACACCTCCCAGTAAAGGAGTAGAGGATGATAATGATAGAATGGCCTTTTTGAATGGGTCTGTAGCAGTCTTAGCTGCACCAAGTCCTTTTTTAAATCAACAAACTCTTGATGCAACTGCATCAAATAAATCACTAAACTCCTGATGCAACTACATCAAATCTAAAGACTCCTTACCATCACCATTAACATTAACATTAACAGGTTAACATAATTCTAACATGACTATTACTTCACATAATTACAATTCTTATAAACTTACATTCAAAAGCAAACTCTCAATAGAACTATTTTCACTTTGCAAACATCCAAAAGCAATTTCTTAATAGAACTATTTACATTTTCTACTAACATAATATAGGGTACATTAATACAGGGTAACATTAATCCAGTCAAAGAACAAGAAAATATTTTTAATTTAAAGAGACTGAGGAATATTAACTCTCACTTTTCTTTGTAATTGTTTAAGCTGCATCTTGAGCCTGGTTAGAAAAAACAAATTTCTCCATCTCTACACAAAATCAGTTCCACAGTTCCTATATAATAGTTTCATAAACAGTTCTATTTCTACACAAAGTTCATGAGTCACCACAGTTAACAAAGCAAATATGCATACACAAAGCAATTCATAAGTTATCACAGTTAATAATGTATATATTTTGTGAGTCATCAAGTTGATAGAGTCTATATGTGAAAGTAAATTCAAAATGGTCCCATTGCAATTGAATCACTCATGTCCACCCCATTTCTTAAGTCTGAAAAGTTAAAAAAAGACAGTTCTGGTAGCAGTCTTAAAGTCCATCTGAGCACTCAAAATCAGGGCCTGGCTTATCAGCTGCCCTGAAGTCCTTACATAACTGTGCAAGCTGTAATGACTCTGAAGCAAACAGCTCCAAATATGAGGAGGCCCATAACAAAAACTTTTTTTTGCAGTTCCCCTGAATGCAACAATTCAGTTCAAACACCAGTCTCTGAAACTTTGCTTTCAGTTACAACAGCATTAACTGAGCTGCTGCAGAGCTCTTCAAAAAAGCTCTCTGTGCAACCAGCAAAAAGAAAATACATGGCTTTCTTTTTCTTTCTTTCTTTCTTTCTTTCTTTCTTTCTTTCTTTCTTTCTTTCTTTCTTTCTTTCTTCCTTTTTTTTTTTAAGACAGAGTTTATCTGTGTTATTTTGGTGCCTCTCCTGGATTTCGCTCTGTAGACCAGGCTGGCCTTGACTCACAGAAATCCTCCTGGCTCTGCCTCTCAAGTTCTGGGGTTAAAGGTGTGCACCACCACTGCCTGGTGCTGCATAGATTTTTTACAGTCCCAGGCCTGAGGCCCGAGGGCTGTCAACTGCCTCGAGCCACAGGAGCTCAAAGGAGGAAACCTGGCCACTATGAGCTGCTGCCTCATTGACTCCCATTACCTGCTCCACCAGTGGCCCTGTAAGCGGCATTCAGAGTCTGAGTAGCCTCTGTGGGCTACCCTGCTTGCAGAGCTGATTGCCACCCTCAGGGCATTTCCACCTTATTCTGTTGCTGGGAACTCAGGCTGGCCTGGATTTCAGTGTGTCTTAGCCATTCAGCCTGACTGCTGCTGCTGCATGCTGCTGCTAGGGACTCAGACCCTGTACATTTCATTGCAGGGAGGATTTCAAAATGGCTCTTGCCACCCTGGCTTCCTGTCAGCCAGCAGTTTTTCCCCTAGGTCCCACACCAACTCTGCTGTGGTTCTGCCCTTAGGGATATTATCTGGCCTCCACAGGGCTTCCCCCACTGCTGCTCAAGGCAGTCAGGCCTACCTTGGTGTCCCCAAACGCACACATGCAAACTCAAAGGCACCTGTTCCCTGGCCTGCCTGATGTATGTCCTGCAGGAATCTTTCTCTGGAGGTTGTGTCTCTCACACAGGTGCCATATCACCCTGCACTCTCACTCTACCCACACTCTCCTGGGGCATCCCTTGCTGAGCTCTGACCTCAGGGACCCTGGCTCCAGGTGACAGACCTGCTCTCGCTACTGGGACTCGAAGTTTCTGCTGCACTCCAAGCCACTGCTGCTGTCTGCCATTTACCTCTCTCACTGTGCAGTGCCTCTGTACGTGGCCTCAAACCATGTCTCTCTGGCTGGCTGACCACATTCTCCTCACTGTGACTCAACCATGGCAGAAAGTATGTAGAACCCTGCTGCCTGCACTGGCTGTCTGCATCCACCATTGTTGGAGGCTTCTGAAGCCTCTGAAGCTGCTTGGACTGCTAAGTTCACAGTGCCTGCTAGGTCCCAGGTGCTGCTTTCTACATTCCAAGTCCCGTCCATGCTTGGGGAAAAACTACTCTACCCTAAATTACTTTATATTAAACCTTCACCACATTCCTAGACTTAAAGCCTATATTCTCCACCTTCACCAAAACTTTTTTTTTACAACTTTAAATTTAACATAGTAAATAGATAAAAACAAAGAGAGATACTTGCTGCAGCCTAACCTTAACTATTCTGCTTTATATTTACACTTTTACTCTAGAAGATTAGAATATCACTGCCTCTTTTAATTCATTACTGGGCATACCCTCTGCTCCATAATGTTCCTTCTCTTTATCCTCTGTACCTAAGTTTCACATTCTAATGCTATCTATGGGAGCCTGCTCCCACCTTTTGAAGGGTTCTTAGATGGAGGAGAGGGGAATGAGGAAATATCACATAGAAAGAGAGACCTAACTGACGAGAAGAAAAACAGAAACACAGGATAGCTTTGGGAGGGCCTGGGTCAATACCCAACAGCCACTTCATTTATTCAAAAGGGCTTTTTATAATAATGCCAAGGGGTGAGGCAAAAGAACTCCCCCCTTACAAGACCAAAGCATACCATACATGCAAGTATAGATCCTTCCAAACACCTGGTAACCACGCCTGTGGTCAAATCATCTCCTTTTTGCAGCCCTCCTGGATAGAGCAAGCTCAGATTCTCTGACCCTGAGTAAGGTCTAACTAGGAGACCTCTGTGGGTCTCCATAACTAAAGTGATACAAGATCTAAAAGAACCCTTCACTGAATTTTTACAAGGATTGACTTCAGCTTAAATAGAATGATTTCAGGTCCAGAAGTTAGATGAGTACTAATTCAATCTTTGGCTTTTGAAAATGATAATTTATAATATAAAAAGATAACTGGGCCTTTAACAATGAGATCAGCACCCATGGAAGAATGCATCCAACACACAGTCAATATTGAGTCTCTTAACTATGATGATATTTGGATAGGAGAGGTGATTTGCAAAGGCTTAAGGAAAAATCAAAATGTCAATTTTTTTTGGTAAACAAGGTCATCTAAGAAGAAATTGTAGGCAGGGTGTTCCTAGAAACAATGTCTCTTCTAGAGATAACCTGAACCTAAGGCTCAACCTTCTGGAGTATGCAGAAGATGTGGCAAATGATAGCATTGGACCAATGAATGCAGATCAACAAGGGACAGGCAACGAAACCCTTTACCATTGGGAAACACATTGGGTTACCTTTTGCAGGTCCCCATGTCGAACTTGGTTCAGTCATTCCTTGTCATCATGGGGGAAACTCTTCCCCAGAGTAATTAAAAGACCCAGTGCAACAAGCCAAGGAAATGGTAAGGAAATGTCCTACTTGTTCCTTTTTAATCAAACTCCACTACCTGCAGGAAGTAACACAAAGGGTACTCAAAGAAATGAAATTTGGCAAATGGATGTATTTCACTTTGCAGAATTTGGAAAATTGAAATATGTACACCATACCATTGATACCTATTCAGGATTTCAATGGACAACTGCTTTGAGTTCTAAAAGGTTGGTTCTCTAATTATACACTTGCTAGAGGTTATGGCTGTCATGGGTATACTTGTACAAATTAAGACTGATAATGCTCTAGCATATGTCTCTAGTAAAATGAAACAGTTTTTGAATATTATATTATAAAGCATATTTCATACCACACAATCCAACAGGACAAGTGGTTATAGAAAGATCTAATCACACTTTAGAAGATGCTAAATAAACAGAAAGGGGTAATAAAGACCCCCCTCAGAGATAGATTGCATAATGCCTTACTAACTTTAAATTTTCTAAATGCTAATGAGAAAGGAATGACAGCTACGGAGAGACATTGGACAGTAGAAAAAACTACTGAATTAAATCAGTCTACATACTTTAAAGATGTGCTAACCTCAAAATGGAAGGCAGGATATGCTGTGGGATGGTCTGTATGTCAAATCTGTTACGCTGATTGGTCAATAAATAAAACACTGATTGGCCAGTGGTCAGGCAGGAAGTATAGGCGGGACTTACAGAGAGGAGAATAGAGAGAACAGGAAGGTGGGAAGAGAGACTGCCAGCTGCTGCTATCACAAGTAGCATGTGAAGACGCTGGTAAGCCACAAGCCATGTGCCAAGGTATAGATTTATAGAAATGGATTAATTTAAGATATAAGACCAGTTAGCAAGAAGCCTGCCATGGCCATACAGTTTGTAAGCAATATAAGTCTCTGCTTTTACTTGGTTGGGTCTGAGCGGCTCTGGGACTGGCAGGTGACAGAGATTTGTCCTGACTGTGGGCCAGGCAGGAAAACTCTAGCTCCAAATGGTACCCAACATGTTGGCAAGAGTTTCCACCTAAAACCTGAGTAAAAAGATTCTAAAACAGAGCTAAAAACAGTTCCTAGTTGTCTCTTTCAAGCTACTGGCAGCCTGCGTATTTGAGCTACTATGGCAGGTTCCTGGCTGTGTGCTCGACCTGTAGTATGGCAGGAATGAGGCCTCTGCAAGTGGCACATTAAGCAACGTCGTGGATTTAGTCTTTGCTAGTACAAAACAAAAAAAGAGGTTTCTGGGCTACACTCTGCTTTGATAGAAGCATAGACCCACTATTTCTGAGAGTTGATGGCTCCCAGAACTGGTGGAAAATGTACCACTGCCATGTTGGTAAGCTGATGTGGGCGGATCCAGCAGCCATAGCGCCATTTCAATCTTGGAATGCTGCAGTTTAAAGCAACAGGCTCAAGGTAATATAAAAAACAAGTCACGTAAAGATGGCTACCACACAGAGAATCTGGATTATGTTCTCTTTGATATTCGTAACTGAAGAAAAACATTTGATTACAGAAGCTGTTGAGTTATGCCAAAATGTATATTTTAAAGGTACCTTGACTTCAAAATTTGGGTGTAAGGATATGTTGCTTTGGAAAGGAGGCTCTGCTTTTGTTTCCACAGAAAGCCAGAGGCTATGGATTTGTTCCAGATTAAGATACATCAGGTTTGACCAGCCAAGACCCCCTGAAAGGTCTCCAATGACACCAAGGCCCAGATGATCCATCATCCAGAACCGTTTCAAGGCAACTGGCTCAGATAATACACCCTCACGGACTACTCCATAGTCCTAATATTTTCTTTGTGTCCCCATAAGATACAGCGCCCTCCTCCAGCAGGAACTAGTAAGAGCCCAAATTCCCAAATATACCAAGCTGGCTTTGGAGACGTGTAAAAGTTAAAACCTTCCTTTTTTTTAAAAAAAAAAAAAAGAAAAAAGAAAAGAAAAGGGGAAGTGCTGTGGGATAGTCTGTATGTCAAATCTGTTGCTCTGATTGGTCAATAAATAAAACACTGATTGGCCAGTGGTCAGGCAGGAAGTATAGGTGGGACTAACAGAGAGGAGAACTGAGAGAACAGGAAGGTGGGAGGAGACACTGCCAGCTGCCGCCATCACAAGCAGCATGTGAAGATGCCGGTAAGCCATGAGCCACATGGCAAGGTATAGATTTATAGATATGCATTAATTTAAGATGTAAGACCAGTTAGCAAGAAGCCTGCCATGGCCATGCAGTTTATAAGCAATATAAGTCTCTGTGTTTACTTGGTTGGGTCTGAGCGGTTGTGGGACTGGCGGGTGACAGAGATTTGTCCTGACTGTGGGCCAGGCAGGAAAACTCTAGCTATAAGGATATGTGTTACAATGGGGAAGGGGTTTTGCTTTTGTTTCTATAGGAGCAGAAAAGCTATGAATACAATAAAAATTAATGAAGGTTTGAT
Organism: Peromyscus maniculatus bairdii; assembly: GCF_049852395.1. NCBI lineage: Eukaryota > Metazoa > Chordata > Mammalia > Rodentia > Cricetidae > Peromyscus > Peromyscus maniculatus. Next base: position 37,800,665 of record NC_134854.1, on the reverse strand, counting down.
TTGAATAGGAGAGACCTCTTAATTAGGAGAAAGGATTGTTCATTAACCAATGTGAAGATTCAACATGTCAGAAAAAAAAAAAACCCTCACCAAATTAGGGTCAGGGCAGGGTTCTGTTTTTGTCTTTATAGGAGAATAAAAATATCCATCTTAAGGATATCAAGGACCTTTGGACAGACAGACATCTAAAGAAGAAGGGAGAACTGTCTGGAAAAAATTACCAAGAAAAGAAACTATCTGTCATGATGGTATAATTAGTTTCTACAGGGTAAACTCTCTTTACCTCTTGAAATATTTGTAGTCCCAACTCTATTAAAAACTAAAGCTCACTTTGGAGTTGGAGTGTGGCTCTTTCCTTCTCTAAACCCATGCATGTTGTTAAAAGAAAATTCAGAGTCTATGTCTCATACCAGAAGGGTCACCTGGTTGGGACAGAAGAAAATCAAAATCTAGGGACTATTGTTGTCATAAATCTCTTTCTCCTCAAACTTACTTTGATTCTTCAAAACTTTTCTTTATGTATAATACTATCTTAAAATGTAAACTTTCTGTTTTGATATTAATAATGTTTAGATTTTCCACAGTGAACAAGAAACTTTCCCAACAGTGATCTCTGATGTTTTCAAAAGGATGATGTGTAGTTAGAAGTTTTCCTGTGTCCCTGCCAGCCAATGGTTAGGACAAATCTCTCCTACTCACGTCGCCCAAGTAAACACACAGAGGCTTACATTGATTATAACTGCTCGGTCATTAGCTCAAACTTATTACTGACTAGCTCTTACACTTAAATTAGCCCATAATTCTTATCTATGTTTAGCCACATGGCTTGGTACCTTTTCTCAGTTCTTCCTTCATATATTGCTTCCTCTGTGTCTGACTGGTGACTCCTAACTCAGCCTTTCTTCTTCCCAGAATTCTCATCTGCTTGTTCCACCTATACTTCCTGCCTGACTACTGGCCAATCAGCATTTTATTTATCAACCAATCAGAGCAACACATTCACAGCATACAGATGACATTCCACAGCAATGATGGGGCCCCACAACAACAATTCTACCTGGACTGTATTAAAGCCATTAGCCAATAGACACCACCCAAAGATCAGCTTTGGACTACAAATTTCTCAGGACAATTCCAAGGTGGCTAGCTGATGTGGTCCACCCTCTTGCCCACTCCAGCCAGAACTTCAGATAAGCTTTACTTAGAGACTGGCTACAACTGTTACAGCTAGTCCACCTAAGACTTAACCATTGTTTTAATTTTTACAGGGTCCCACAGAGATACGATCACCCCTCAGACAGCAAGAAGTAATTGTAGAAACATGATGCCATTTTCCCAATAGATAGGGTGGGTAGTTTTTAGTTTTTCTCAGGGTTATGGATAATTGTCATCTATAGGGGGTTGGTAATAGGTTATTATAGGGTTGGAGGTGGAACAATAGAGATTAGACTCAGGGATCTTGTTTGGAATAGAAAAAATAGGGAAAGATATGATAGGATTGAAAGGTAGATTATCAGTTTTAAATAATTTATATCAGTATGGGTTTTTGTATGTTGATACAAATTCAAAATTATTTTTGTTATATATACATTCCTAGTTCTGTTAAGAGATTTTTGTATATTGATACAAGTGTAAATTTATTTTTCTTGTATTATATATATGTTTCTACCTCTGTTTAGGATGATATAAATTAAGGTTATTTTTGTCATGTTATATATACATTTCTATCCCTGGTTAAGATATTTTTATATTGTTACAATTTCAAGTTTATTGTTCTCATGCTGTACATCTATTTCTATTTTTGCATAAGGTACTATCTCTATAGCTTGTTTATCTATATAATGTGAAGCTTTAGTCCTTAAGGTATATAGGTTAATAAGAATTACACCCATGTTTGTCAAACTGATAATCATGTTAGTTAGGTTTTCTAGGCCTGCAGAGATGTGTTCCAAATAGATATGTGTTCTTCAAACACTTCAAATACCTATAGAATATGGCATTTAAAATGTTTTAAAAGCTTAGAATTCTTTTGACATGAGACATGTCTACTCTTGGCATCACCGATCTACTCCTGTGAAGATGATGGACACCAAACACATTCCATATGGGGTTTGCTTTCTTTTTGGCAAAACTGGCCTATTGGGCAAGAAGCTGCCCTTGCCTCAACTGCTGACAGTAAGCATGCTGTCCAATCTGGGCAAGCAGGACACCAAGAAAAGTGAACCAAAAGTGCTGAACTTTGCCAAAACAGGGTAGGACAAATTTTCCTGCTTCTGAAAGAGGTCTGTCAGATATTCTAGGCCTGTAAGCCAAAGTAGGATGCCTCAACATTGCAGAGAAACCTTGAGTGACAGTCTTGGCAGCCAGGTGTTTCTGTTATTTCTTGCATTTTTTGGGAAGTCATTTGCTTGTGCTTCCTGCTTACTCAGGTACTATTATTTTCCTTCTCAGGTCTTTGATGGGATTGAAGCCTAGATAGTTACCAGTTATGATCCTCCCAAATTTTATCTAAAGACATATCAGGTACATGCCTAAATTATTCAGGAAAGGACAGCTGTTGAGGTAATCTCTATAAAATTACCAATTACCCATGGTCTGGACATCTAGAACGTGTTTCTTACTTGATAATTGTTCTTTTTCATGTAGTTTCATTTTTTGATTACTATCTTTTCCTTCTTCTAGACAATATTTGATAATAGTTCTTATTGCATATTGTTTTTATTATGTTAGGATTAGAACCTTCCTTCTTAATTAGACAAAAAGGGGAGAAATGTTGCTGGAATTGTGATGCAGATCTATAGTAAAGGATGGCTTGGCCCAATGTGTGTGGTCTTCTCTGGAGAGACATGACCGGATTGGGGCGGGGGAGGTGCTCTCTCTCTTGGTATGGGCAGAGCTGGCAGTGAGCCACTGAGAAGCTTGGCTGGAAGTTTGGTTCTCATCTTGCTTGTGGATGAAGAGGCAGTGGCAGCTGGATCAGCGCCGTCTCACAGCTTCCTTCTATGTCTATATAACTGTAGTATACTAATCCCGTCTATCAATAACCTCTGAATTGACCCCAGACTTCTTTCCCTCCTTAGCATGCCCCACACATGCCAGCAGCTTCTTGTTGCCTTCTCAATGTAGCTCCAGTCTTGGACAAGGCCTGTGATTCCCTGTGTGATCTGTGCTCTTGACTCTCAACTTCCTGCTAGCACACTTTCCAGATCTTTAGTTAAAGTACATGCCACAGTTTGAATAACTTGTTACGGACTGGGACAATGACTTGGCTCTTTTATTTTATTTCATTTTTTTCTGGTATCGCTGTGTTTTAGGCAGTCAACTTCCCCCAAGCTTTGCTGCCTTCTGCAATGTGCTTATGACACTCCCCTCCTCAGTGGCTCAGTGGACTGGCTCTACTGCATGTGGCCTTTGCCTGAAGACAAACATTGGAAGATATTTTTAAGTGCAATGTGCTTTCATTAATTCATTTCACTCTTTAGGTAGGAGTCATTCTTATCACGTGACGTCAGAAGGCCCTCACATTTGGAACTTGTGATATACCACTTGGGATCCCTCTGGCCATGTTCCCTTCTAAGTGGTGTTTCTGTGAGTCCCTGCAACCCACCACACCCCTCACCCATTTCTGGGGTTCTTCATCTTCACTTACTGTCCCCGCTTCCTGCCCAGTGCTCAGGCCCCTCTTTCCATTGGCCTTTCTTCTTGGCTTCAGATTTAGAAGCTGTGTGTTGTGCTTCTTAGTAGCTGTGTGACCCTGGTTCATCTCAAGGCATACAGCCTTTTCATGTCTGAAAAAATATTTTCTATTCCCATTTTACATAGCATGAGGACCAAATGGAAGTATTCACAATGTCCTGTTGGAAGGGTTCTGTTGCTCTAATATCCAGAGCAATAACTCAGTCATTCTAAGGCCAGGTAAGGCCTTCATATGTTTGGCTCTTAGGGAGAGCATCTCCAGCTTCTGAAACCTTACAGATAAACAGCGGCTTGAGATCTCTTGCTGTTCACAGGATGGTATTTCAAAGAACATTCATTTACTCAGTATCTTTATGTAGAACATTTAGAAAATGCCAAGGTGCCCAGTGTTGGTGTATGCCTTTAGTCCCAGCACTTGGGAGACATAAGCAGGCAAGATCTCTGTGAGTTTGAGGCCAGTCTGGTCTACAGAGTGAGTTCCAGGACAGCCAAGGTTGCCATACAGAGAAGCCCTGTCTTGGAAACCTAAAACCCAAAACCCAACCCCCCTTAAACAAAACAAAACAAAACAAAAAACCCCAAACTTTGTCCTAAGGCAGACCTGGAATTGACTTCTAGCTCTGTCTATACCTTAACTCCAGAAGGTCCTCATTCTTTTATTATTCTCCTGCTTGTACTTATTTTCTCTTGATTAAGACTTCTAGGAAGCCAGGCTTGGTGGCACATGTTTAACCCCAGCACCCAGGAGACAGAGGCAGACAGATCTCTGAGTTCAAGGCCAGCCTGGTCTACAGAGTGAGTTCCCGGCAGCCAAGGCTGCTGCACAGAGAAACCTGTCCAGAAACAAACAAATAAACAATAAATGAATAAATAAATAAACAAGAAATAAGAAAGACTCCTAGGAAACGCTCTCATTCTTTTCTCTTCTCCAGTGTTGGCATCTGTAATGTACAAGCAAATTCCTTCTCCATGACAGGATGGGCATTCGGCATGAGCTTCTTTAATCTCATGGTTCCTTTTCCTTGCCCCAGTGTTTCTCCAGATGTTAGGTTTTACTGTCTTCAACATCTCCCCACCCCTGTGTGAGCCTGTCTTCCTTCCTGCCCTCCATTTCCTCTGGGACTTCTTGCACCCACACACCCTGTTTGTCTGCTCTCAGTGGTTACCACCTTCTGTTCAGCCTTACCTTCCAGCTGAGTGCATCCTCCCTGTTACCACAGCTCCTGCCTCCTTACCCGAGGTTTTCTGGATTCTCCAATAATCCAAACAGTTGGTTCCCATCCCAAGTGACACTACTGCAGGTGTGGATGCTAGCAGTCATTCCACACTTGTTGGAATGTCCCTTCCCTAGGATGACATGGCTCTGTAGTGTCCACTCTCAGTAACTTTATTCCTTCTTGACCCATCTTTCTGCACCAGCCTCCAAAGTGTGGTCTTGCTGCTTTGATCTTTCCCTATCTTTAAAATGCCCCTCCTTCTAAGATGGTGGATTTCAGCTTGTGCTGCTCCACAATTAAGGCTCCTTGAGAAGTTTTTCTAAAAATCCTGATGCCTAGGGCCCATCCTTCCTGGTAACATGTGACTCTGGAGGTGGGGCCAAGCAGGGCTCTGTGGGGATGATTGCTAATCTTCAGGCTCCCTCCCCATCAGCGCCAGTTTTGAAGCATACCCATCTTAGTATACACTTAGTGGCTTGATGAACCCCTCGCCCGTTCATGCCAAAAACCTTAGTGAGGGTCCAGGTAGATCTGACCCTTTGGCCATTTATTCCAGGCTTGAAGTCCATAGTTATTTCCTACTATTGACCAGTATTAAACCCAAGGTCTGCTTGTTTTCTTTCCATCTTCAGAGCCCAAAGAGCTCTGCCCATCTATTCCAGGTGCTCAGGCCTCTTTTTTCCCTGGACTGATGTCAAGCACCTGTCAGGTTGTCTTCTTCACCCACGGACGTCTGGACAATGCGGCTGGCACTGAAATGCAGAGCCCCTGCCGATGCTGCTGTTTTCACTGCTCACAACCAGCATTGCGCTTTGTTTTTCCCTACTTGATCTCGACTTTTGCTCACTCCCATATTCTGTCAGTCAAAACATCTACTTTTTATTTCTCCAACATTCCTTTAAATTTCCTAACTCTAGGCTTTGGTAAGCTGTTCTTATGCCTTTCTGTCTCTTAAAGTCCAAGGAATTCCTTAAAACTCAGCAAAAATGTCAGTTATCCAGGACCTCTTCTAATTCTGCATTCTGATTGTCATGTTTCCAGTGTCATGTTTCTGTGATCTTGTCTTACCCAGATCACAGATGGAATGAGAAGCTGTGTTCTGTTTCCCTGTAATCTTTCAATAGCCTACAAATTTTTTATGTACTAAATGAAGGAAGTTTATCTATGGGTGCTTTTTAATCAGCATGTAGTCCTGAAATCATTCTAGATCTCATTTCATTTTTGATTTAGCATCTGTAACTCTTTGACAGGTTTTGTGTGGCTCAGGCTGGCCTTGGTGAGTTTTGTGTATGCATGGTGAACACTCTTCATGTAGCTGAGCTACACCCCCAGACCAATATATGTGTTCTCTTTTTAAAATTGTTAATTTTATTTCAGGTGGGGAACATGTTTGGAGGTGTTCCAAAGTCAGCACTCTTCATTCAGGCCCTCGGACATGGGGCCAAGCACCTCTACCCACTCAGCCGTACAACCAGCCCTTTCTGTTTTCTTAATCAAAAGTGCAGTGTTAAAAAGGTGATATTTCTTCTTCCATGGACATTTTAAATATATTTTCTTTTTTTTCATTTTTCTTTATTAAGAAATTTTCTACTCACTCTACATACCACCCACAGATCCCACCTTCTCCCTCCTCCCACCTCCAGCCCTTCCTCCCAAGCCACCCTACATCTTCACATCCCCCGAATCAAGGTCTCTATGGGAAGTCAGCACAGCCCGGCACACTGAGACTAGGCAGCCCCTTCCCACTGCACCAAGGCTGCACAAGGTGCCACACCACAAGCACCGAATTCCCCAAAGCCTGCCCATGCACCAGGGGAGGATCCTGATCCCCCTTCCTAGGTGCCCTCCAAACAGTTCAAGCCAAACAATCATCTTCCGTATCCAGAGGGCCTAGTCCAGGCCCATGGGGGCTCCACTGCCACTAGTCCACCGTTCATGGGCTTCCACTAGTGTGGCTGGTCATCTCTGCACGTCTTCCCATCATAATCTCGACGTCCCCCGTCTGCAGAATCCTTCTTCTCTCTCATGGATTGGATTCCCAGAGCTCAGCCTGGTGCCTGGCCGTGGACCACTGCATCTGGATATTAGTCACGGGACAAAGGCTCTATAATGACAGTTAGGGTATTCACTAGACCAGTCACCAGAGTAGACCAGTCCAGGCACCCTCTGGCACTCTGCCAGCAGTCCAAGGTGGGGTCATCCTTGTGTAAATATATTTTCATTTAAAAATTTTACTTGCTGTTGTAGAATATTATTTTAAGATGTATTGCATTTTTTATTCTGTGGAACATGTGTTTTAATTATGCAAATATGTGTTACATTCTTTTATGTTGCATTTGTTTAACTCTGTGAAGCTGTGTTATTGTGCCTGTCCAAGATACCTGATGGGCTAATGGAGAACTGAACAGCCAATAGCAAGGCAGGAGAAAGGATAGGTGGGGCTAGCAGGCAGAGAGAAGAAATAGAAGGAGAAATCTGGGAAGAGAGATCTGGGATTGAGAGAAGGAGGAAAACTCTAAGGGCCAGCCACCCAGCTACACAACTAGACACAGAGTAAGAAGGAAAGAAAAAGTGTACAGGGATAGAGAAAGATAAAAGCCCCAAAGTCAGAGATAGGATAGTTTAAGTTAAGAAAAGCTGGCAAGAAACAAGCCAAGCTAAAGCCAGGCATTTATAATTAAGAATAAGCTTCCATGTGTGATTTATTTGGGAGCTGGTTACAGCCCCCCCCCAAAAAAGAGCAAAAACAACAACAACAACAACTTGCATAATTGAAACATTCTATTTATGGAAAAGTTCTCCTACATAATGCAATTGTCCATTAAAGCCAGGCTTTGTGATCAAGCCAAATAGCCAATGATTCAGTCAACAGAAAGATCCTATTTTAGACAAATTACACATAAATATAAAGCCTCAAATTTATAAATATAAATTCAAATAAGTGTGTTTACTAATTCTTAACCTGAACGATGGGCTCCTGGATGAAGGAAGATGCATTCCCTGCTGCCGTACGTGGCTTTGCTGGTTTGGTGTAACCCATAAAAGTTGCTTCCTTCAGCCATCTCTTCGCAACTCTAGAGGTGTTCATACCATGCGGTGATGAAGTGGTATTGAATGCAGAATGTGCCAGATCTAATCAGCAAGGAGGAGTAGGAAATGCAGAAGAGAGAGCTGAGTTCGGTGAGATGGATTCTGAGATCTTTCTGCCCGGGCACTGCCTGCAAACTTTGCACCCTCAGGATGTGTATTCCACGATATGAAGGCAGTTTAGCTAGGATGAAGTCATATGGATGCTTTTCTGTCCTTCTGCGTGGATGGACACCTGTGTTAGGGTTTGAAGAAAACTACTAACTTTATTATTACTATTATTATTATTATTATTATTATTATTATTATTGTGCGGGTATATGATATATGTATATGAATTAGGGTGTGTGGATGCCATAGGAGCACGGCATGCCACAGGAGCACGGGGTGCCACAGGAGCATGGGGTGCCACAGGAGCACGGGATGCCACAGGAGCACGGGATGCCACAGGAGCACAGGATGCCACAGGAGCACAGGATGCCACAGGAGCACGGGATGCCACAGGAGCACAGGATGCCACAGGAGCATGGGGTGCCCACAGGAGCACAAGATGCCACGGGAGCACAAGATGCCACAGGAGCACGGGGTGCCACAGGAGCACAGGGTGCCACAGGAGCACGGGGTGCCCACAGGAGCACGGGGTGCCACAGGAGCATGGCGTGCCACGGGAGCACATGTGGGGAACAATTTTCTGGAGTTCTCTCATTTCACTGTAAGTTCCGGGGTTGTGAGGCTTGTAAGGTACTTCCACATACTGAACCATCCTACCTACTCAGTTTTAAGAAACTTACCTCCCATTTTGGGGAGGTCAAAGGTTTTTTTGTGGCCTCCCATAGTTTCAGGTTTTTCCAGGTGAAGTCACTTTCTGAGAGGTCCTTTCCCCAGAAAAACGAAACAAAACAAAAACAACTCTCCATCAAATTCTCAGAACTACGCTACTCCCGCTGGAATTTCCTGTTAACCTTCCGCGAAGCTGTACTGAACAGACTTGCGGGTCGGCAGAGTCCCTGATGGTTGAGGCTCAGGGGTAACATGTTCCAGAATGCCCAGCAAGAGTGCTGTGTAATTCTAGGGTGTTACTCTACTGTTTATACACAAATGTTTACAACACAGCTATTATTACGAATAATAATCATAATCACTACATATTTAATTGGGGCCCTGTACGAACTCAATGTGATTCTCAACCTATCATTGGACACTCTAGAGTGTCCTCATTTTAAGATTTGGAGAGCACTCTTGTGGTTTTACAGGCAGCCTGTCTGGGACTACATTGTCTGGAGAACTCTATTCAATCTAGAATCCTGCATCAGAGATGCCATTTGGTTATTTTGCTGTGTTTGCCCCCGCCCCCTGCAAAACCCTAAAAACAAAACAAAACAAAACCCCAAACCAAACAAACAAAAAGCAAGGGTGGAAAAGATACAGTTGGGAAACTGGGGCAAGCTTAACCAAGACTATAAACTTCCAAACAATACTCAGATCCCACACAAGCTTCAGCCAGCAGATTCTCAGCAAACCCACCCACCTACTGCAGGAATACTGGGCTGGCTGCTGGTGGAGAGCCCTTGTGCTTAGCAAAGACTCCAGAAGCTTTTCCAGGTGAGTCACAGGCATCTCTGCCTGGGGTCTGCACCATCCACTGCTTCCATCCAAGCCAAGGCTTCCCTGTCAGCTCTGCCCATTGTTCCAAGACAGCAAGCAGTTGGAAACTGGTGGGCTGGAGGCCAGCTGTGGACTGCAGGTGGTTTGTCATGGTCATATTTTTGTCTTCTTGTTTACTGGTTCTTAAAAATGTAAATTAACCACATCAACCTTAAAAACAAGACAAAACACAATTTCAAATAGCAGTCTTTCTTTTTTTTTTTTTTTTCTTCTCATGAAAAACTGAAAGGCTCTTCTACAGTGGCCTTGACAAAAGAGCACTTTAGAGGAAGTTCATGTTTATTCTGCACTGGCCACCCCCTTTCAGGTTTCCCTGTCTGAGCTAGGAGGCCCTTGAATTCCCTAGTCTCCCTGTGGGCTGGGTCTGCTCTCCCTCACTCTCTGCAGGCTGGGCCTGCTCTCTCCCACCCTCTGCAGGCTGGGCCTGCTCTCTCCCACCCTCTGCAGGCTGGGCCTGCTGCTCTCACCCTCTGGTCTCTGACTTGTTATCTACATTTTTTAAAAATGGTAATTACTATGTATTATTAGTGTTTACATTTTGGTAACTACATTGTTTCATGTATCTCTTGCCTTTTCTGCAAACACTGGAACATTCTTGCATTATCCTATAACAAGCTCTGCCAGCTTTTTGATTTTTTTTTTAATAACTGCTTTGTGTTTGATTTCATACTTCCTGCCCTTCTTTTCTGAAAGTGATGTGTGACAGGTTTAGAATTTTAGGTCTCCTACTGATGTAACTGGGAAAAGTCCCCTCAGCAGTAGTTGAGAACTCTTCCTTTGGATCACAAACCCCATGACCAAACCCATGCAGAATTTTCCTTCTCATGCAAGGTAAAACCTATAACCAGCCATTGGTTTTGGACTCAAACACTGCTGCTGTGTATGTTGACTTCTGCATGAACTAGAGAATTAAAAGGAAACAATGTGATGATGTCTGTTGATGATTGACACTGTCATTTTTTTTCTGTAAATAGATTTAAGGGATCATTGTAGCAAGTAGCAGGAATGATTGCCAAGTCTTAAGTGATCTAAGCAGGAGACCTGTACTAACTGGGTTCTCAGTCGACTGGAGTCAAAATCGTCTTTTCCACCTACTGCCACTACATCTATATTGAAGTCTCGAAGAAGCTCTCTGGGGCATTAAAGTTATACTTCAGAAATCTGGGGGGAAATGCAGCTTTAAAAAGCTAAAAAAAAAAATTAAATTAAATTAAAAATAGGGGGTGGGGAATGGTGGCACACACTTTTAATTCTAGCACTTGGGAGGTGGAGGCGGGTAGATCTCTGAGTTTGAGGCTAGCCTGGTCTATAGAATGAGTTCCAGGACAACAGAGAAACCCTGTCTTGAAAAGCCAAAACAAATAAATAAATAAGTAAATAAATAAATAGATATAACCTCTGGTCCTTACTGAATTCAAATTAACACACAGTTTATATAGTTGGAAAAAGAAAAGATTTTTGGATATATATTTTATTTGACAGTGTTTTAGAATATCATACAGTAAACAAGATTTCTGTAAAAGTTAATTTATCCATAGTGGTGCGTTTCATAAAAATAGTTGCTCACTTACAGTCTTTCTGTGACTATTAATACATGGAATTATATTTATAGAGATACAGCTGTACAGGGTAAATTCACAGCTAACACTACACAGAAGTATTATTGGAATGAGATTCAGATGATGTGCTGTCTTCACAGGTTACGGATTACAGCCGCATAAAGCAATCACTGCACGAGCAGTCGCTGTGAACTGTGCAAGTCAGAGTCTATGCAAGCGTAATCTCCGTGGTTCCTTCTGTAACATGGAAAATAAAGGGCAGAGGGTACAGTACCAGGACGTGCAGCTACACTACAGAAGTATTGTCCAAAACCAGATTCCATAAATTAATGGCAAACCACACTGGATTTCTAGTCCAGGGGAGAAAGACGAATTGAGATTAAACCCAAAGCATAAACCAGGGCATGTGTTTGTGCTTTTGTCTATGATGAATGTGTTTCACTTTGGAAATTGCTTTTACAAGCTGCAAGACCCTTCCTAGGAGGCTTTCGGCCACACCGGCTTGTCAAACAACGATCCCTATGTCTGATGGGAATTAAACTAGGTAGTGCTCAGGTTACAAAGAGGGAAAGACTCCCTTGGGGACAGCTTTTCCGTGTGACCAGGTGTGATGGGCCTGACCTCTCCTTTTACTTATTTGACTACAAGTGCGGAGGAGTGAGGAGTCTTATTTGCTTTGGAACTTGTGAAAGGGGCAAAATATGGGAAGGAATGAAGCTTCAATTACACAAAATATATTCATGACAAATTGTCTTTAGACAGCTTGCCTTTTAATATGTGCAGCTAATAAGTACCTATTGATAACTGATTGAGGCTAACGTTTTACGGTTTTACTACAGGGTCAGTCATTGACCTATGATGGTAACCGGGTAACGCAAAGGATCATCTATAGATTGTTAGTGTAATAAAAAACTTTATACAAGGCGAAAGCAAACCAAATGGGAACCAAAGGGACATCAAATAAGGAAAGATAAACAGAAAGGATGCCAAAGGACTCATGTTCTTTAATGAAAATAAATTAGTTATCATGTTTTTAATATTAGAGATTCATTCTAATTTGAGAAATATAGGACAAATACTTTGTCAAAGTGCAAATGAAGTAACGAAGAGGTTTTAAAATAAGACAATAAAATAGGTAAAATAGAACATTGCTAACAAAGCAGCTACCTATCTCTCTGCGCCTGGTATGACAGGAAAGCCTTTTCAGGAAGGAACTGCAGCGTTGCCCATCTCGATTAAACAGATTATGGTCTTCTGATTATAAAACTCATATTTTAGAAGAAAACCAATTAAGATCTACGTGCTAACCTGCGAAATTCTGACTTACGGCAAACTGTTCCCTAGGATACAATTTTTAAAACCTTTTTCCCCTACCACTGAAAATGTACAGAAATGACTTGATCACAGAAATGGCAGTAAAAACGGCATCACACCAATGAATTCACTAGGTTTCTAACTCATCCTGCGGTAGGCAGGGAATGGTGCTAATACCGTTGGTGGATGCCGAGGGTGAGCCATGGAAACGTCATGGGCGAACAGTTCTAATGTTTCAAAGAAACCCTTTAACCCCTGTCTAGATTTGTCAAGAACGATTTATTTACAACACTTTAGATCAATTAAAAGATATAATCTTGTCTCAGTTTCCGCTTGCTCCGTGCAGTTTGATTTTTTTTAAGGCGATATTCCAGTTTGTGATTGCTCTGAACTTGTCCAGTTTCTTGATATAAAGTTTGGATGACATCCGAAACCTTCATGCAGTGGGGGAAACTTTTTTTCTTTCTCTTTTTAAACTAAAGCTACACTGCACTGTCTCTCTGTGATGTTTGCGTGATTTTGGTTCTTCCATAGCTGCCAAAGCTCCCACCATGGAACCGGGGGCTTTAGGATCAGTTTAGGTCTGCGAGCACACCTTGCCGCGCCGCCCACGCGCGTCGCACACCGATGCTCCCAGGCCTCGGCGCCTCGTGTGGATCTATGCGTGTGACAGTGAAAATAAATTAAAACGCCGTGAGACGGAACCCGGGAAGAACGGCCTGCGTGGAGGCGGCTGGGCCCCCTCATCTGCCCGCGGCCGAGGCGCCGGGCTGCAGGGCGCCCGGCAGCTTGTCGGAGCCCGGCACCTTCCAGGGCCCCGGCGCCACCGCCGCCTTGCGCGCCGGGCCGCCTGCCGTGGGCCGCGGCGCGGGTCGGGACCCGCAGCGCACGCCCACCTTGGCCTCGGCCTCCCGCGCGCCCGCAGCCCCGGGGCCCTCGCGCCGGCTCCGCAGCGCCTCCTTCCCGTCGGCCGCCTCCGAGGCGGGCCTGCCGGCCTCGGGCCTCCCCTGGCCGCCGGGCACCTCCTCCGGCCTCGGCCGCGCGCTGCTGTGCTGCGGGCTCGCCGAGCGCTCCCTCTGCTCCCCCAGGCGCTGCTTCTTCTGGCCGCCGGCCGAAAGCTCCTTTGGTTTCCTAACGTCGTGTTCCCTTTGGATATCCCAAGTTGGGTCTGGGCCTATCTGGTGGGAAGGGTCGGAGGGTGGGGCTGGATGTGATGGAGAGAATGGAGAGAGGATGTCTTCGAGGGAGACGCCTACTTCCGGCAGGCCTGGGGCGGCGGCAGCGGCAGCACTCCAGGCGTGGGGTTCGTCTGCGGACACCAAGCACAGCGTTAGGGCGCGCCACGTCCCCGGGCTCAGCCACCCCCTCGCCAGAGCCGTGGGCTGGCAGCCTGGCGGCTGCTCTCCAGGGCCCCGCCAACACCCCCCACTGCCAAGAGGGCAGCCAGCCGCGCCCAGGGACGCCGTTCCCCACCCGACCCTGGGCCTCCTTTATGTCCAAGAGTTCAAGGCACAGCTCGGGCCTGATCCCTTTGCCTCAGCCTGGTCTAACTTGTGGTGTCAAGCCTAGCATGGACCCTGACCTGACAATACTAAACGAATGACTCTCAGCCTTCACGGTGGTTATGATACTACACTGCCCAGCGGCCCTGGCCAGCAGCAGCGAAGGGACCAGGTGCTCCCTTTTGTTTTTAGCAGCACCCCGGGATTCTGAGGAAGATGGGTAAGAGCCAGGATTTAAGACACAATTCTGAGCCCTCTTCAAAGGAGTCGGAGAGTGATTTTTCTCAACCATTAGGTGTCGCTCAAAGCACAATTCTCAGCAACTGCCTGATAATTTTGGGATTTGGATTGATTCATCTGAAAATTATCATTGCTCTCTTGCCTTAAAAAGAAAATCATTGTTTTTGATTTTTCTTTTTTCTTTTTGGTAGTTTTAACAGGGATGGCTCCTAGACTAAGATAAACTAAGATGCTGAAGCTAGCTAAGAAAGCCTAGCTTCAACATCCATTGAGGATGTACTCCGTTTACTTCCAAAAAGGATTGAACAACTTACAACATATGTATGTGTTCTAAGAAATGACTTAAAACAAATCGCTGGCCAGAAGTCAAGTAGGGAACAGATGTGTGAGAAATCAAAGATGAGTTAGTTACCACCACGAACAATAACATTCCCCTTGAATTTCTTTACCCTAAGGCAAAAATAAAGCAGGGAAATCTAATACAGGAACCCTTGATATTTGTGAGGAATATGTCTCATGACCTTTGAAAACCCTCAGGTTTTGTAATATCGTTCTAGAATGTAATTTTCTCTAAGGAATTGGTGTATGAGCGGGAGTGAGAGAGAAACCACATTCATATTGAATTCTGGGTAGCTGGTGATCTTTCTCCACTAGTAGCTAAGGGAGCCTCCTCCCCACGCCCCCCCCCCCCATCAGCCTTAGGATGTGATTCCATTCTGACCTCTGTAACCGGTCAGAGGTCATCAAGGATTCTTGTGTGTATCCAGTCCACACATACCACGAGTCTGCTTTGTTATAAAAGTTGAGAATTTTTATATAGCACTTCTAATAGTGACTTAGATGAGGAGAAAAAGAGAATAATGGAGCTGATATTTTCCCCAACAATCTGGCCACCTTTAAAATACCAAGTTAGCTGTAAAAAGTTTCTCCTTTGATGTGAAATCTGAACAGGTTATTCTGGGCACAGTGTTATCTTCCTTCTCTCCACAAACTGGTATCTGTGAATAGTTTCACATCATAAACCAAGAATCCTTGGTTGCTTTAGGAATAATATGGAATTAGTGGCTGTGTTCAGTGCAAATGGCAATATGTCCTACTGTGGGCTAGTGTTAAAAATCAAAGTTCAGTAGAAAGTGGCACCTTGCCAATATAGGAAAATGTTGCCTTGAGCAGTTAAACACACCATTCAAAAGACCTGGGGTAGTTTGTGCAATAGCCATTCTGACCGGGACCATGGCAATGATGTTTCATGTTAACAGCTCTTCCCTGCATTACATCACATGTGGTAGAGGCAATTAGCTGGCCTTAAATTACTTCTGAGACACAGGGAGAAGGTTGACATTATTTATACCATTTCCTAAAGAAGGAGTTGAAGCAGAGAGGAGGTTAAGTAGCTTGACCAAAATTACAGAATGCCACCCAAGAGTAACATTTGGGGTTTCTTTACCCCTTTTACTGACTGAGAAAATTGTCCCACCCAGCTGCCATGCAGATAAGGCAAAGCTTGTGAGGCAAACCCACTGTGGAGGAACCGGCCTGTCACCCACCAGAGTACTTAGCAGTTGTCCTCCAAATCTCATCAACCGCATGTGTGGGACTCAACAGGAGAGCTCTCTTCAGACCGTGAAAAAGTTAATTCACACATGGAAGCAGCTGTCATTAGTCGGCCTTATTCAGTTTCCTTCTATTCTTTCCTATCTCCAATAACTCTCCCTGTGATAAGCTAAAGATGGGTTTATTTACAAATCTTAGTATAAAAAGATTTTTCAAGAGATTTTTAATAAGTGATTAAAACTGAAGGAGAAACTAAGAGTTTTTGTGCTCTAAGCTACTTCCTATAAAGAAAATTAATCAGAAATTAAAATTAACTGTGTATAAAGTAAAATATTTCAGAGGTAGGAATCTATATATGTGCATATTTTTAATTTCTGAGTAAAGGAGCTCTATAGTTCTGGGCTGGACATGCAGTACCCACGCAGGCATGAGCTTTTGGAACTCCATAGGCACCTCAATGGACAACACTTTTGTATGCCTTGACCTGTCACCTACAGCACCAAGGTGAGATGAGTTAGGGACAGGAAGACCCCTTCTCTAATCTTTCAAACTTTAAAGTTCATGACATCATGGTGTACAATGAAAGAATTATTCAGATTTAGTAATTTGATTCGTAATTCCATGGCCTGATTTGTTTAGACCATGTTTTTTGTTTTTGTTTTCCTTTTTCTTTTTTTTTCCCCCTCCTTCTTTCTTTATTTCTTGTACCTGGGAACAGGCTAAGATATGTGATTGTGGACCTGGCACAAGCTGGGTATGTGATGATGTGCCCTGTACAGGCTAGGGTACATGATCATGCACATTTATGAAGTGGTTGAGGAACATGTTTCCACTGCATCTTCTCTGTGATGTTCCAACAGGATATGTAACAGGGGTGCATCCTACAAAGTTGAAACCAGCCACAACAGGCCTTCTGGGATTTCTGCAGCTGCTCTGTCCAAACACTGTCCCAGCTACACTGGCTAGAACCAAATTTGCTTCATTAGTGTTTGCTCTCCGACCACACCCAACTCAGTGATACTTTTGCATCAAATCCAGAGGATACCTCTGTGTATTCACCTTCATATACCACATTCTCACACAGAAAGTATTTCCATAGACAAACTGGACCCATAGCTTCATGACATCCCAGTCTCCTGCTCCTCACTCTACCCCTTTTCTGTGACCTTATTGGGGTGTTAGTCTTCGGTAGTTCCCCCCACCATAGTCTCTCCTGGACATGCTCTCCCATCTGTAAAGCTTGTATGCAGTTTCCAGTGTTCCTGTTGAGCGCTCTCCTACCCGATGATTCTATGCTGGTTTATCCATCTGCCTTCTTGATATCTCTCCTTGAAAAATGTTTTGCCATCTTCAATACCTCAACTAGAAAACCAGAACCTCCCCTCCCAAGCTGTGATCCATTCCTCCCCATTGTCTCTCCATGGTAGATGGTGCTGTAATTGCACAGTATCATTGGATCCCTTTCCTTCTCTTATCTCACAAATTCAATGCATCTGTTTTATTAGTCTTGCCTTCAAATACAAGTGGGCTGTAGCAACTGTACCTTCTCTTTTACCACTGTAACTCAAGATACGGGGCAGTCCCTCGAAGGATGCAGCTAATAAAGGATGATCAAGATGATCACATTAAGAGGCCACAAGAGCCGGGCGGTGGTGGTGCATGCCTTTGATCCCAGCACTCGGGAGGCAGAGCCAGGCAGATCTCTGTGAGTTCGAGGCCAGCCTGGTTTCCAAATCAAGTTCCAGGAAAGGTGCAAAGCTACACAGAAAAACCCTGTCTTGAAAAACCAAAAAAAAAAAGGCCACAAGTGGACATATTCCTTTGGTGAGAATATAGAAATTCTCAATTTCAAAAATCACTGTCAGCACTGTTCAGAGAAGTGTAGTAGATGGTGAACCAGCACCAACCACCACCTGTCTGTGCAAGGAATTGATTTGGCATGAGGAAGCCAGTTTGGTTTCAGGCACTGAGCAGGGGACATTGTTTTAGACAGAGGAGCTGCAGAAATCCATGTCACCTGAGCCATTGCCATAAGCCACTCTTCTTTGTTTCCATGCTTGAGCAACTCCAGTGACTTTCCACATAACATATGTGACAGTATCTTTGATAAACAAGTTGGATCATGTCAGTTCTTACTTAAATTCTCAGTAGATTTTCACTGCTCTTAGATTACAACCCACATGATTAGCAGAGTCTACAAAAGCCTGCAGAATCTGGGTCCTGACATTTTCAACAGCTTCATCTCCATTCACCCCTGCCCCCAATTGCTCTCTGCTTAGTAGCTCATTTGGGGATGCTCTTGTCAACCTCCCTGCCTGCTGCAGAAGGCTCTCCTCCTAGCTGCTCACACTGGAGGGTTCTCCTCTACCCTTCATGACTCTTGACTGTTATTCCAGAGAGCTCCAATATATAGCAAACATGACTCTTCAAACAGCATCTGGTTTTATATTCTCATAGTACTTACATAGGTTTACTGTTTACTGGATGACATCAGTCTCAAATACTAGTTGTACATATCATGAAGATGATGACCACACTGGTCTTGTTCATCACGGTGGGCTTAACACAAAAAACTTGTGATTTTTGTGCTTGACACAAAATATGAGTGCTTGATGAATATTTGATAAGGGAATGAAAAATCTGCTCCACAAATAGAAAGAGAAGGTCTGAAACCAAATTGTACTAGAAAAAATGCTTCAGGGCAAAAGAGTCACATTTAAAGTATAATCTGTCTAGAGTGAGTTTGTTCTGTTTTGAGAGGGAAGATGGCAATGTCAGAGAGAAAATAGGTCTGGTGGAAGGGTGATGGAGGAGGGAAGCGAGCAACAGAGAGCATGCTGGGAACAGTTCTTCACTTTCCTGCTGGCTGATTATGGAGAGGGGAAGGCAGAAGCTCTGGTTCCAAGGGCAGTTATTTCCCTTGAAACTTTACAGATGTCCTTTCCTCCTTAATCTCATCAACTGCTTGACAGGTTTTGTCCCTGCACCATTGACTATTGTACTTTGGAATGTTCTGAAGAGCCCACAGATAAAATAGATCCAAATGTCTTAAACTACATTGTGAGAGAAACAGGTCCCCATCTTAAGTTAGGATCACATTTCTTACCCTTCCTATTTTCATTTTTATCAAGTTCTCATCTCTTCTAGAACACAAACCTGTAGCTAAAGCTTTCCTGGTTCTGTTCAGCTCCTGCAGCCCTGTGGCCGGCTGCTTGGATCCAAGTAAACACAGAGAGACTTATATTACTTACTTACTGTGTGGCCGTGGCAGGCTTCTTGCTATATGTTCTTATATCTTAAATTAACCCATTTCTATTAATCTATAAGTTGCCACGTGGCTTGTGGCTTACCAGTACTTTTATATCTCGCTTCCTCTGTGCCTGGCTGGCAACTCCTGACTCAGCCTTCCTGTTCCCATAATTCTCTTCTCTGTCTCACCTATACTTCCTGCCTGGCTACTGGCCAATCAGCATTTTATTTATCAACCAATCAGAGCAACACATTCACAGCACATAGAACATATCCACAGCACAAACCAATTGATGCTTAAGTATACATTTTATATATAACACAGATTATGTACACATGGTTATTTTTGAGTTAAAAATATATGGTCTCTTAAATTATATTGTAGGAGCTCAGCAATATTAACAAATTAAATTTCACTTTATATGCTGACATTTAAAAAAAAATCTCCTTGGGCTGGTGAGATGGCTGGCAGGGAAAAGTGTTTGCTGTGTATACCTGGAGACCTGAGTTCATGCTTGGAGATGGTGTAAAGGTGGAAGACGAGAACCAACTCCACAATGCTATCTTGTGATCTCCACAGGAATGCTTGCACGCACACACTAAAACCCTCTTGTAAACCTCTTATATACATCAACATCTTGTTTAATGAATTATCACCAAAGCTATAGTAACCAAGGATCTGGCCTGCTAGGAAGACACTGCTTGTTGTAGCAAACAATATCTGTTTTCCCAGATGCCTCTTACCTTCAGTAAAAAATCTGTACAGTTGAACGCACAATTCAGATAAAGGAAGGATGCTGGAGATATATCTCAGTGGCAGAGTTTTGACTACAAGTCAAAGAAGAGTTGATGGTAACCTTTGCTGAGGACTAAGGTGGGGGACTCACAAAAGGGGCCCAGAGATTATGGTGGGAGAAAGAGAACCTGTCATCTGTTCCTGCTTCACGTGGGTTCCTTCTAAATTCCTGGGTTCCTACATTGCTCTTTGGTACCCAGCTCAGACCCAGGCCATGCCTTTTAGCTCAGGATGCTCAGGAGGATAATAGTAACATCACTACTGCTTGTTACTACTACTAACATCAGTAAGAACACTGGTTTTGGCACACTGGCTGAGGTGCCAGACACCTTGAACTGAACTCACTGCATACACACAAACGGACACATTCCACAGAGAGGGAAACTGATAAATGGAGGTCCAGTGACTTGTTGAAGGCTGCACAGCCCATAGGTAATGGAGAAGGGTGCTGAATGGCTTCCTGACCATTAAACACTGCTGCTCGATGCCTGTGCTATCTCTGGTTCTTATTGAGAAATGGGGACTCGTCTGTTCTTCTGGAGCAATGAACAGAGACTCCATCTGAAGTGGCTGTCAGCAGCAGATCTATTGCTTTCCTAATGGGGACTCTGAAATGTCATTTATCTGAACACTGGACTCAGACAGTCATTAGGGTTAGAGCACTGAGCTGTGAAAATGCTGGAAATATGGGCAGTATTCAACAGACAATAAACTTAGATCTTTTGGAGGTAGGGATGATAATGCTACATATTTAAAAATACTCTTACAGCCACTCCTTGGGCTAGGATTGAGTTGCAAACACTCATGTTTGATATTAGAAACACTGATTTTGAGGCAAAAATTCTTTTACTTCTAACTGGCTAAAGTTGTCCTGCAAAGTGATGCATGGATTTGGAACTACTTCTTGATATACACTACAGGTGGCTAGGGTTAAAGAATACAGATGTGGCTGTACCAGAATCCATTTGCTTCTAATTTAGAATATTAGAGAAAATAGAAATATAATTAAGGTCAGCAATACAAAGCTGTTTGGTTTAAAAAAAAAAAAGCTTTGCAAGGATGGTGTTCAAACCATATAGGTTCATTTGGATCCGTTCAACCATTAGTTTTTGTAACAAAATATAAATAGAAAATATGTATGTTAATATTTTCTGAACAAATTAATTATTCTGTTGTATTTCTACTCTTTCTAAAGCACTGTTTCCAGTTGGGAGCTATTGTTACGGCCTTCACTACTGGGGTGTCCACTGGGTGTTATAACATTGTAACTTCACTACTGGGGTGTCCACTGTGTGTTATAACACTGTAACTTCACTATGGGGGTGTCCACTGTGTGTTATAACATTGTAACTTCACTATGGGGGTGTCCACTGTGTGTTATTACCCTGTAACTTCACTATTGGGGTATCCACTGTGTGTTATAACATTGTAAATTCACTACTAGGGTGTCCACTGTGTGTTATAACACTGTAACTTCACTATGGGGGATGTCCACTGTGTGTTATAACATTGTAACTTCACTATGGGGGGTGTCCACTGTGTGTTATAACACTGTAACTTCACTATGGGGGATGTCCACTGTGTGTTATAACATTGTAACTTCACTATGGGGGGTGTCCACTGTGTGTTATAACATTGTAACTTCACTACTGGGGTGTCCACTGTGTGTTATAACATTGTAATTTCACTATGGGGGGGTGTCCACTGGGTGTTATAACACTGTAACTTCACTATGGGGGGTGTCCCCTGTGTTATAACATTGTAACTTCACTATGGGGGGTTGTCACTGGGTATTATAACATTGTAACTTTTAAGTGGCTGTGCTTGGGTATTGAAGCTTCATGTTTACACCCATATTAAAAGTGAATCAAGGCAGCCGGGCGGTGGTGGCGCACGCCTTTAATCCCAGCACTCGGGAGGCAGAGCCAGGTGGATCTCTGTGAGTTCGAGGCCAGCCTGGGCTACCAAGTGAGTTCCAGGAAAGGCGCAAAGCTACACAGAGAAACCCTGTCTCGAAAAACCAAAAAAAAAAAAAAAAAAAAAAAAAAAAGTGAATCAAGGCACCCCTTGAGTTCCTCCAGAGCAGAAAGGCAGTCCTCAGGGTGGGTCAGGGTATCTAAGGATGGAACTGCTAGCCAGTGAATGCTTCATAGGAGCTGGTGCTTGGCTGTGCGTATCACATATGTCAGCTTGAAATTCCCACAGCAGTTCTGAGAACTATGGCGCTGTTATCCCTCCCCCACTGGTTAGAGAACTAGAGCTTAAATCAAGAAATTGGCCAGAACCACTAAGCTCATAAGTGAGAATGGGGCAAATGACTCTATAATCCAGAGCCTATGGCCAAACCTTGACTCTATTCTCATCTTTCTAAACAGTAAATGCAGTCCAGAAAGAGATAATGTCTTCCAATGCTACTTAAAATGCAAAAACAAACCAACCAACCAACCTACCACCACCACCAACAACAACAACAAAATCCTAATCACCCGGTGGAGTGGCTTATGCCTGGAATTACAGCACTTGGGAGGCTGAGGCAGAAGGATGGCAGCCAGTTTGAAGCCAGTTTTGTGCCAGCCTACAGTATGAAGAAAGACTCTGACTTTAAAAAAAAATCTCTGAAAGTCAGGGGACACTTGATTACTAGAACATCCCCTAAGCATTAGCTGGACTGGGCTCCAGAGAAGGAAGGTGAAGCATGGCAGAATTTTGCTGGAGCTGGGAATTGGTCAGAAAAGTGGCCACAGGGCAGGGAAGGTAGACAGGAGTTAACTCAGCAACTTGTGGAGAGTGTGAACTGGGAAGCCTTGCTTCTGGCTCCAGTTCTGTCTCATGGTGTGAACTCAGCAAGCCACATAACCATCCTCAGCCTCTGTTTCTCCCGGCAACATGGAGTAAAACCTATTTTACTTCCCTCCCAGACTGTGAAGATCAAATGAAGTGAGCTCTATGGAATGTGATGCTCACACATACATGTACTAGCTATCAAACTGATAGCTCAGACCTAGGTTTTTAAAGTGAGGAAAAGGTGCCAATTGCCAATTGGCCCATTACCAGGATGGTATATGGGTAGCAGATAAGCACATGAAAAGGTGGTCAATGCCATTAGTAGACGGTGACAGAACTTTAAGGAGAAGCAGTTGGGTCCCTACATTGCGGTTGGAACTAAGCAACAGTGACTGACTGAAATCATGGCTGCTGACCTTCCCTGCATTGTGACTGGAAATGAATAGCTACTTGAGAAAATAGTCTGGCAGTTTCCTAAAAAGTTAAACATTTGTTTATCATCCAATTGATTTGTCTCAGTATGATAAAAACTTATATTCACATAAAAACCTTTGTGTGGATTTTTATTGTGACTTATATTTTTATGGTGAATTTTACCAGCAATGAAACAGCCCAGCTGTCCATCAACTGGTAAATGGATGAGCACAGTGGGATATTATTCAGCTATGAAATGAAGCAAAGTAGCCATACACCCCAAAACACAAGTGGATCTCAGATGCATTATGTTAAATGAAAAAAGAACACCTGATTCAGAAGGTGATCGAGTATATAACGGACATTTATTGAATATTCTCAAACAGGCAAGCTCAGTGGAGGTTCCCTGGAGCTGTGTGTGGGAGGAGCTTGACTCTGGTGGACATGGGACCGGGGTGATGTTAGAGGCTGTGGGACTGTTCTGCATTTGGTTCATGACAGTGATAATATAATAGTTATTTTGTTGCTTTAAAGTTATTACTAATTGTTACGTCTTTGACTGTTTCATTCATGTCCACAATGCATAATGGTTACTGTTTCCTCCCCACCCTTTCATCTGTCTCTCACCTCCGTCAACCCCTCCTCCCGTCCCTTCCCACCCTCATTTATGATGTTTGGTTTTGTTTGATGACCCACTTAATTTAAACAGGAGAATCTGCGTGATCACTGGCTGGGGACTAGCCATTAAAGTCCAGTGGGGTCACTGGTGGGTACACGTATGAAGTCAATGACTTCTTCTTTCCCTGAATCTATTAGTAGGAAATATTTCAGCAGTGAAGTAGGGCTCCCTAGTCCTCCCCCATCTCAGCCTGACACCATTGATGGGTCCACTCTTTGCAGACTTGGTACAGTCAGCCATGGTAGTTGAGAGTTCACAATTACAATGACTGTTTATTGCTTACTATTGTTTTTGATACAAGTCTCAGATAACTCAGTCCATCCTTGAACTTGCTACGTAACTGAGAATGACATTGAGCTCTTGATCCTTTTGCCTCTGCCTCCTAAGTGCTGGGATTACACATGTGATAATATAATTTTATGTAGTTTTGAAAAATACCTCACAGATGTACATGAAAAGAGCCAGTTTTACTGTATGGAATTACATCTCAGTTTTTAAAAATGAGAAAAACAATAGTGTGAAAACCTTTTTGAAGGCAGGTGAAGGACTCAGATGTCACCTTTGCTAATGTTTCTCCCACTATTTTGCTTAGTAACTTCCTTCCGTGTCGTTTACCACAGACCAAAATAAGTTTCAGCCCATTGAAATTGATGATAAATTCTGAGTTTGTGGAGTTAGAAGATTCTGAATTAAAGAGGTTTTACTTCAATCTTTAGAAGGTACTTTTAATCTCAAAGCCTTTCAAGTACCATGTTCTTCATCACAGAAATATTGCCCTGTCTGAAGTGGCAGAGAACTAAAAATTATCAATCACAGGTGCCTTTTTGTTTGGGTACAAGAACTGATGGTAACCAATCATAGCTACATCTTGCCAGAGATGGAAGCAGAGTGAGTTACTCACAGGATAGATGCCCAACTCTAGCTAAACTTACACCCACCTCCAGAGGTCCTCAAATAATCTTCCTTAGGAGGCTTTTGGCTCCTCAGTGAATCGTTCATGGACAGAATTCAGGAGCAAGATTAGGTCACTTTTAGGGGCAATCCCACAGTGGGATGCAACAGGTGATTCTCTGTCGATTTGACCACAGAACGCAAAGAGGGTGCCCCTCTCTTAGATATTTTGGAGTGTTTAAAAGGGAAGAAAGGCAGCGGAAGCAAAGCCTTTTGTCTAGAGCCAGACTATGCAAGCTCAGTACCACATCTTAGCGAGACCTTCCTAAAACTTAGTCTATAGCTAGCTTTGTTATTTATTCTTTCTCCTTTTCTTCTTTTTGTTTATGCATGTTTTACCTGCATGTTTGTATAATGTGTGCATGTAGTGCCCAAGGAAGCCAGAGGAGGGCATCTGCTTCCCTGAAACTGGATTTTCAGGCAGATGTACACCTACCTCTACATAAGTGCTAGGAATGGAACCCCAGTTTTCGGGAAGAGCCCCAGTGGTCTTCCCGGTCGCACCGTTTCTTCAGCCCCACCAGCGTTATCTTTTTTAAAGCTTTTCTTTTCTTCCCTATCCCTTGACCCAGTTCCCAGCTTCTCTATTCACCTTACTTTTTAAATTAAACAAATTCAGCCTCTGCTTTTTATGTTACAGAGTTCTGTACACTGAAAATGGACTCTGCAAATGGTAGCCTTTCTATCTTCATGGACCTTTCCATGGTAGTACAAGAGACAGAAAATTAATATGCAAATAGGTACTGATAGAAAGTCTGATATGAACCTTCAGACACAACACAAAAGTGCACACACACACACACACACACACACACACACGCACATGCACACGCGCGCACACACACACACAATTTAAGAAGATATTAGAAGATGGAAAGAATTTCAAGGTCAAAAATTGCCAGAATTAAAGTCCCAATGATATTCTTCATTGATCTAGGAAAAAATCCTAACATTCTCAGGGAAGCATAGAAGGCACCCCGTGGCCAAAGCAATTCTGAGCTAAAAGAACAATGCTGAAGGAATAATACTTGATTTCAAATCATACTACAGAGCCACAGTAACAAAATAGTGTGATTTTGGTACAAAGATGGACATATAAACAAATGGAATAGAATAGAGGACCTAGAAATAAGCCCATAGAGAGCTACTTTATTTTTAACAAAGATGCCAAAAATACACATCATAGAAAAGACAGCATCTTCAACAAATGGATAGTTACTCCAGGAAAATGAAACTAGCGCCTCATCTTCACCTGCACGACTTCAAATGGATCAAAGACTTTATGACCCGAATCTCTGAAACTGCCAGAGGACTAAGTAGGGAAAGTACTTCAAGACATAGACGTCTGAAGGACTTGGTAAGGACTCCAGTTGGTATGGACCGGCAATGGACACAGCAGAGAAAACAGTCATCAGAGGGAAAACCAGCCAACTGATAAACAGTTGAACAGAGGGTTCTCAGGAAAAATACAAATTACCAGTAAGTACACAAAAAGATATTCTACATCCTTGGCCATCAGGAAAATGCTGATTCCATTTTACCCCAGTTAGTCTGGCTATCAACAAACAAACAAACAAACAAACAAACAAGACAAATGCTGGTGAGGATGTGCACACATGTGCATGGTGTGTGTGTGTGTGTGTGTGTGTGTGTGTGTGTGTGTGTGTGTAGTATGTAGGGGATAGAACCTTTATTTACTGTCTAGGGAATTGAAACTAGTGGAGACAACATATAAATCAGTATGGAGGCTTTTCTAAACAAATGGAATTATGATATGATCTAGCTATTCTACTCCTGGATTACCCAAAGGAATCTCAGTGCACACCACAGAGATACTGACACGTCCATATTTATTGCTGTACTCACAATAGCCAAGATGTAGGACCATTCTAGATGTTCATCATCACATGAATGGTTAGAGAAAATATGCTGTGTGTGCGTGTGTGTGTGTGTGTGTGTGTGTGTGTGTGTGTGTGTGTGAGAGAGAGAGAGAGAGAGAGAGAGAGAGAGAGAGAGAGAGAGAGAGAGAGAGGGAGAGGGAGGGAGGGAGGGAGGGAGAGGGAGAAGGAGAGAGAGATCCATAAAGTAGGATGAAATTATGTTATTTGTGGGGTCAAGGATGGAATTGGAAATCATGCTAAGCACAGTAAACTAGACTTAGAAAAACAAATGTTACATATTTTCTCTTATATGCAAAAATCTAGATAAAAAATGACATCAAAGTAGAAAAGTGACTATAGGGATAAAATGGTCTAAAGAAGGGAGAGTGGAACAGAAGATTGAGTAATGGTTCCCCCATTACTCAAGACAAATTGTGCATCTTTTCTCTTATGCAGAATCAATCAATCAATTTAGCTATCATCTCTCTAATCTGTCTGTCTAATCTATCTATCTTCCTATGCATTTTACAGAAAAGCAGAAGGGAGACTGTCTGGGAGGAGGAAGGGCACAGGGTGGGGGTCCAAGGGAGGACCGTGGATGGAAGCAAATGTGATCAAAATACAATGCTATCCATGTTTGGATTAAATATCACAATGAAAGGCACTGTGTTGTGCACTGCCTGGAAGCAAGTAGAGAGGCCAGTGTGGCTGCTGCATGCAGACTAGATTGTGGATGGAATCGAGTCTGGTCGGGACGTGGCTGTGGAGGCTCAGGCAGGACATGCAGTGCTTGGATTTGGTTGGTGAAAAGTGACCAGATCCAAGTATCTCTGTGAAACATACTCTGCAGATTTTGACGAGGCCCTGGGGAGGTGAGTAAGACACACTTGGTGCCTTCTAGGCCTCAGTGTCCTGTTTCAGAGTCTGGGGCTCCTCGGAGCAGGGATGGAGTGTGCAGAGTAGGTAGGGAGAACTGTAGGGATTCAAGGGAAGCTTGAGTGTGTTTGGAAGGACAGTAACAGCCTGTTAGACAGAGTAGGACAGAAGTGCCATCTGCAGTGCAGAGCTCACAGTGTGCTGTGAACGCACATGAAGCAACAACCACCAAGAGTCTTGGAAGGTGGGTGGGGAGTTAAGAACTTCACCCTAGACAGTGGAGAGTCAGGAGGCTTCTAAACAGGAGGATAAGGGCACATTTCTCCTCCTTATCTAAATGGGTGAGTCAATCCACTGATATTGACAAATAAATTATACTCCAGTTAAAACATATTAAATGTGTGTTATTTCTATTGGAGCATCATGCCATTTTAGATGCTTTTTGAACAACAAAGGGAGTTTCTTTTCGTTTTATTGGTATCAGCAGGCAGAAGTATGATCACTCTTCAGATGGAGAAATATGATTAATCTTGTAGTTAATTAAAATTGAATACCTACTCTGTTGAAAGTAATATATGGAGTCAGCTCTTAAGAACTGGGCATGGGTAAAGTGATGTCCTTGGTGTTATGGGGCTTACTGTAAGAGGCAGATGTGGCCAAGTGGTATTGAGTGAAGCATGCCACAAAAGGAAAGCTAAAAGAGAAAGCACTACAGAAGCATCTCATGCAGTGTAACTTCATTCTGGGGCTCCAGAGGGTCTCCCCTAGGAGATGGTCTGAAGTGAAGAGTAAGCTGGTTACAATTTTATCTTGCAGGAAAATAATCTCTCTCATCTTGATTAACTTTTCTTTCAAGTGGTTTCTTGCAAACAGCAGGCAAAGAGATACACCAACCATCTTTCTTTTTACACTAAAATCAAGCTTTTCGTTAACACTCCCAGTCGAGGTGTGACATGACAGGAGATGAAGCAGTGGTGGGGTCTCCTCTGTAGAGCATGGAACTGTGAGGTCCATTATTCAGGTGTTAGCAAAGCCCTGGAGACTTGAAGCCTGGCCATCAAGGACAAGTGTTGGATCACTGGCCTGAAAGACCACGCAGGACCACTGATGTAGAGGTTACCAGGCAGGGGCCATGGGGCATGCTGTACAGGTGAGAGGTGTGCCGGGCAGGGCAGGAAGCACGGGAGAGTTGTAGACATCTGGGAGTAAGGCAGGGGGCCCGAGACTCTCAGGATTTCAGCTCATATGGCAGTGGGCAGGAGCATCGTAACTACGATGGGGAATACAGGTTGGAGGATAAACAGGTTCACATGTATCTGGTGAGACCATTTAAGAATCATCTATTCTCTTTATCCCTTTAGATAAGCAATCATTATGCCAGCTGGGTAGAGGGGAAAAGGCAGTGAGTTTGCCTGACTTTAGAAAGAGGAGTTTTCTATCTTATATTGGCACATAGTGTGTGTATGTGCATGTGTATGTATGTGTAAGTAGTGTATTTTAATCAGTAGCACACCCTTGATCTTCATTGTTACCTCCTCAGAGAAGCATAAGCATCTCTTCCTACCTTTTATATAGTGGCTGTTTCCTGTTTTCTTTTTCCTCTGTGTTTCTGTTATGTTAACTGTAATGAAATCTTAAGTAAACATGTCTCCCTTTCCTAGAATACAGATTCGATCAGAAAGACACATCTTACCATTTAAAAATTAGTCAAAAGAAGAGTGGATATATATCTGAGGTAGGAGCTTCACGAGTTTAAGGCCAGTCTGGGTGACTCAGGATTTGAAGAGAGTGTTGGGGTGTAGCTCTGTGGTAGAGCACTTGCACAGCACACACGGTCTAACCTGGACCACAGAAACCAAAACCAAATGAATCAGCCAGAGACTGCTGTTCATGTTTCTGGAAAGCAGGACCACAGCCTGCTTTTAATTATTAACTCTTAATTATTATTAAGAGCCTGTATGTTTGAGAATATGTGTGTATTTCAAACACATATATGTATGTGTATATATACACATATAGTCGTGGTTGTGTATGTATCCATAACTACAAGATATCATTTGGTGTTAGAAACAGCAGGTTTAGCTAAACTTTATTATGGTACTGTATTATCAAATTTAAAAATGTAAAAATGTATTGTATAAGATTTGTAGGAAAAATTCTCTATGAATTTCTAAACTCTTGGTTCTCCGAGTATCACCTCCTGGGTGACATCTTTGGGGCACTTTCAGGAAATGCAGATTCTCAGCCTCCCCTCCTTCATGCCTCTGGCCTCCTGATTGAGAATCCGTGTTTGAGCACATTCCCCATGAGTTCACAAGACCATTAAAACTGAAGGCACTAGCTGTCTTCTGAACGACTTGGTAGTGGTCAGATTATCCTGTGAGCAGTAGGGGACAGCTGGACTGAAGCTGAGGAAAGAATGGAGAGTTGGGACCAGCGTGCTGCCTAGGGTCCTGAATGAGTGATGAGTCCGTGAAGACTGAGAAAGTTGCTGGGCAGAGGTGGTGCACACCTTTAATCCCAGCACTCGGGAGGCAGAGGCAGGCGGATCTCTGTGAGTTTGAGACAGCCTGACACAGAGTGAGTTCCAGGATAACCAGGGATATACAGAGAAACCTTGTCTGGAAAAACCAAACCAAACAAACAAAAAGACCACCACCAACAACAAAAAGTGAGAAAGTCTATGCTTCACCAGCCAATTTTTATTTCTAAGCTCCAAAGAAAGCATGTTTTTTTTTTATTTAGTGGGCTTCTTAACTCAGAATAACTCCTACTGTATTATCATCAGCACCAAGAAGACATTCAGAGCAGGATTGTGGAAACCATGCCTCCACAATCTCAGCTGTCACTGGTGAGGGAGGTACCCATGCTATGTGCTTTGTAAATTATACAGATGATTCTGACATTCCCTTATGAGATTAAAAGAAACTTATCTTAGTCAGTGAGCTATTGTTGTAACAAGCAACCCATTGCTGAGATTTTCCAGCTGGGCCAGACACTGCAGCTAGCATCTGGCTTCTCCTTTCTTTTGCTGACACTACCACAAGCAAGACTTAAAAATGATGTGAACCCTGGGCTGGAAACAGGGAGATTCCTGAAGCTCAGGTGATGAGCCTCAGGTTCAGTGAGAGATTGAAGGTGGAGGAGGCTGCGGAAATGGCTCAGAGCTTGAGAATGCTTGTCTTGCAGAGGACCCAGGATCGGTTCCCTGCACTCGTATCAGGTGGCTCACATCCACCTGTAACTCTAGTTCCAGGGTATCTGATGCCCTCTTCTGGTCTCCATGGACTCTGGCATGCATGCTGTGCACATAAGCTCACACATAAACACATCAGTAAATCTTAAAAAATAAAACAAAAGTGGAGAGGGGTTGAGGAAAGACCCCATTATTAACCTCTGCCTTGCACACACACACATGCCTTCTCCTAAACTTATGCATACATGCTCCATACCCATATCTCCACCCACACACAAAATAACTGACCAGAGTTACAGCAACCCTCACCCCAACCCCAACCTCAGATCCTAAATTGCACATGTTATTATTAATAAGAAAAATAAGTAGTTGGGTCTTTCAAGCATGACTCAATTAAATAACCATTTATCCAGCCACTAAAGTGCCAGTGTGGAGGGTCAGTGCAGGAGACAGAAGACACAGATGTCGGACTCTGCCTTCCGTGCTTTCACATAGCCATGACAAATGGCTTCCTAAGTTTGTGAAAGCCAGGAGTGCCCTCTCTTTAATTACACTACTGTGTTCTAGGTCAGCTGAAGGACCAGTCACAACAGAAGAATTCTGTTCTTTGTCAACTGGAAAATTAAACCTCCTTCTCTAGTTGTCCTTAGTCACTGACCCTCGGCAGCGTGGATAATCTTTCCTTTCCTCCAGCGGGCTGCTGTTATTCTGAGGACCTCCAGAGCAGAAAGGAAAAGCATTTTCAAGTGTGTCTTCTGTTGAATGTGCCTGGCACTTTGGTGCTAAACAGGCAATAAATCATAATAAATGGAAATAGTAGCCCATGGCATGATCTGATTGAGTCGTTTAAACAATCACTTTGTGTTGACAAAAGGTACGGTGATTATGCCAGAGGGACTCAAAGGTGCTGGAAACAAATGAACTAGAGGAATTGCTTGACAGATGTGAGTGGTTTCCAAGAGCAATAGCCTCTGTTCATCACTGCTCAGCCTGAGGCCTGCAGGACCCAGGGCATGGGTAACCAAGGCACTGTGGATTCCTCTGCCTCACCTCTGCATGTGCTCTACCCCACTGCTCCTCTGCCACCTCAAACTTGCCTTCCAAGTCTGTGGTTCTGAAGGATGAGCCGCCAAGTGACCTGCTGATACTGAGCTGTGCACTGAGAGATTAATCCTCACATTGGTGCACAGGGGTGTCAATCTGCGGGCAGCTTCCAGTCCCACCACGGTTCTAATGTAGATTCAACCAGGGAAGTCATTATCAGTAATAATAATGGGTGCAAATAGACCTCTTTGGCTAGAGCATTCTGGAGACATATTGTATCACTCCACTGCGGCTGGTGGATGGGGACTGTTTTTGTATATATTTTCCAAATGAACACAGTGGGGGGACATGTGACTTACTGCCGGGTCACGCTGGAAGTAAGCAGGACTTAAGCAGCCAAGTGACCCCTGGTGACTTCCAATCACACAACTGTCCTTCCCTTTGCCTGTGTTGGCCAGGTCACCTCACCAGGTTGTCTTGGTGGGCCTAGACTGGTAAGAGATCCCTAGCCTGGCTTATGCTTATATAAGAGATGCTAACTGGGGGAGGTGTTGGAGATCTTTTGCTAAGTTGTCTGTGCAGGGGTACTAGGTGACTTCCAAGGCCCAGGATAAGCTGTTGCTGCTCCTGTCCACACAAGGTGGACCACCAGCAGTTTGCAGAAGGCTCACTGCTCTCCCTTATGTCACAGATGGGTCCGTTGGCTACATGGATGACTGCTCTGGGTGTGTCGGAGTGGGAGGAGAGAAAGGTGACTCAGAATGCTTTTGTTTTAGTCCCAGAGACCATGTGTGCTTCTCATCTGGAGCCACATACTTTAAAGAGAGCTCTGATGGAAAGACAAACCGCACCAAGAATGCTGACTCAGAGACTTGCTGGACAAGGCAGCAGGGTGAAAGAGGCTGCTCCTGCCAGGCCTGTGGTCAGCTTGCCCATCCTGGCCCTTACCACACAGGACACTAGCACTTTGAGAGGCAGCTGGTGGGCTGAGATCAGAGCCTCCAGCCCCCACAGCTGCTGGTCCTTGGGTAGCTCCTTTAAATCATTTTCTTTAAGTAAGCTTTCCTGCCCTCCTCTAGCTTCTACTCAAAGAGCTACCTGGGGGTCAAAGCAGGGTCAGGCATGGAGGAAACAACATCCGTGAGACTCCCACAGGCCAGGGACTATAGGGCATTGGAGACCAGAGGAGAACAGAAGTCTAGTGAGACTGATCTTTTTCCTAGGGACATTTTCTTTCTCTCCTTTCTAAACGTGGCTCCACGTAGCCCAGGCTGGCCTCGTCCTTGCTATGCAGCCAAAGGTGATCCTGGAGTCCTGATCCTCCTGCCTCGACCTCCCAAGTGCTGGGGTTACAGGCATGCATCACCACACCCAGCTCAAGCACGAGCTCTTTTCAAAGGCCAAAAATGGTTCCATGTTTCAAGAACCTGTGAATATTGGAGACATGGGCTCCAAAGTTCTCCTTCTGACTTCAAACAGTATGATATGCTCTCTTGATTCTTTCCTCCTCTCTGAGAGGAAGGTTGACCCTGAAGAGTAAGCATCGGAAGGGCTCCACTTTAGTTCCTGGTGGTTGAGGAGTCCGCTCTTCAGCTCTACTCCCATGTTTGATGAATTATCCAGACAGGGTTTCTCTGTGCAGTTTTGGTTCCTGTCCTGGATCCCACTCTAGCCCAGGCTGGCCTCGAACTCACAGAGATCCACCTGCCTCTGCCTCCCGAGTGCTGGGATTAAAGGCGTGCGCCACCACCGCCCGGCACAATGTGATAGTTTCAAAGTACTAAACCGACATCTCTTTTCAGTCATTCAGACATGTCTTACTTTTAAGGCCCAGAGCCAAGGCAAGTTGGCTACTGCTCTGTGACAGTGTGCTTGAATTCTGCACATCTGATAGGAAGGCATGGGCCTACTGTAGTGTGCAGGGTTAAATGTTTGGACTATGAATCCACAGCTTCTGCTCCCTGATCATCTTCCCCAACAGGGCAAGTCCCCAAAACTTGCAGACCTTTCTTCTCCAAGCAAAGGGAAAGGCTGATAGTTGCTGTCCCTCTGAGTCCTTATGAGATGTGAATGAGCTCAGTAAATGAAGGCATCCTGTGGAGTGCCTGGCGCACATTCACGGAGCCAGTGCACAATTAAGTTGTTATTGGTGGCTGTCCAAAAAAGGGCCAGTTCCCTGGAGGCCCTCTAAAGGACTCACTTGGATTAAGTCTCATGGAATTATCCCACATGCGTCAGCTATGTACAGATGCAAAGTATGAAAACCGGCAATATCTGCTTTTGTACAATGGAGCTGGCTAACACCATTGCCAGAACCTGAGACTGGAGCTTCAGCAATACCTCAACAGAGACACCACGCTGGGACACCAGCATCCCCTGAAGCAAGCTTTTGAATCAGGCCAGCAGGACATAATGAGGTGGAAAGAACCGCATCCTTGGAGGCCAGAAGTTGGGTTCAAGTACATTGTCTATTGCTTACTACCTCTGAGACCTTTGGGTGAACCATTCCATCTCTACAGACCTTCGTTTCATAACTGCTAAATGTTAACCACTTCCACCACCTCCCTTATAAAATTGTCTCATAGGGAACACTTAGAGAAAGCTTTATACAAATACAGAGCAAAGGATTTTTCTTACTTATATCATTTGCTGAGAAAAGGCTCAACTATTAAAACTATTACTTAGACAATGTGTTTTCAAAACTGAAATTGCTATAAAAGGCTGTTGCTCAATGGCCCTGTTCTGTGTGCAATTTGGGCTGGGAAGACTGCTGCACAGTGCGATGAGCTCTCTGGAACTGTGTACTGGCGTTAGTGTATAAGAGAAGGTGTCACTAGGATCTGTTTTAAGTTTTAGAAGAACAGCTGGCCTCTTGATCTCTGGGGGGGTGGAAATATTGAGCACAATCTTTGTTTATGTCCACTTGAAATTACTGCCAAAACTGGATTCTGAGTACAAGGTGTCTCGGAGGATGGCTTGTCAGTACCTTCCTCCTTTTTAGCATTTAAGCTTGAATGACTCAAGCAAGTCAAAGAATTTTTAATGGCTGCATGGCCAATGTCTTTACGGTCAACATTTCACATTGTTGTTTGCTCAGGATGAGTGAAGATCACTCCATCTTTTATTTTTGGCAACATTTTCCCCTGGGATACAGGGAATGTGTCCACAGTATGCCAAGAGGAAATAGTTATAAACATTAGAAGGTATAGGTCTGAGCCCCCACAAGTTAGAAGAATG
Source organism: Peromyscus maniculatus bairdii (assembly GCF_049852395.1). Classification (NCBI taxonomy): domain Eukaryota; kingdom Metazoa; phylum Chordata; class Mammalia; order Rodentia; family Cricetidae; genus Peromyscus; species Peromyscus maniculatus. Next base: position 37,765,725 of record NC_134854.1, on the reverse strand, counting down.
CACTTTTGATATCATTACTCAGCTTATTCCACGCCCCCCCCCAAAAAAAACCTCTTAACTGAAAGCAAATGCAGAAACCAGTGACTGCATCAGGTCGGTACTTGTGTGTAAATCTTATCCCTTTCAAGGTCAAGCTCATTCTTCTCATTCTTTCATCTTGCCAGGGTAGCTTGATTTAAGGTAAATAGGAGAAGGTATGATTTTTGCTCCAATGCATCTCTATTACAAGGATCTCTATTCTATTATTTTATGGGGGAACTTCTATTAAAATAACACGATTTCTTGTCCCTAACTTTACAATTCTATTAATGTTCCCCTTTCAGAATCCAAACTTCTCTTTATAGGTGTGCCATCAGTTATTTCTAAGTGGAAACATTTTAGAAGTGTGTGTGTGTGTGTGTGTGCGTGTGTGTGCGCGCGTGTGTGCGCACGCGCGCGCGCGCATGTGTGTGTTTGCATGCACTTGTGTGTGCAGGGCTAAGGCAGAGACCTTTTTCTTCCTCCCTCTTGCATAGTCATGAACAAGATATATTGATTATTAATTATCACTGCCATTCCACGTGCAGGCTAACAGAGACTTATGGACTGTCCCCAATAGTGTTAACATATCTTAGACACTCCAGACTCCTTCTGTTGGACAAGATGAGCCATGTTTAATGTTTAAAAATTTACATTAAAATTTGTACATTCTCTCTCTCTCTCTCTCTCTCTCTCTCTCTCTCTCTCTCTCTCAGTGTGTGTGTGCGCGTGTGCATGCAAAGCAGGTAGCAGATAGGGACTCCAACTGCAGTAACCACCGAATCAATGGCAATGTCCAAGGTGACCATACAAAGGACTTTAGTGTCATCTTTTGATACAAGTGGGAATTAAGGCCAAATGTGAATGAAAAAGACTCAGGCATTTCGGGTGGAAGGAAGAATAAAAATTGAAGAGGCAAAGGTATAGAAGAGAGCAACAGCCCTTATTTCTTCTTCAATTTACTTATTCACTCCTTTATTCAGACGGTGAGTATAGTATTCCCATCCTCAAGGCAGAGTGATGTGCTAGCCACTGGGAACATAACAGGATTTAGAACCTTCTCTTTTTGACCTTGTAGAGTTGACATTCTAGGGCAAGAAAAGGACAACTAAAGAAATAGATATGGTGCATGTTGTTGAATACTTTAATAGACTTGCACACGGAGTGATGTAAAGATATAGGAAAATACTTAGAAATACATTTTTGTGTTAATGTATCTGAATAATGACGCTGTTCTGAAATTGTGGTGTTCCAGTCAACAATTTCGTGTTTGTGCACACATGTGGGATCGGCCCTCTTTGCCTCCATTTGAGACCTGAAGATTCAGCTAATCAGAGCTGGACTTTTAACTTCATTTACAACTGTGCAGCTCTTTTGACAAAGCGAGGAAGCAAATCAAAGTGCCTTAGCCTTTAAATTGATATGCATTAGATGAATAAAAACTGAGTCAACTCCTTAAGGTCCCTTGACCTTCCTGCTTGGCCATTTCTTTGACCAACTCTCTCAAGATACAGACTGCACTGAGGGCTCTTGAAAAGAAAAGAGCTGTGGTACTGATGTCTACACTTGTCTGAAACTCACTTCCTGCCATTCTTAACATGTCAGGCAGTATGAGGGAAAACCCTCCAGGGCTCCCTGGGCAGCTGCAGAGTCAGTTCACCTCTGGCTACTGCAGTTTTTGTTTGTTTATTTTTTATTCTTTTCCATTGGGCTCAACAGCTTCTGGAACTGGAGCCAGAGATGGGTGAAGTACAGTTTGTCTATATTTTGGCTTCACTGTGAAATAAGCTGGTTTTTCTTGTAATTGAAGGTGTTTAGTGACTATGGCAACATACTTATTAGCTAGCAAGGTCTGAGAGTTTTTTGTTCATTTGTTAGTGAACTGCAGTTACCTTCCGTGGGGTCACTTAGGGGACTCTGAAGCCCTATTCTATGTGGACAACAAGTTGGGGAGAGGTATGATGTCTCATCTCCTCTGTCCTATACTGCATTCTAATACATAAGCCTCATGACACTCGTGCTGCTGGACACTTGGCAGCTTTGCATCCTTCATATCAATGCCAAGGTCAAGAACCAGATGGTGTCTGGTGCCCTAGACCTGGCAGACTGGTAGCTAGAGAAACTGAAAAATGAACATACAGTTGAGCAATGGAGCAGCTAGGAACATAGTGTCAAAGCAGGGCAGTTCCAGAAAGAACCAGAGATAGTCATGTGCCCAGTGTCAGGCCCAAGAAACAAGCAGAGGTCTCCTGGGACAGTGCCGAGGAGGCTGCTCGGCTGTCTAGCTTAGGTTGTCTTCAATATGCACTATCCAGGCTAAACACTGAAGACAGGAGACAGAATTAGCCCACAGTTTCATTTGGGGCTAAATATCTGCACTGATTTCTGACAGAATTAACTATGGCCAAATCATGGGGCCACACTGGGAGTTCTGCAGAGGTTATTTTTAATCAGCCTTTCCCACCAGGTAATTTATGAAAGTGCTAATAAGAAAGAAAAACATTAGCTTTGGACCAATGGAATAATGGTGATGGCCATTTTCTGATTTGGAGATCACGAATGATCTAAATCAAAATCTGTAATTAAAAAGGATAATGACTTCTAAATTAGTTTTTATTAATAGAATTAAGCCATATTAAGTCTTAGATGATATCATAAATTTGATATTAGAATGTTCATCCTTAATGAAAATATATATGGACTGAATAATTTAAAAGTCTTATACTGCATGTTGACTTATTACATTAAATATATTTATCAGCAATATGACATAGCTTAATCACCCAGGATGACTAGCTAAGTGTTTAGGTGGTTGCTTATAGATCTATGTCGTATATAGACTAAAGTCACACTACCAGAGGGACGTTTGATAGGGACTCTTCGAGAACGGCCATTTCTTACACGGAGTTGCAGACTGTCCTTCATGGCTATGTATTCTATGTGTCTTATCTTAACAAAGGAACAGTCAGTCAGGATGATTGGATTATCCCACGAGCAGCTAAGAAAGGCCATTAAAATGGGACATAGGACTCCTTCCTTGAATACATGTGTCTGGCTCTGCTGTCCTGGGGCAGGGAACTTCCTGGGGGAGGAAACAACAGGATCGCCTCTCGTGGAATAGCACCAGTAATGGCGTAGCAGCCTATCTAAGGCTCCCGAACTTCCTTGAATTTTCTAATGATGACCTTGCCATCCACCTTGCCGTTTGTGCCTCGATTCCTCCGCTTCCTCTGCTGGTCAGAAGTCAAGGGTGGGCTCTCTGGTTTTTCCTTCTTATGTGTTGGGAAGATCCTGTTTCTGCTAGCCTTTCTAACCCTCCCTAGGGGGACTGCTAGCTTTTCTCACTACCCTGAAAAGACACAATTTTGGTGTCTTCTAGTTCCCCGTACTAATACCTTGTTTGAGCTCTTACAGCCAGGTGCACTGGACTTCCCTGAATTTGGTGCAGAGGAGTGGTACGTCTCAGTCTCCATCCATTTAAGGATGAGCCTGAAAATAAATGTCTGTTCTTGGCCTTAAATCGTTCCAGGGGGATTTTCAATAAATACAGGAAACTCTGGGGAACTGAAACCAAATGAAAGAACAAACAGCAGCTTCAAGATTTTGCTTCCAGACCTGTGATGTGCCACCTGTATTTGAAGGACAGACCATGCATGAAACATACAGAAAGAAAGACCTGTGAGATAAAAGACGAGAAGTCACCTCACAGTCACCTCTGAATTCCTAGCTTGATCAGCACAGGCTTCTCCTGGGAGAGACCACTGCAAATGAGAGATAAGTGCGGAGATGGGGGGAGCAGATTAAATCCTTTCTGGCCGAGAGCAGGAAGGGCCTAGGCCTGTGGCTGAAGCTCTCTGCTTCTGGTTTCCACCTCAGCACTCCTCCCTGGGCTAGCTCCGGCTATTCCTGCCTGAACCCCTCTCTGATAGGCTCTTCCACTGTAAGTCTCTGCGGAGGGCTTCGTGCTCACATCCGTAACCTGCTCTTTCCTGTAACAAATGGCTGCAGAGAGAATCCCAATTCCATGGTGTTCTGTGGTTGTAGGACAGCACTGACAGTCTTTAACACCATGTCCCCGCCCCTATCTGTGGGTGTGGGTGGGGACATCTATTGAACCTGACAAAAACTCACCAGTTCTAAGGATGCTGTTTGTCTTACTGTACTAGATGACATCCTCTAAGAATATACCTGGAAGAGCAGAACTATCATTGCAATGCTTCTTCCCAAGCATTACAAGGATGTCTCAATGTTTTCTTATTTAGTTCAGAAGGGGAAAATGAGACCTCGAAGTGCCCAGGATCTCACTGAACACCGATGTGCTTCAGAATTTATATCTGTAATTTTCCACACCCTTGTGCTCCTGGCAATGAGATGTTCACACTAAGATCATATGGTCCTTTGGCCCATGAAATATGCCACTATTTCTCTTTTCAAATACCATTTTCTACTTTGGGGCTGATAATGAGAGCTGTATGATACTTATGCAAAAGGTCAATAAATCTTTCACAACAGAGAAAATCCACCATGTAGAAAATGTCCAAATTTTCTTTTTCCTATCTAAAGACATTTTCCCAACCCACACTGCTAGCAATTGCATATTTATTAAGTGTCACAACTGTATTTGTATAACACATTTTTATACTTGATTCTGCCCTTGAATAGTTTTTACCCTTAGCTATAAACTTATCTGAGCCTTAAGGATGCCCTATTCAAGTTGCCTTGTTTTAGACCAATGTTTTAAACTAGTATTCTGATTCACTTAGGCAGTCTTTATTTTCCACATGAAGGAATCTTCAAATTAAGCCAATGTTAAAAAAGGAAGAAGAAAGAAATGGCTCCCAAAAGAGCAGGTTGAATATGAATGAATCCTCTCAGCTTGGCCAAGGTGGTCCTGAAGACCGGGCATGGCACTTTCCAAACATGTCTCTTCAAACTTTAACTAAATGCAAAGGATCTCCCAGAGGCAGCTGCTGCTTGGTGGGGAGTATCATGGCATGATTAGACAGAGGCAAAGACTTGGAATGTTTGTTCTTCCCCAGCTTTTTAGGAGAGGAAGTCAGAAATTCCTTTGTGTCTTCCTCCATTTTTCAACTATACATACCCAACCTCCCCCAGGGCTGGTGGTGTCTTTCGTGGGTTTAAAGGGTTCCTGGAATCCTGCTTGGTCTGGCTGTTAATAGGAAGAGAGCTAATTCATCTGCACGGCTTTATTCATTTTCTTTTCTTTTAAAGATTTGTTTATTTATTATGTATACAGTGTTCTGCCTGCATGTACGCCTGCAGGCCAGAAGAGGGCACCAGATCTCATTACAGATGTTGTGAACCACCATGTGGTTGCTGGGAATTGAACTCAGGACCTCTGGAAGAGCAGTCAGTGCTCTTAACTGCTGAGCCATCTCTACAGCTCCACTCAGGCTTCCCCAGAATGGAAGCTCTTTTACATGGAAATGACCAGAACCACAGAGTCTGCTTTGCCCAGGCCTCTGAAGCAAGTCTTCTGGTGATAGGGGACTCCTTCCTGAACATCAGCTCGCTTTGGTCTTATGGATGAGTCACTGTCTGTATGCTATTGGTCCAGTCTGCCATTGGCAAATGAAACCCTCCGGCCCTTGTTCTCAGAGAAGTGTCTAAAACACTCCTATGACCCATAAGATTTTGGAAGAGAGTCATGCAATGTCAGAAGTAGCTTAGGCTTCCTTGTGACTAATTGTGCTTCCCCCAAATAAATAAAACACACAGATGTAGCTGGGTTCTGAGTTACTGGAAGGCCTATGAATTTTAAAACTGTCAAAGAAGTGTGTTATGGGATTATACAGCCCGCTGTTTCTTTGAGAAATAGCATTAGTGCAGCTTAAAAACAAACAGAAAGAAGTGGAAGGAGTCATAAAAATAAACTGAATTGTACATATACACAAATATGATGCTGTTATTGGTCCCCATTCTCTTCTTCAATTCTGAAGGAAGTCCTACGATGTCAGTGAGGCTCAGACACTGAGGCACATCCATTTCCCTGGGTTAAATGTGGGGCATCTGAGCCCAGAACAGTGAGGCCCAGCTGAAGGGCTCTGTGGGCTCGGGCAGCCTACCATACTACAGACATGCTTACTCTCAGCGTTTGGCACTGTGCATTACAACATACGGCATCTGCCAGAGTTCACCACATGACAACAGGCTGTGACTCCCTCCATCACCTAAGGGTGGCACCACATGACATCAGGCTGTGACTCCCTCCATCACCTAAGGGTGGCACCACTTGACAGCAGGCTGTGACTATAATGGATTATTTTTTGAAGTTTATGTATAGTGGAAAAATGAGTTTTTTTAAAAAAAATTAGTTTAATAGACTTGCTAAATGATACATGTATAAAATAAAATACTGAACAATCATTAAAAATAATCTATAGCCAAGAAGCGATGGCATGAGCCTTTAATCCCTGCACTCAGAAGGCAAAGGCAGGTGGATCTCTTTGAGTGTGAGGCCAGCATGTTCTACCGAGTGAGTTCCAGGACAGCCAGAGCTATGAAACCCTGTCTAGAAAAAAGAAAAAGAAAAAGAAAAAAAATCTATAGAAGTATATTTAACATCATGGAATAGTATAGTAATATAAACATTGTCAGAGAAGAAAACAAAATGGTTATATTTTTAAAAGAAAATTTGCTTCCTTCTTTTGATTATTTTTAGTCTTGAAATAGTCTATAATTAATATACAGCATGTTGCTAAAAATAAGCAAAGGTTATCAAAAAACAGTACTTCTTATTTTTTCCAAAAGTAATCTACTGACCAGGAATGACAGGAACTAGACATGCTTCCCTGGATTTTCTTTTCTGGAGTCCCTAGATGTCTTCCCTCCAACCGAGACTCCAGCCCATTGTGGCCTTTCCTCACTGCGGAGCAGCGTCGGGGTCTCTAGCGTTGGGGGTCTCTAGCTCAGGCTCCAGTCTCACTCCTCCCTCTCCACCAAACAGGGGCTCCCCTCAGGGTATTTAAGGTCCAGCCCTAGACTTCCCTTTGTAGTTCCCCTCATGGCTTCTCCTCCTTCCTGGGACCACCTGGAAGAAGTTCAGATTAAACCTGAATTTATTAATTTGGCCTGATCTGATTTACCGCATCAGTGGAAAGGCTTAATATTGGGGTACGTGTGGGAGCCCGTTCTGGGGTTCCTCGTGGCTTTACCCAGCAGGTCCGAATAGAGGATGATCAGGACCACGGGCCTGAGTGCAGGTGTCTGAGATGGTCTGCACTTGGCTGTGCTGGGGGAGGAGGTCTTTTGCTCCACCCCTTGGCGTCTCTATAAAAACCCTGGACCAGAGACAGTCGGGGCCCGTTGGAATAGGTTCCAGGCCCTCTCGAGGCTATCTTTTATTTTCTATCTGTTTATCTCCACAAGATTCTCCGCTATAAATCCTTCTATCTAATATTTCCTGCTGCTCGCACTCAAGAAAACTCTGGGAAGCTGTGGGGGTGGTGGGTAAACGCCCCACAGAATGGCGCCGTGAACAGGGACTAAAGAAAAAAAGGGACTAAAGAAAAAAAGGGGGGAACAAAAAAAAGGGGGACTAAAGACAAATGAACAGGGACTTAAGACAAAGTAATAGGGACTAAAGATAAAGGAAAATAATAGTTTTAATAGAGTTTTTGGTGAAAGTGCTGAGTCAGCCCTGCCAGTGGAAAGGCATGCCGGTGTTATGGAATATATATATTTTTATATATATTTTTTGGTGAGGCAGGGGTTTTATCCTCGAGAGAAAAGGAAAGCGGACTGGAAGGATGTCCGATGCTGCAGCGAAATTCTCTTCTGTCAAAATTTTCTATCTTCTATCCCTTTCTCAATTTCTATCTGTGATAAGTATAAGATATAGGGTAGTAATATAGTTTAGGAAAAACTTAGAAGTATAAGATTGTGTAGGAAAATATAAGTAAGGCAACTAGACAGAAAAACTCTTCAATTTTCTAACTTTGGGGGCTTTGAAAGCAAACTGGGGAAAAAAATCTTTCTTTGGGCTTTACGGGTAGTAAAAAAGCTCTTCTTTGAGCTTATGGGGAAGGAAAAGTTTCCTATGGAAGCTTTTGACCTGGGGACAGCTGAAATGCCAAATCCAAGTGGCAGGAGAAAGTAATTTCTCCCTGAGGCAAAAATGGGGGTGTAAGAAGTCAAAGTTTAAAGTTGGGAAGTTTTGGGAAAAGTTGGTCTTTCTCCTGGGGGGGGGGGGGAATCTTTCTCTTAAACGCTAAAGCTTTTCTTGGAAAATTTGGGGGAAAAAACTCTCTTAAAAAGCCTTAATCTATCTCTCTTAAGAAACTTAGAAACTAAAGCCTTTCAGAACTTTCTCCCTCAGAAGGACAAAAATTAGAATCACCTGAAGATATTAGTATGGGGACCACCTGTGATTAGCTCTAAGGGAAAACAACAAACCTCTTAAGACAACAAAACCTCTAAGTTCTTTCAAGCTTTAAAAATCATCCCTGCAATGCAGGAGGCAAGGACAAGTTTCTAAAAACCCCTTCTAAGCTCTGTCTCTTCAACCTAGTAAAAGACAGTGGTCAGAGTACCCTGAGGGAAACGCTTGGGAGAGTGTGGGTGAACAGCTACAGAGCCCAAAAGGACAGAAAACTTTGCCTGAGAAAAGCAGAAAAACCAAGCTTTTCTGTTACAGCTGAGCTGAGGCAGCAAAGGTTTTGAGTGAGCATTTCAGAATGAAAAGGTGCTCCTAATTGTCCAATGCAAAGAATCCCCTGAAGCAATGCAAACTTGAACATTGTATCCTCGCTTCTGACCAAAAACCCAGAGGCGACTGGCCAGCGTCTCTGAGTTGGGGTGCATTTCGGGGATACTAGGGTTCCTGCAGTTGTAAACTTCCTGGAGCCACAGAGCTGAGGCAGGAAGGTGCAGGACCCAGGGGAAGATTGCTAATGAACAAACAAAACTAAAGCCAGTGAGAACGGCACAGTTATCCACTTTCCTACAAGTCCCGGGTTGATAGGTCCACAGCTGCAAAAAGAAATCTGAGAAAAGCTTTCCTATCAGAGAAAGGACTTTTCTGGGAAAAGAGTAAAGCTGAACTGTGTCTGAAGCAGTCGTGCTGCTGAGTCAGAACGCTGTCTGGGGAAAGAGCCCAGCCAGGGCAGAACAGAACTATCCAGGAGTAAAGCTTTCTTTTCTGTCAGAGAAAGCATCTCTTTGGAAAAGCTTTATTTCAACTGACTCCCTGAGATGAGTGTAGCCCTGAGGGGTGATTACCTCTGGCATAAGCTCTGTCCTTGAGCACCCAGACAAGCAAATGCAACCCACTGGGGGACTGGGCCAGGTGAAGGCCTGATGAGGCAAAGCACCTGTTCTAATTGGAGTTTAGAAATGGCTAAAACCTCCCTTGCTAAGCTTGATTTATGAACACAAACCTCAGACCCTGAAAAATAGAAACAGACAAAAGCCTCTACCTTCAGTAGCAGGGAAAGCCGCCACTGTAGTGTCGGGACCAAACTGGGAACTGTCTGGGAGAAAGCCTCTGAAGAAACAGAGAAGGGACATAATCCTCCCCAGAAAATGTGACCTGAAAAAGCTGCTAGAATTTGAGGCAGATTCGGGGGGAGAAAAAAAGCCCCTACCTCCAAAGGCAGCTAGCAGAGGTACAGAGCCGCAGACAGATACCTGAAGCTCTGCATCTGGGGAAGGAAGGAACAAGCAAAATGAGAATAAGATCAGTGGGAGAAAATCTCTGAAGGAGCTATGGAAAAGCTGTTGTAGATGATCTTGTTTTTCACTGACTGGCTAAGGCAAACACAAGCCCCGAGGAAAGCTGCTATCAGAAATGCCAGCCTCAATGCCGGCTAACGAGGCAGGTGCGGTTCTGATCCGGGGCCAGTGTCTGATGAAGGAGAGACACCTGTTAAAGCCAGCTGAGGAGAATAGAAACCTCCAATGTACCATAGCTGAAAATGTAAAATGTAGTAATAAGCTTGTAAGATGCTAATTGTAAATGTAAGTTTAAATAAGAAATAAGATAAGTATATAAGAATTAATAGGAAATATATTTGCTAAAGTAGTTCTATAAAGTATAAAAAAGTAGATGTTAATATGTTGTATGTGAGTTTGTAAAAATGTGTAAATGTTGAATATGAGTCTAAATGCTTTGCAAGGCAAAAAAATGTTATATGTGAGTTTTCGAAAAAGTGTATGTAAATGTTAAGTGTGAGTCTATTAATGTAAATGGTGAAAACACCTGAGACATAGGAGATAGTGTCCTAGTAGACTGCAAAGTAGGCAGTCTGAATGGTTTCAAAAGCTCCAGAAGCCGCTAAGAAGCTAAGAATGGCGGACGCCAGAACCAGCACAAGGCATCCGCAGCTGAGATTCGTGGAATATCAACGCAGCACAGAAAAACCTGAGCTAACAGCAAAAACGGTGCGGTTTAAAATATTACTATAACTAAACAGGTCTGTCTGTGAGAGCAAAAGTTGCAGAGACGCTTGTTTGAACAAAAATTAACTGCAAAAAGTTTTGGTTGAAAAACGTCTCTTCATATTTGGAAGTGAAAGCCTGATACCAGAATTTATTTCTTGTTTGAACTTTTTGAACTTAAAATGAGATAAAATTACAAAAACATTTTGGTTATGGATTTCTTCAAATTTGGAAGGCTAGTACCAATATTTATCATTTGAATTTTGGTACTTAAATGAAATGAACAATAGAGATTTCATTGCAATGGGACAATTTTGAGCTTACTTATAGTAATGACCTAGGAACGGTTTTCTGGAATTGGGTTAAAAATGGAACTGTTTAAATGAAGAAATGTATTTCTACTTAGAATCAAGATGCAATTTTCTGTATGCATATATGCTTTATTAACTGGAGATTTATGAATTGTTTTGTGGAACTGTTTATGTAAAAATGGAATTACTTATGGAACTGGTTTTGTGTTACAAATGGAACTGGTTAAACAGAAAAGTTTGGGTTTTCTAACTAGGCTTGAGATTTTGCTTAAAAATTATAAAGAAAAGGAGGAGCTATGAGATTGAATTATGTTCGCAGAAACCTATTGATATTAATGCACCCTGGCTTTGTGGAATTGAGGAAATGTTTAAGTTTGATGTGAATACATCGAAGTTTTTCCTATGTTAACAAGAAAATTCAAATGATTGAGTTAAAGTTGTAAGACGGAGAAAATTGTTAACTATATATAGCACCATATATGCTAATTCTAATGGTTCTGTTAAGAGTTTGTTTTGAGTTGTAAGATTGAGAGAATTGTGACTATGTATAGCAATATTTATGTTAACCTGTTAATGGTAATGATGAAGCTAAGGGATTCTTTAAGTTTGTAGTCACCTTAAGAGTTTTGGTTTAGAAAGGGCTTGAGGCAGCTAAGACTGCTGTGGTCACCTTGGACCTAATTCAAAAGAGAAATGCCATCTATATCATCCTCTACTCCCATACTGGGAGGTGTAACAGCTATGGAGATTGCTATAAGCCATTAATAGTTATTTTTTTATATATTAAGAAGGGGGGACCTGTGGGAGCCCGTTCTGGGGTTCCTCGTGGCTTTACCCAGCAGGTCCGAATAGAGGATGATCAGGACCACGGGCCTGAGTGCAGGTGTCTGAGATGGTCTGCACTTGACTGTGCTGGGGGAGGAGGTCTTTTGCTCCACCCCTTGGCGTCTCTATAAAAACCCTGGACCAGAGACAGTCGGGGCCCGTTGGAATAGGTTCCAGGCCCTCTCGAGGCTATCCTTTATTTTCTATCTGTTTATCTCCACAAGATTCTCCACTATAAATCCTTCTATCTAATATTTCCTGCTGCTCGCACTCAAGAAAACTCTGGGAAGCTGTGGGGGTGGTGGGTAAACGCCCCACAGGTACGGAAACTTTTCATCTGGTCCGTTGGCCTAGGTGGAGCTGAGCCCCCCCCCCCCCCCCCCCCCCCCCCCCCCCGCCTGCCCAATCCACCCCTGGCCACATGGAAAAATCACTCTACTACCTACACACGCTGGCCGCCAGACTAGATCAGCTCTTAGCCTGGTGAATTGGTGAATTGCATCTTCCAAGTCACTGTCTTTAGGGGTCCAGGACCCGCCCTTGATTTGGGGGTACTCTTGCCAAGATACGGCCTCTCCTGGAGCGCCCTGACCTGTTCCCACTCAATCCAATCCTCCCTGGATGCCTGGGAATCCAGGCCTTGGATCTTCCTCTACAGGACCCAAAAGCCTAGCTCAATGGAAGCATCTCGCTTTATACTTTTTGGGTCCCAGCAAAGGCTTGTGAATGGTTTGCTTGTGCGTTAAGCCTGAACCATTATTGCCAGGAAATTTATCAAATTAGCTCCCTCTTCTAGGCTTGAGAGCATTGCATTCCTGTCCCCTCCCCCTCTTGCTGTCTGTCTGCATCTCTGTACTCCTGAAGACATCATCCCCTGATTTGGTGTGCCATCCCCCTAAAACTCCTGGAACATCAGTGCTGGTACCACCTCAAGACTCAAGACTCTGCTCTCTCACCTGGCCCATTCATCCTTGCCTCTTCTGTACAACCAGGGCACATCTCCATTTCATTCTTTTCCCCACGACTAACCCCGTTCATAGTGCAGGTGTTAATAATCTGTTTTTTTCTTTTTTGTTTTTTCTCCTAGCAACCTGCCTTCTTTGCTTCCCAAGAAACAGATCCCTGAGGTCTCCAGGATGGTAGCTAACTGAATGCTTCTTCACCCACACCTCCTGCTGAGTGTGAGCCCACCGACTCCCTACTCCCCCTCCCCATGCTGTCTCTTGCTGGCATCCACATATACCCCAAAAGGTTGGGATGTTGGGGACTTCTAGCTCAGGGCCCCATTCCATGCTCTGGTCTCACTTCTCCCTCTCCAGACCCCGCCCCTGAGACAGCCCCCCAAGCAGCAGCTCGGCCCCTGGAGGGCGTTTAAGGTCCAGCCCATAGACTTCCTGTCTTCTCCTCTCTCCTGGGACCACTTGGGATTGTTTTGCTCAGATTAAACCTAGACTTATTAATTTGGCCTGACCCGGTTTACTGCATTGATGGGGAGGCTTAATATCGGGGTACGGAAACTTTTCGCCAAGTAGATGTGCTGATTTTCTGGTTTGGGTAGACTAAGGAAAGCTCAAATAAAGATGAAAGGTTACAAAAAAGCTAAATGAGGAGTCATTTTCCTCACCTCTGGCGGAAGGAACATATGGCTACCTGTGGCATCTATTAGCATATCAAAGCACACGCTGGCCTCCAGGTTCCCTCAGGGTCTAAGTACTGGTGGTTACCCATTTCAAAGTCTATGCAAGCACCCTAGCCCCCCTCACTGCCCCCCTCCCCTCCCTGCCTCCAGCTCACAGCACCCCCACTCATTCACCTTATAACCCTGCTATTTTTGATACGCTCGCTCTCCCTCTCTCTCTCTGTCACCCCCCACCACCTTGCTCCTGCTTCTCTCCTGGCCAGGTCCAGTTCGCTAGCCATGTTCAGTTTACTTCTTTCTGTCTGCTCTGAACTCTTTCGGATGCCTCTGGCTGTTCTCTCTCTCATATCTACAATAAAGCCTTCCCCTTAACCATACCACAAAGCCGCCATGTCATCTTTTAATACAGGAACGTCTGCGGGGATCAAGGAATTCTGTTCTGCAGCCCACACTGAATTTCCCACTCAAGGCTTAGTTGCTATGTTTTGAATGTTTTTTCAAACATACTCCTGTGGCATCTACCTGAGCACCAGCTGGATCCATATCACCTCGTTATAAACAGAGTTAACATATGCCTTTTCTTCCTAAGTGGAAAAAAACAACTGTCATATCTCAGTTAGATATCATAGTTCTTAATGATGTTCCTTCTTTATACATAATATTAAAAAATGGAACAAATTTAATATAAATTTGAGCGAAGCACAAAGCAGTTTATACAATTTAGTTTTTATACTAGAGTACTGAAAATGGGAGAGGTAAGAATTCTTCTTTAAAAGCTCCCCCACCCTAGGCATCTAACTTAGTGGATATTCTTTTTTGGGGTTCCATGTTTGTATTATGCTTTGACGACATAATTTTAAGGTTCTTCATCTATGTGAGAGCATACTGTCTTGTCTTTTTACTAGATTATAACTTTCTGGAAGGCAGGCCCTGACCATGATATTTCCTTTCTGGTCATCCATTCATGTATACAATGCAGTGGTGTACAACTGGGTGACTAGCTAGGTACAGCTGTGCTTGCTAACTGGTCCCGCAGCTGAAGAATGAGAAACAGTACAATTTCCCTGTGTCACAGCCCCAGCAAGGCATTAGGAACGCTATGATTCCATTCATATTTTACAACAATGTGCTTATATTTATACTGCCATCCCCTGTAGAGCCGCCGCTGAGGCTCCCGATGAGCGTGAATGCAGCACCTGTTCTAGCATTAGTGTGTTTTGCAAGCTCTCAGTTCATCTGAACACAGGTACTGCCTGGAGCACGCTCCTGTGAGAGCAGGTCGGGTCAGACGGAGCCTGGATAAGCAAGCCACCGGAACCAACAGATTCAGCCCGGCAGTCTCACTCGTTACTGGCCCACGGAGTCCCTCATTCCAAAATCGGTCAAAGGCAACAGCCAAAACGACAACAGAAGCAAAACAGGAACTAAGTGGGACGTGATGATGCCATCCCCAGCGATCTGTTGGGCTCCTGCTGATGGCTCCTTTGAGAACCTCATTGCCTCTCATCTAAAGGCCTCGGGGCTGCCTAGTGCCAGCTGATGGACTCCCCTGTGCTAACCTCTGCTAAATGCTCAGAGGCACTAGTTCTCATTAGTGTCCCATGCATTGTCTTTAAAAACATTGCAGTAACAATTCACAAGTTTTCATCTAACCCACTGTCAGCATTACATGCAGTCATGTGAAATGCAGCAGATGCCTGGTCCTCTTGCAAAACTGAAGCTAATTCACCCCCATGTTGCATCTTCTCAGAGTCTGGATACTCCAGGTGTGAGCGGGAATGTCATCTTTTTTGTAGACAGCTCATTTTGTCTAACAAGTTAGCTTCAACCACATTGCCGTCTAAGCCAAGATTCCGTTGTATATCAATCACTCTCGTAGCTGTGACATGTAAGCAGGCGGGGATGGGTGGGGTGGGTGGGAGCATGACAGCGACTCACAAAAGGACAAACAGGAACCAGGGCTGGCCCATAAGCCCGTAGGGACCATCCCAGTGATTAACTTCTTCCAGCAAGGCCCTACCTCCTAAGTGTTCCACAGCCTTCCCAAACAGCACCATCGGCTGGGGACCAGTGTTCAAACACATGAACCTACGGGGCACATTTCACATCCAAACCTGTGGTGGTTTGAAAGAAAGAGGCCACCAAAGGGAGTGGTACGATTAGGAGGTGTGGCTTTGTTGGATGACATCACTGTGGGGGCGGGCTTTGAGGTCTCTTTTGCTCAACATTCTCTCAGTGTGACAGTCAGCTTCCTATTGCCTGCAAGCTCTCAGCTCCTCCAGCACCACATCTGCCAGCATGCTACCATGCTGTCCGCCATGACGATAATAACTAAACCTCTGAAACTGCAGGCAAGCCACCCCAATTAAATGCTTTCCTTATACGAGTTGCTGTGGTCATGGTGTCTCTTCACAGCAATAAAAATCCTAAGACAAAACCACAGCAAGGCTGAAGAAATTCTAGGGCACAAGGTACCACATTGCCTTAATGCATTCTTCTAATGTGGACATCTAGGGTGCTTCAGTACCCCGGCTGTTCTGAATAGTACTGCCACAAACACTGCTGTGCCATTACCCCTTTAAGATTTGTTTGAAGACTTTTTGGTGAACCCCACAAGTGTAATTGTCAGATCCTGTGATGATTCCATTTTAATCTCTTGAGGACCCACCATGCTGTATCCATGGCACACCAACTCACAGCTGCTGTAAGAGTCACATGTTACTTTGTGTTTTCTCTGAGTGTGGTCATCAAGGGAAGTGGTTTCTCAGTGTGGTTTGGGTCACTACTCTGGTGATGGACCATCTTTCCTTATGCTTGTTGACCCTTCTTCACATCTTTTAACAACCAAAGCACAATCACGACATCTGTATTTAGAAATTTGAGTTGCCTCAGGACTTTGGATATACCAGAACATAGTTTCTCCCCTCTGGCATTTTATGTGGAAGACAAGAGGAAAGAGTTTGAAAATGAAGGCAGACATTAAGGGTTCCTGCTATTTGTTTTCTCTTCTCAGGTGCATTTTTATAATAAATGACAAAGAACCCTAGTTCATTGTTTTTGAAGGTATTATGTTCACTTCAACAGGAAACAATGTTTCAAACCAATGTAGAAGGCAGGGTATTTCGTCTGCAGTAAGACTGTGGATATCTCTCCATATAAATGCCAACCAGAACAGTTATTTAAACACCAAACTACTCTACAAGAGCCAAGGTCAGGTGAGAGGCCACTGTACCTGCTCCTAGAGCAACAAAATGAAAAGATGCATTGAACAGGCCAGGGAAGAAAGAGTTCTGACTACGTCTGACGATGTCATCTGAAGCTCCTGTAACTCCAAGTAGGGGGGAGAGAGAGAGAGAGAGAGAGAGAGAGAGAGAGAGAGAGAGAGAGAGAGAGAGAGAGAGAGAGAGAGAGAGAGAACTGGACAAGGAGGGAGAACTAAGTTTAGGCCTTGTTCTCCAAACAGGCCAGCGGTGGTGACACCTCCCGCCATGGACTGCGCCAACAGCAGCACGAGTTAGGGGGAGGAGCTGTCAGCTTTGCGGCCCAGCCACTTCTCCCTAGGGAGCAAGGCAAGGAAGCTTTTGTCTTGCGCTCAGTGCCAGGCCTGCTGTGCTGAGATGCAGTATCTGGTACAGAACGAGACCCCCCCGAGCAGAGCTGGACTGCAGATGGAGCCCCTAGTGCAGGCCCAGGGTCAGGCAGAGTCTGGCATATGTTGGGCCTGCATTATTCCCAGTCCTGGGGTACAGGTGGAGGATGCTCACCCTTCCTGCACCACTGAGCATGCTCTTGTAGGTGAGACTTAGGAGCACCCCAGTGTGGCATCAGCCTTGGCATCTGCACTCCAGTGGCACAGACTAAAGTTTCAGCCCATGTTGCCGCCAACACAGGCCTAGGCCTTGATGCTCCTCATGTGTGAACCAGGCGGCTTCTAGTGAAGAATGTTTGCATTTCCACCTGAGTCCTTATGCACACATATGAGCTTCATTGTCCACATCTTTACCAGCATTCTTGTCTTCTTGTCCCTTCCAGAAACACATAGGGGGTTTTGCTTACAGAGTTGTAGGCCTTTTGAGCCTAAATCTTCAAGATTTTCCAAATTCCTTCTACAAACTAGTTTGAAAGATTATCCACGTGGTTAGCTATGGTCCATAGTCCATAGACACAGCAGTGACCTCATTTTCAGTAAAAATTTTCTGTGTTCATAGTCTGTCATTGCAACAAAATGCCTGAGACAATAGACTCATACTCGTGTGCAACCTTTTCCCTCCAAAGCTGGCTTAAATGGTCTGGGGGAGGAGCCTCCATGACTGTGCTTCAATATAAAATCCCAAGACATTATAATGAGTATCTAGTATTAAAGTTTCCCCAAACATTTCCCACCCCACAAATCTCTTCCTTGGCTGTACCAGCATGATGCTCTAGCGATGTGTTTCTAGCGATGGCTCCTTGCGAGCATTCCCAGCCCGCTCGCCTCCCTGGGCTTATCTGGAGGAGTGACAAGGTGCAGCTTCTCACTCGTCCTCAGCTCCACTCTTTCCTGTGCAGCATTCTATGTTCACGTATATTGTAGACCTCTGTGCCCTCCTTGTGCTCATTCCAGAACCAATGGTTTCCTAAGGCCCCTCAAGACTGACCTCTGAAGAACCCTGTATGACTACTCTGCTCATTGTTTCCTCCTCAAGTCTCAGACTCCCTGCGATTCTCATTTGCATTGTCCTGTTCCGAGTGTTTGTAGTCCACTCTACGTTAATCTCAGCCTTCAAAGCTCTGCACTAAGAACCCAATCAACAGCAGCCGCACAAAGTCCTATCCTCAAGCAATCTGAACCCCTAACATGGAAGAGTGACGATTTTGCTGAGGAACAGGAGAGAAGAGGGGAGAGGTTAACTGGCGCCCCAGACACAGATCACTTCTGCTCGCTAGACTTGGAGAAACGATTCACGGAGGAGCAGCCGTTAGCTCGGGTCTTCAAGGAAGGAGGAGGAAAAGCTTTAGGGTGAGGGTTTTCTAAGCCCAGAGATCAGCATAGTCTAACCATGGGGTGGGGGATGGAGGACAGTGTGTTTTAGTGCAGCTGAGACTCAGGGTCAGCTGGGAAGACTGATGGTCCCACATGTATGGCATTTAGGAGGCAAGGTCATGAGACAATGTTGAATACAAGGAACTATCTAGCAGACACTAGGAAGTCTCATGGAAGGGCTTGGGTATGATGAAAGAGACAAGAAAACAGCATTGGAGTCATCTGTACACACGGGAGGAGAGGCTTGTGTGTGTGTGTGTGTGTGTGTGTGTGTGTGTGAGAGAGAGAGAGAGAGAGAGAGAGAGAGAGAGAGAGAGAGAGAGAGAGAGAGAGAGAGAGAAATGGAAAGATAGCTGGAGAGCCTGGAGGAGCAATCAGAGGTTCTACTTCACTGACCTGTAATGTTAACTCTTAGAGAGAGGCCCAGGGGCTGAAGATTGGAATCAGTTACCATGGCAAGATTGGTGGTCTTGAAGGAGACTCTCCCACTCCTGAAATGTTTCTAACGGATTTAGATTTTAAATGCAGCTTACTACCAGGAAAGAGAGATTAGAGAGAATACACTCCTTTTCAGAACACTGACCAGAGAAGTAATACAGTGTGCAGTTTCAATGGGGGTGTGATTAAGTGTTCTTCCTATATATTCCTCAAAGAGAATGTTTCTTTATGAGAGAAATGAGATGTTCCCTCACCTCTCTGCACTCTGACAGACAAGGCAGAAAACCAGGACCTTCTTTTCATGACTGGAGCAGCAGGAACCTGGTTACTCAAGGAGCATGTCACACAAGCAGGTTCCCATGGGCTCAGGATGTAAGAATGGCCTGTGGTGAGGTCCAGGGAGTGAGGGCAGGCTGTTTCCCAGTCTTCACAGCAGCAAGCATTTATTTTGAGTTGTATGCTTGGCTCTGACCTCACCCAGGCAGCAATGTGTGGTTCTAATCCCCGAATTTGCCCAATCTTCATTTTCTGGTCCTCTCTCAGCCTATGTCATGGTGGAACAGCCACATAAAATAATATTCCCCTTTACTACCAGCATTGGAATGCTGCTTTAAAAAATTTGTTTCTAGGTTTTTCGAGACAGAGTTTCTCTGTATAACAGCTCTGGCTGCCCTAGAACTAACTCTGTAGACCAGGCTGGCCTCCAACTCATAGAGATCCACCTAACTCTACCTCCCGAGTGCAGGGATTAAAGGCGTGCGCCACCACCGCTCGGCAATACTGCTGTGTTTTAAGAAAACAAATTTCATAGTAGCATTTTTTCAGTAGAGAGTTCTACTTAAATTTTTTATGAATTCTTTGATTAATACAATGTGGTTTGATCATACTCATCCCAATTCTTCCCCTTAACTACTCCCATATCTGCCCTACATCCCTATGCCTCCAGCTTTATCTCCTCTTTCCTTTCAAAAACTGAAACTCCAGTTTGTGCTGTCTGTATAGGTGTAGGACAATCTATTGGAGTGTGGTCAACCTGTCAGTGGCCATAGCCTCCCACTCCCCAGAAACCATCAGCTGTCCTATAGCTCCTCAGGTAGGGGTGGGGGGCTCACAAGTCCCTTCCATTCCATGGTGGAATGTTGATTCGTGGGATATTGTGCAGGCAACCACAGCTACAATGAGTTCAGGAGTCCAGTGACCCTGTCATATCCAGAAGACACTGGTTCACTCCAGTCTTCCATTTGGGTTTTACTCTCCCCCGCCCTCTGTTCTGTGCCAGCCCCTGAGTCTTGGGGAGTGGTGTGGTGTAGACGTTCTATTTGTGGACGAGCACTCTTTAGTCTCTTGTTCTCTGCACTTTGAGAACAATTAGTTTTTCATCTAGAATCTTGCAGGCAACTCTCTCAGCAGCCCCTAAGAATGTCCCCATCTCCTGTCTTCAGCGTCACTTTCCTGCCTCTTCGACTCCTGAAAGCCCGGGGAATTGAACACTGCCCTTCACTTGCCTTCGTCACTTGCCTTTGCTGACTTTAAAGACTTCACATTATGAAGCTTATACAACTGAGTCCCCACAGCTTGACTGTCCACAACTCCTCCTCATTTTTCTTCTCTTCTCTTTCTTCCTTTTTTCATCACTGGGGAATTAAAACAGACCCTCACAATGCTAGGCATGTGCTTTACCACTAAGCTGTATCCTCAGCCCTTTTTACCTTTTGAGATAGGATCTCCCTAAATTTCCTAGGCTGAGCTTGAACTCACTCTGTATATAGCCCAGGCAAACCTGTGATTATCTGGCCTTGGCCTCTTAAGCAGCTGTCATTACAGGCCTGTCTTGGGTTTTGATAATAACGATCACCTATATTAGTTTTCAGCATTTGAGGTCAGTTTGGTCAAACCCACCAACTCTGCACTTGGGTCTAGGGCAAATGTCCTGTGGTGACCACTTGGCATTAGAAGTCTGAAAATGCTTAGACCATGCTAAGGCCACCATTTTCTAAATGTGTATCACGTGAAGAGTCATGAAGATTAAGTATGTGTCTATAGACCACGTCACCTCCAATCACCTTTCTCTATGCCTTACATCACCTTGCTTTCTTATCCTATCAATGCCCCAAAACTTATCCTTGGGGAGGCACACACGAGACTTGGCTGCCTCCCTCCATGCTTGGCTGGCTTGGAAATTAACCTGGTTTTGAAGTACTTGCCTGTGCAATGTGGACCAAACTGGCCTGGCTCAGTACCACTCCCATCTCCCAATCACGACCAGCTTCTATTTGCCATGGTTGTGCTGTGTAGACTCTGTGTCCATAATGCACTTCTCTGGGGGAGCCCAGCCCCAGTCCTGGGCCTCTCTGTTCTCCCAAGACTCCTGTACTTCCGGGCCCCCCTTCCCAAGAGCTGTACTCAGCACCCTGAGTATTGTTCAGGATTGCCTCCTGCACGTGTCTTTAGACACCTGACACATAGTCCTAAACAGACCCGTTAGTGCCCTCCAGGGCTCTCCTCACATCTGCTGCTCATCTGCCTTTCCTGTTTCCAATCAGTGAAGTATTAAACCATCTACCAGGTCCAGTCTCACATGCTGTTTCCATACCACTAGATCCCTGATTCTGGACCTCACATTATTTGCTTTTACCTCAGTTTTTGCTATAGCATTTTAACTGCTTCCATTTCCAAAATAAAATCCATCTTAAATAGTGCTGAGGTATCTTTTTCTTTTTGTTTTTTGAGACAGAGTTTCTCTGTGTAACTTGGGAGCCTGTCCTGGAACTCGGTCTGTAGACCAGGCTGGCCTTGAACTCAGAGATCCGCCTGCCTCAGCCTTCCGAGTGCTGGGTCTAAAGGCGTGTGCCACCACCCGGCATGCTGAGATGTCTTTATCCTTCCACATAAGCTGTGAAGTCCTTTGTATACGTTTTATTTTGAACTGGTAATTGACTGAGGCCTTGCTAAGAATGTGCACGCACTTCCATCAGCACTGCTGCCCAGCCCTGGAAGGCCCTTTTTAGAGCTGCTCCTCCATTGTCTGCACCCCCTTTAGGCCATGCATACATTTCCCTGGTGTTGCGTTAGCTGCTGCTTCTCCCTTTAACACAGCCTGACATCTTTTCTGCTCAGGTGGAACTGCACTTATTGCTAAAGGCTCGAGGAAGATGTCCCATCTCAGGTGGAATGTTCTGGAACTCTTCTAGGCAGCTCTAGCAGGCTGCCCACTTGGAGTTCTTATCATCCTCTGCTAAGAATACATTTGCTTCACTCCCCGATCTCCCCTCATTCTCCCCCACCAGGTTGTGACTGCACATTCTCTTAGTTACCTCCATAGTCATAGTAACAGGTGAGATGCCTGGACACAGGAGGCACTTCACAGAGCTGTGGAGTCAAACTGAGACCACAGAGGCCCCTCCCCAATCACGGTTGAATCCAGGGCAGGTATCCAGTCACTGTGCCTCCCAGCCCCCTTTCCCTCAGTGTCTTGAGAGAGCTGGCGTAGGCCCTCATTCCCATGGGTTATACTGAATAACTTGTATGGAAAAACGGCTTTCTTTTGTCATAACAGAGACTTATCCTCTGGTCACTGGGCTCGGTGTCTCCATTGATAACTTCATGGCCCTAGTACACTGCATTTTCCTGCTTTATGCCCTAATTTTGATTTTCCCTGATCAGTAAGTAATCCATGTAAAACAGACACTTCACAGAGGTGGTGATACATTTAAAACCTTTTTTTTGGTAGACATCTTCAAGGAATGACTGTGATAGAGTGTACATGCAGATATTTCTATCAGTATAAATCACTAGTAGGCCAGTTATACAATTTGTGAATAATATCATCTTCTGTGTTAAATCTAATCCTGGATGATAATTACCAAGATCATTAAGAATTGGGAAGTATGTTTCAGAAAAAAGTCAGAGAACTAGCTTAAATGAATACGGTGGTGAGATGCTTAGCCATGCCTGCAGCTGCGTGAACTGGGTCAAACCAGCACTGAGACGTAATTCAGTGTGGGTCACACTTACATGGCCAGCTGTGGAGAGTGAGTGTGAGCTTTAGTTGCTGCTAACAAGTCCAACTGACATTTTCAAGTCCCAGTCCAATTAAAGCGAGGCAGTAGCCACAGGCCTGCAGGACTTCCAGTGGGAATGCGGACTGCTCTAGGCAAGCATTTGGTGCCCGGGCCGTAGTTACGAAGCTGCCACCTACATCTTGTTTATTTCTGTGGAGCATACTTTTTCTTTCCTTGAGAATTTTCACAAAATGTTAGACCTGAGAAAATTCATTTAGAAACTGGAATACTGTCTGAATGTAATCTCATGACTGTTTCATAAATAATCACAAGCAGGTTTTTTAAGAAAAATATTTCCCATTAAACATGACACATCACAGAGTATGGAGGAAGGAAGATCTGAAGATCTGGATAGTTGAACTGCCACAAATCAGGCTGGGAAATACCCATGATGCCAGTGGAGCCTAGAGTCCTTAGGGTCAGAGGGTCTGCTACCAGCGGCTCTTTCTAACGTAGAAACGGTTGCATTTGTGTGCTTGGCTTAAGAAGAACTAAATAATACCCAGGAGGCCCAAGCATCCATGGGGCAGAACTCAGCTAGCACAGGCTCTTTTGATACCCCACATGCAATTTTCCTATAATGGGCACACTAGACTGGTCCCCCTAGAATGTGATGCCTCTCAGATTCTCATGAACCTTAACTGTAGCCTTATTACTTACAAGGTCTCAATTACAAATGTTCTCCAGAATTCTAGCAGCAATTAGACAAGCTACTCTGAAATAATGCATTATACATCAGTTAAAAACATATGCAAACCAAGGATCATTAGAGAAAGATAATATTCATGCAGATTTACAAACCGTGTCTTTAGGGTGGCCCAATAAGTAGAAATATGGGGACCCATGCTTGTCACTTTTCATGCACATGGAGAGACTGGAAGGTACCATTCCTAAAGGAAGGGGAGGAATAGCCTAGGACCAATCATTAGAATTTACAGAACCAGTGACAAAGACATTATTACTGTTAGAGTCAAGATTGCTTAGTATGTTTAGAGCAGTTGAATAAAAATTATCTAGGTAGTAAGAATAAAAACTTTAAGTAAAGCTAACCCTATTAGGCATGCAGCAAGTGAAATTAGTAAAAGACCGAGCTATATGTATATTTCAAAAGTAGACTCTTTTTTTTTTTTTTCTCAAAATACCGAGGGCATCCTGAGGTGCTTTTAGGGAGGCACAAATGTGAATAAAATTTGAACTGGCAATGCCAGAAGTCTTACAATTTTTTCACATAATAATGGATGTCTTAGTGATAGAAGCTGTCATTTGAGAATCAGTCATAGCAATCGTTTCTAAATTTTAAGAAATCCTAAGATACAGACATGGAGTTCCCATGTTCACATTTTTATTTTCTCTAATGTTCTCATAAATTCTTACAGTTCTCACCTATAACACCCTGCTTATACATATTCAATGCAGTTGACTTGCTGGATATAATTCCTTTCTAGAAAAAAATATAAAGCAGAAAAAAAATATAACAGCACCTTGTCCATTCCACCCTGCCGCCCACCTGCTGTGGCTGCGGTTTTGAGCCAGTCTTTAAGATCACTTGAATCAACCTACAACCTCTTGGTGTATGTCCAGCCGCAGGCGATGGGCTGCAGTTCTCTAGCTAATCATGGGCACCAGAAATTCTGGAATATTCAGGTCAATGGACCCCAAGATACAAATGGCCAGGAGAGGCCCTACCATGTCTGCTCCTGTGCTCTGTCTTGATATGGGGTGAGAGATGGGTATGGGCTCACTATGAGGTTAATGTTATCCACAGCACTCAGTCCGTGGGACTCAGACCTGCTTTCCTCCTCTTTGCCAGAGTCCTGATGACATTCCCGTACACACTCAGCTTGCTCCCTACACGGGATCTGGCTTGCCTGTCCAGAATGAACCAGGACTCCACACGGGTTTGAGATTACGTGATGGAGGTGTTTTGTCTAGCATGCTGTGCTCATGAAAGGGGGAGGAGCCAAGGAAGAGTGCAGCAGGGACCTGCCTAACACAGTGGTTAAATACAGAGAAGAACCTCTCTGTGGTCAGGAAGTCAGAGCTCGACAATGAATGTCAGAGTGGAAATTAAATTCAGGATTTACTAATCGAGTTTGCCATTTAGTCCTGCCAAGAAGCAAGTAATTTCATGTGGAAATGATCAAGCTGCTTCAGTGTCACACAGAGAAGGCTCTTGCTGGGTTTCAAACACGGCCTTCGCTCGGCTTGAAAACATATGTGCCAGCTAGGAAACTGCAGGCCCAGAAGGGGAGAGAAAAGGGCCAGGAATGTGGTGGAAGCGCAGGGCTGGGAAGGTGCAGTGGGAACCGCAGTGAGAGCTGAGCAGAGCTTTGACCCTGTGCTAGAAACGCATCAGAACAGGCCGGGCTCAGCTCTAAAACCCACTGCCCTGATGAGCCCAGTGTCGCCGTGAGTTACAGAGAGGCCCCCAAAAGACTGGGGATTTTTTGAGATACATAAAAGCGGCTAAGCAAGGCCTGAGCCATGAAACAGTTACCAGCTGTCCAGTGCTGAGCTTGTGTTTGTCCTGTTCATTTCCTGTACTCTAAGCAGCATGTTGAAAAAATAGGTGATTCTCAAAGTTTAGAAGTTCTCTTACAATTAGACCATATAATTTAAGCCCGGAGTAAGGCATTATATGATTTTTATCTTTGCTACCAACTGAAGAAATTCAGTTTAAAAGAAACATTAGCAAGTCTTAATCAGGACAGGACATCAGAGCCAGGGTGAAGGCAGAGTTTGTGGCTAACAAAAATCTAGGCTTATGGTGGCCAGGAGAAAGCAGGGCAGGGAGGATAGTTCCCGGCGTGAGAAGGGCGTGGGCACTGCAGAGCACCGCAGATAGAGCGTCACAGATACCCTCCCTTACACATTTGTTTCAACCCTAAGATGCGCAGCACTAAGGCTGAGCTCTAATACAAACAACGGGCTTTGGCAGGCCCAGCATTCATAAAAGAACCACTGTGACGGCCATGTTGATGTGGGGGAGGTTGTGCCCGGCGGGGTCAGGAAGTATGTGGGCAGCATCTGTACCTTTCTCTTGAACTGTCTATGTGCTTAAATGCAACTAAAAAAAATAATTTAAGGTTGGGGTACAGCTCAGTTGGTAGACTTGTCTAGCATACATAAAGCTGCGTTTGATCCCCAAAACTATATAAACTGAGTGTGGTGGCACATACTTGTAAACTCCACATTTGGGAGGTGGAGGCAGAAAGATCAGAAGTTGAAGGTCATCCTTGCCTACACAGCGAGTTCAAGGCCAGCCTGGGGTATATGAGACCCTGAATCAAGAACAAAAACACTAAAAGATTAAGTCTAGGGGCTAGAGAGAGATGCCAGCAGGTAACAGACCTTGCTTTGCTGTTTGGAGACCTGAGCTTGGATCCTGGCTCTTCAGTAAAAAGCTAGGCATGGTTCTGTGGTACCTGTAACCGCAGCACTGTGTGGAGCAGAGGCAGGGAATGCTTTGGGGCTTGCTAGCCAGCTTTGATCGAAGTAGATCCACCTGTCTCAAGAGACTAAGGTGGGTCAGGACACGGGATGTTCTCTTCTGGATCTAAACTGTACACACACACACACACACACACACACACACCCCTCACACACGTGACTATCACATACACACACGCTCAACACAGTATACACATACACACACCCAGCGGCTAGGACTCACCGTATTCTGGTTTAAAAATGGCCTCTGGCAGGTTTCTGGCTTGGGGAAACCAGTCCAAGTGCCTGGAAGAGCTGCTTTGTGATCCAGTGTTTGCTGGCTGTGCAGTGGCTAGATCTACCATGAGTGTGTCATAAGGTATTGCCTTTGCTTTGAGCACAGGAAAGCAGGGCTTTGTTGGCAAATTCCTTTATGAAGAGCCAAACCTCTTCTGCAGTGTCTCTATTTCCGGACCACAGAAAACCAGACAGTGGTCAAAGAGCTTTGAGGTGTGTAGTTTAGGGGTTGGAAATTCATCTGGGATCAGTCTCTCGGGCTGTCAACCACTGCACCAGACTTCACAAGCAGCATGCTCAGATTGATAAGAAGGCCGGGGACAGAAAACACAGTGAGAGGAAAACTTAGTCCCCTTTCATGTCTATGTTTCAACCACTAAATCTAAGAATGGGAAGTGACCCGGATGGGCCAGAGCATGTGGTGTACACAGGCTCCTCCTTCACAATGGAGCAGGAAGAGAGAAACCCAGCAATGTCCAGGACATGAAGGCCTCTGAATGGGCCGGACACACTTGAAAACAGAGTGTGTGGGCTAGTGAGATAGCTCCCGGAAAGGCGGCGCTTTTTGCCAAGCCAGCAAGCTGAGCTTGATCCCCATATCCACAAGGTGTCCTCCAACCTCTGCAGCCAAGGCCTCACACCGGCCACACAAGTGCTCTCCTACAGCATTATAACCTTAGACTTTCTCCCTAACTCTTCATTTTGAGACAGGGTCTCCCTGAATTGCTCATGCTAACCTTGTGCTTGCTTTATAGCTCTACTGGGCCATAAACTTGTGGTTCTCCTGTCTCAGCCTCCAGCGTAGCTGGGATTATAGGCCAGGACCACCTGTGGTTTCCATTTCCCGCCTCCAACTTCCCTGCCATGTAAGAAACAGTGTCTGGAACGGGGGACTTCCTGAGGTCCAGTCTGCATCTCCAGGATTTAGGAGTGTTTCCACTGAGCTAGCTGCCTTTGCTCTTAGACTTCTGTGGTCAGGCTCAGCTTTATGTAGAAGCAAGAATCCCCAAGCATGCTCTTCAAGATGGATGCTGGACAGGAGGAATCCTTAGCTTTTCTAAGATACCCGTGGGGATTCTTCTCAAAGGGGCTTGAGAAAGATTCCCCTTGGCTCACCGACCTTTCAAAATGGATGGGTATGGCACTTTTTTGGTAGGGTTTTTTTTTTTTTATAGTGTGAAGTCTAACAGGTGGGGTCTTGCAGATGGTGTCGGTGTGTGTCAGTAAGTCCCAGGGATTGCCTCAAGGCTGCAGAGTGATGCCCCTTCAGGTGCTTCATCATTTTCTCTTACTCAGCACAAGGTGTTCCTGAGTGATTTGTGGAGGTGCCCATGGGAAAGGAAGATGCGCTCAGCCATGGATGCCAGAAGACGAAATTAGATTTCAGAATTTATTACCGAGGCAAACCACCCTTTGCCCTGTCGAAAAGGCAGGTAAATTGGGCAAGGGCAATAGAGCCACTCATGGCTCCCCTGAGCACCATCTTGGGGCAGGAAGGGAAGTGATAGTGACTTTCCTTTTGCCTTTCATGAGAGGCAGATGAGCATGTTGAACCCCAGCACCTGGTGACAGTTTTGTGGTTCCTGACCTGGCTGACAGCCACACAGCCATGAATAGTAAATGTATTAGATCAGCTCTGATTCAGAATTCAGATCAGGTCTGGGAGGAGGTTCACCCAGACTCAGTAAGGCCTTCCTTCAGAGAAAGCACACGTTATTAGCAGGACTATTACAAAGGAAACGCTTAACAGACCAAAGAGGCCAAGTGCTCTTCGAGAATTCCTAATGCTCTAGAAGTGCTTATTAAATTCCATGAATAATTAATAAGCCTATTTTAATGTTTTTCTTGAGAGCAGATTCTCGAGGGCCTTTTCTTCAGCTGCCGTTTCTGTCAGAAACAGCCTCTACATGTGTCCTCCGTGTCTGACTGTCAGCTCCCTGAGGGCAGTCCTCAGTCTCACCTTCAGTGCCTACAAAGTGCCGTGCACATAGTAGGTACTCAGTAAATCTTGGACTAGTTGAAGACTGATTAATTAACTGTCAATCCATGACATTAATTCCAGGATCTGTCCCACATACAATATTTAGTAAAGACATATTTCCTGGAGTTTATCTTTGGTTAGGGAGTGATAGGCAACCCGGGAAAGTGACTACAAATAAGAATATGAAGACATGCTTACGATGCTTGTCAGTATGTGTCATTGAGAATCCAAGGAAAGACCAATTCTGCCCACAGGTGTTCTGATACGATTGTCTTAAGTCACTGTAATCATTGGTTAGAGGGAAACTTTAACTTAACAACTATTTAGTCCATGTATTTCTTCAGGGGCAGCTACTGACTCAAGAGGAGTCTCTTCCCTCCTCAGAACGGTTTCATTACACCTATAGAATGCACACAATTTTATCTGTCGAGGGCCTGTAATCGAGTCAAAACCTTTTGAAGACACAATTCACGTTGAACGTGCAGGTAGAAGTATATTTCAGACAATTGGTTGTCTTTCCCTTCACATGGACCTTGGGTGCTGCCAGGCTACTCACAGGGGGAATTCTTCTTCATCCTATCAGTCCTTTCAGTCCTGCGTGGGCTGCTCAGACCACCTGGTCTCCCACTGACGTCTTGGTGTCCTTCCGTGTTCTCCACATGAAGAGTTGCCGTTGTTCTCCAGGGAGTGAGCACAGCAGAGTGCCCACCAAGATTGTAAAGCATGTTTACTTCATTCGGAACAGCAAACAGACCCGAGGGAAACGCTCCACTTTGGTGTGAAATATTCTGGGCTTTTCTTTTTCTTTTTTAATCCAAGGACACTTACGTGGACCTGGGCTCTGGCTGGGTGGTTTGGTTTGCAAATCAAGTGTGTGTTCATTGTGCACACGGGGCCTTGACTGTTAATGAAGGACACCTGTACTTCAAAGCAGGGAGCTAATTTGTATAATTTATTCCTGGGCAGTTCTACAGCCAGGATGCATACTTGCCCTTCCTCTAACCTCTTTAGGTTTAATTTGAATAGCAGCTACCCGGGCTGCAGAGTACACACTTTGGGTGCTCACCTTTCCGTTCTCAGGGGGCAAGGGGGAGGGTCTGTATTCCTGCCAGTGGCTGAGAGGCTTGTGAAGGGATGAGGCATTCACACTTTCCGCTCAGTTTATAATCAACAAATTCTTATCCTGAGGACTACACTTGAAGTGCCTATCTCTTGAGTTTCTCTTTCAAGGACTTGACTGTAAAAGCGACTCTTCAAAGCCCTTATCATTTCCAACTCCCTCTGCGGCTGCTCCACAGCCTGTGTTCAGCGCAGCCTGTGCCGGGGCCCTGGCTCTGATCTGGCTGAGGTGTCACCTGGCAATCTGGTTTATTTGCCGCCTGTTTATTTCCTTCCTCAGCTTGCTCGGAGTCACGCCGATTTGGGTTAATCAATGATCTGACAGATTGCGCTCGCTGTTTTTTTTTCTTTTCAATTGTACCTGCATTTATCTCTGTGTCACAGATCAACCTAAGAACTCAGAGCTCCAGGTCTGTGTTTCTCTTGACTGAGATCAGCTTTTCTTTGACAAGTCCCCAAGTCCAGATAAGAGTTCCATTTCAAAGCGGCTCTGTCACTAGCAGAGGGAGCATGGGTGGGATGGCTTAAAACCTGGGCCCACAGCCCCCTAGTCATCTCATCCCGTTACCTCGTTCCTAGGCCAGCTTAAGCCTCAAGGGTCCCTGAGAGGTTAAGCATGCCTCCTTTGGGCTCTGATAACTCCATGACCTCTTAAGGAGTGTGCCAAGTTTAGGAACTTGAAAGGCAAACAAAGGAAACATGCAGGCTTAAATTAATACTTGACAGGAAAAATGTCATTTTCCTGTGATGAGGCTATTGCTAGTCAAAGTAGATTATATTCTTGATTCTATCTCTTAGTCAATGCAAGTGTTTTCTTATGTTGTTACTTATTGCCACCATCCTGTTCTTGGGAACATTTTTATTAAAATGCATTCCAGTTTATCTTGAACTAAAAAAAAATGGTTTCATGATACACATGATACAGTCTATTTCATACTGATGCTGGAGAAATTGCTTCACCATGGACACTGTGTATATTGAGATCATTTATGCAGCCATAAGTGTAGCCTTGTCTTTGGTCTGCTCCTGATGCGGCAGAGAGTTAACACAGCAAGCCAGGGAGCACTCTGCTCAGAAATGCTGGCTTATGAGGGTGGCTCTATGCTGGGAACATGGCTGTAAATCACTGCTATGCTAAGATGAGCCTTGTGCTGAACGCTGAGCATGGCTCACTTTCCTTAAACGGCTGATACAAATGACGCGATTGTATTCAACATCTGCTTTCCTTCCAGGAGTCGAGAATTTTGGGATGTGCTAGGCAAGGGGGGTGCCTGCATGACCAGCCCCGGTGAAAATCATGTGCGCTGAGCTGCTAATTGATTCCCTGGTCCACTGCTATATTTTTGTTGCTTGGGGTAAGATGCAATCTGGGTGACATCGTAGGAGAGCAAGTGTGAGCATAAGAGGAAGTCTGTACAGCTGACCTGAGCTCATGGGAGCTCACTGACTCTAGACCAACAGCTAGGGAGCCTGCCTGGGACCCACCTAGGCACTCTGCATGTGAGTGACAGTAGTGTAGCTTAGTCTGTTTGTAAGGCTCCTAGCAGTGGGATCAGGACCTGTCCCAGCGCTCTGCTGGCTTTGGGAACCTGTTCTCCATGCTGCATCACCTCATCCAGTCTTGATACAGGGGGAGGAGCTCAGGCCTGCCTCAACTTGATGTGCCATGCTTTGTTCAAACCCATGAAGGCCTGCCCCTGTCTGAATAGAGACAGAGGAGGAATGGATGGGGGGGGGGGTAGAGAGGAGGGAAGGGAGGGAACAGGAGGAGAGGAGGGAGGGGAAACTGTGGTTGGTATGTAAAATAAATGAAAAAAAGTTAATTAAATAAAAGAAAAAGAAACAGAGGAAGTCTGTATGTTGATGCCTCCAGAAACTGCCTGAATTTTCTTTCTGTTCCATAGGAGTCTGCTATGAGTCTGTATAGCTGTAGTCTATGTCCCAGAAGTCACCCAGGGAACCTTTGAGCCCTGCCATTAGTTGTTAGGAAAACCATTTGATGGCATTATCATCCAAGGTGTAGACTTGATCCTCAGTCTCCTCACTCCTCACGCATCATTGCTCACAGTTCAGCTTAAATGTTCCTGAAGAGCTATGGTCTGCTTAGTTTATATTTGTTTGTTCTTCTACTTCCCTGATGGGCATCACTTCGCTCTGACTTTTTCCTTTCATTTCATCACATCTAAACTAATTTTGCAAATTCTACATCTTAGAGGAGTGGCTAGTAAGTGCCGAGATCATCAGCAAATGTAACTGGATGTTTTAGAAAAATAGACATACAAAGCGGGATCTGTAATATCACAGTTGCTAATAATATTGATATGGAGTCCCCTGAAAGTGTGCCCATATATTTGAAAGATTCTCTGTATTGGTTATTTTAAGAATTTAACTGAACCAGCTATTTTGTTCAAGCCCATGAAGGCCAACCAGCTCCTATGATGTTAAGAATGAAATAATGTTGACAGGGTCTTGGGTTTTTGTCTTCTTCCAAAGCTATGTGTTCATGTTCTCCTCAGGTAGATAGGGAATAATGCATCAGTATGATTCAGGGTTGTTTTACCTTCTCATTGTAGATAAGCAGCTGGTGTGGTGGATGTTGAAAGCATGGACCAGAGATTCAAAAAGGAACAAGAAGCTGAGGGCAGTGAATCTGGACACAGCAATTTTGTAAAGATTCACTTGTTAGGGTAACTTCGAAATTTTCCTCACTAGGTAATAGTTAAGTCTTGGCATGCAGTGAAACACACCTTTAAGATGAGGCATATTTTCAGAAGTGATAGGATTTCACAGGTCACTTTGGTATTGTTGAATCAGCTGATGCTTTAGGACACACAAAGTCACTCTATTCTAGGAGTTCAAATTCCTTACCGAGCCTATGCTCTTGCTGCTATCAATATTTAAAAATAGTTTATTAGATCTAAGCATTGTGGGTGGGAACATGGAATAAAGTGTTTCCTTGGGCACAAAAAAGCTGGCCCTGCAGAAGCTTCGGGGTTCTTTCCACTCTCCACGAGAGCCTGCTAGCTTCTTATGCAGGGACCTTCAACGACACAGGGGTATCTGTGAGGGCCTTTGAATGTCGAGATTTTAGCTGAGTTCTTCAGGGCACCGATCTGCCCTACCAACAAGGAAGTGTTAGTAGCTGTTTATATAGCATATACAAAAAGCATCATGTGAAAGGGAAAGATACTCTTTAGAAAGTCTTCTGGGTAGGAATGGGGTGGTGCCAAAAGTGAACCACTTCTTACATATGGTGGATGTGAAGGGATCACTGAGGCCTGTGGCCAGCCCCTGCTGGTACCCTGATAGTCTGTGTGGCTTGTCACTGCTGTCTGTCTGTCTCTGATGCTCCCTGGAAAATGCTTCTATTTTGTTTCTTGAGGTGCTAGAGGTAGAGCCCAGGGCCCGTGTGTGCACCACTGAGCCATGTCCTTAGGCTCTGAAAAAACTTTTAAAGATGGTTTGGGTTGTGAAGCTTTTCATGTAAGGGCCACTCAGCTGGGTCAGCTACACTGTCTACACTGTCAGTGATGCCTCCAACAGGCTGCTGGAAAATGACACCTTTAAAGACTCTTGAAAGCAAACTATGATTAAATTGTACTTTAAAGCCTCGCTCCACCCAGGCACGTCTCTCTGTTTGCAGATCAGGATGTAGCTCTCAGCTACTGCTCCAGTGCCATGCGTGGTCCCAGGGCTGCTGTGCCCCTCCCACCTGCCATCATGATAATGGACCCTCTGAAATTGTAAGCAAGCTCCCAATTAAATGCTTCATTTAATAAAAAAAAATGAAAAACCTTACTCAAAAGAATATAAAAACAGCATAGGAATGAATTTTTTGAACAATCTCTAAATGTCAGAGAAAAGCAGCCACCGAACGAGCTGAAGTTAGCATTTTAAATTTTACACCCTAAAGATTGGCTCTGACTCATCCCCTGGCCCAATTTAGTAATCCTATAGCATTGTCTAAAGCATGTGTGATTTTATAGAAAAACTGGTGAATTACTGCAGTCTCAAATGAACAGAGCACTATCAGTCTAATTATAAAGGGTTCCACATACAAGTGGTGCT
The DNA here is from genome assembly GCF_049852395.1 of Peromyscus maniculatus bairdii. Classification (NCBI taxonomy): domain Eukaryota; kingdom Metazoa; phylum Chordata; class Mammalia; order Rodentia; family Cricetidae; genus Peromyscus; species Peromyscus maniculatus. Next base: position 37,732,118 of record NC_134854.1, on the reverse strand, counting down.
GGCTCTCCCTGCACACTCAGAGATGCCCTGTAAGCTCACACATTCGATACTTCAAACATTTCCTAGTTTCGCAAGCTAAAGAAAGGGTTCACACACATATCTGGGGCTTAAGTCGACATGTGTGCTTATCCGTCTCCCGATAGTAAATACCTATTCTGGTAGCAATAGAGGACAGATGCATTTTTATATACAAAAAAGAAAGCCTGCACATTTGTAACACTCAGAAAAGCAGAACACAGCTGGATGGAAACATGAAACGCACCATACTCTGGGACTTGTCCCGTGCCTCGCTTCAGCAGCAGCCTCACTCTTCTTCCTCCGGATTTGATGAGTTCTATTGCTCTGGCGTGTGTCATGTCCCTGGTGCTTTCCCCATTGATTTCAATGATTTGATCTCCTACCTGTCAATTAAAGAAAAGTGAAGTCAGGCAAAGGTGGTGTGCAGTCCCAACTGTTCAAGTATCACCCCATTTCTAAAGAGCACCGAGCTGCTTGACTGCCCCCCAGAAAAGGCTCGTCCATAGCTGCACCCTTCATAACTTCATCAGAGGCCACACCACTCATCATTAGCGAGGATGGTAGTGGCCTCAGTTAAAAAACTGGGCATTAAAAAAAATTGGAAAATAGGTCTGATATTACAATTCAAAATATTCTGGCAGCTTTGTTTGAATGGAGAAGCACATATTCTAAGGCTTTTTCATGGAACACATCATCAGGCTTTGGCTTTGTGCAGTATCTGTTTAGCACATTGTTGGAAGGAATGATTAGTTTTTGGGCTTCTCTGAGAATATTTGCTCTGCATCATTTAAATTTCTCTGGGTGCTACTGCAGTACCGCCTTCACAGTAAACATCAGTTAGCTGATGTTCCAGTTCGATGATGAGTGCTCTGTCACTGTCCCTTGAATTACAAATGAGACCCTCTAGTCTCTGCACATGACTAATGCTCTTGTGAAATCTTTGCCATGCTCACACCTGGTTGCCAGAAGCTGTTTGGTGAAGCATCATTTCCTCTGGATTTGTCAAAAACGCCTGTGCTCCATAAGCAATTCCCATTTAGCTTTTGTGAATAGATGTTAGGATACAAAGTTTCAACTACAAACATATCATGTAACTCCCAGAGGATCATTATTGTCATGGGCCTTTGAATTAAAATGTATTGAATTTCAGGGCAAATTACTTAAGATAAATTAGTCAGGGAAAACACAATGAGTTATTTTGCAAAAATTTATTGTAGATGGTTTCTTAAACAAAGATGATCTCATCTTAATTGATATCTATAAAGCATAGAGAGCCAAGAGCTACAGTCTAGTGGATTGGACAGAGGAACAGGTAGTTGCTATCACCACGGCAACAGGGCATTGCAGTAAGAACCCTAACACACTTAACAGGAAGTGACATCTTTGTCTAAAGAGGATTCATCTAGAGGCCCATACCCTTTCCAATATAATGACCATAAAGATTTCCCTTCATGTGCTTGGTGGCCTCTAGAGGCATGGGTTTGGGGCAGTGGAAGAGGATGGTATCATTTCTGTGGCATCCATATTACACAGGATAACTCAGAAGACAGGACTAAAGGTTACTGTCACTGTGAGGGCTAGTGTATGTCAACTTGACACAAGCTAGCATCATCTGAAAGGAGGGAACCTCAATTGAGAAAAAGCTTCCACAAGATCCTGTTGCAGGGTATTTTCTTCATTAGTGATTGATGGGGAGGGTATAGCCCATTGTGGGTGGGGCCATCCCTGGGCTGGTGGTGCTGGGTTCTATAAGAAAGCAGACTGAGCAATACCTGAGGAGCAAGCCAGTCATCAGTACCCCTCCATGGTCTCTACATCAGCTCCTGCCTCCAGGTTCCTGCCCTGTTTGAGTTCCTGTCCTCATTTCCTTTGATGATGAATTATGATATGGAAGCATAACTCAAATAAACCCTTCCTTCCTCAAGTTGCTTTAGTCATGGTGTTTCATCACAGCAGTAGTCACCCTGACTAAACATTCTCTCTTCATGTTTCCTTAACTGTCACTTTTCCTATGAAGGAAGAGCTATGTCCTGGAGTCAAGTGGCTTGGGAGGGGCTATGCATCTAAATTACCAGTGAAAATGGGAACATTTAGAAGAACTCATGGATCTTTACCCACACTACAGGCACAGTATTAAATTGTGGGACACTAAGGGCTAAGTCACACAGAGAAAGTCTCCTTGCTCTTCCTTCTGCATGCCTCAACTCATGTCCACCTGGTTCCTGGACACCTTCTCCTGGACAGCCAGCAGATATCTCAGCAGTGGATGAGCCCCCCAACTTCCCCCAAAGCAGATTCTCTCCTGGTGTCTAACCTTTAGGGATTGGGATTCCCCTGTCCTTAGGCAGGAGGGAAAATTATGGGGACAGAGGAAGAAAAAAGACCCTGGAGTCTGGCTGAAGCCTTTTGCCAGCTGGAAAGTAAGAATTCTAATATAATCAAATTTTACTTAAGGCCCCTCTTTCCTCCTAGCTGTAAACCTATGCTTTTCTGGGAATCTCTCCTGGAGTCCCAGTTACAGCCAAACACACATCCGAATGCCCTGTGCAACCCTAGTGGCTCCTGGCTTTACCTTATCAGATTATAATCCCATCTAATGCACATCTGGAGCTGCCCTATAATCTCGCTTGCCAAAAGAGAAAAGAAGAAAGGATATTTCTTGGAAGCCCTCCCCCCCTTTTTTTTTGAGATGTAATTTGAGAGCCACCAAAATGGTATACACCAACTGCTAAGACATGTAACTGAGACTCTCCCTTGGGAACACTATGCCCACACTTCAGTATGTTTGAATTTTTCTTTGAGTGTCTCCCTCTTAATCCCCTTGCTTAAAAATCTATGCCAAAAATGCCTTTTAATAAATGGCTGCTCTTCTCTAGAAGCTTGTACCCATACTCTCAGGTGTGCGTCATGCTTCCCCTGAGTACCTGTCTATTTTTAAAACCCCCAACTCTGTTTCATAATTGCTCATTCTGAAATTCTTTTCTGAAGCCAAGAATCCTGGGTTGGCTTGAGTCAAGATCCTTACAGGGTTGAGGGGAACCATAGGCTGCTGGGAGGGGGCGGTAGTGTGAAGCTATGTTCCCGGTTTTGCCACCACTTATAGGTACCACATTCATGAAGCCAGAAGTGTGGGGTCATGCAGCACTCCTTAAAAGTTATGATTATTTTATTTTGTATGTAGTTATGTATGTATGTATGTATGTATGTATGTATGTATGTATGTAGCATGTGTATGTGGTATCTGTGGAAGCCAGAAGAGAGCATTGGATCCCCTGGAGCTGGAGGTACAGGTGCCTGGCGTGGGTTCTGGGTACTGAAGTATGGCCCTCTGCAAGAGCAGTAAGTGCTCTTAAGTGCTGAACCAGCTCTCCAGCTCTCGGACTCCTTTTAAAACTGCAGCTTCTCTGCACCTGTTCCGACTCTCTTATGCATCTCATTGTGTACCAACTCAATGCTGGGCTGTACCTGGGTCAGTACAACGTTCTCCAGTCACTTGCTGTCCCAGTTCTCATCACGGTCACTCTTCCCCGAGGGAGGAATGCTGTACTGACTGAGGCATCAAGATTCTCTCCACCTCTTTCTCACAGGCCTGCACCTTCCAAGCCCAGCCTAAGTGCTGTCTTCTGGGGTGGGTATCTTCCTCAGACATGTCAACCTTCTCAAACAAAAGTTTCCAGTCTGTTCATCAGTTACACCTCTCCCTCTGTTTGTAACTATATTCCCTCCAAGACTCTGAGTGTCTTCACTCAGTAAACAGTTTTTAATGAACTCTTATTATGTGCCAGAGAGTCCACTGGTGACATGGAGACAAATGTTACAGTTTCTATTTGCAATACGTTCTTGTCTGGTTGAAGAAGAAAGTGTGTAAAAATGACAATAAATTTTCACTGTATCTGGCTATGGCACTTGCATCCATAAAGTACTAAGGGAGCAGAGGGAGGGACATTGAGCCCAGAATGGTGTGTAGAGGCTGTCAGGACTGCTTGGTGGTGGCAAGATGTCAGCTGAGTTGTGAAGTGTCAAGAGAAGCTGCCCAGACAAAAGCAGAACCACACATTGTAGACAGAGAGAGCATCATATGCAAGACCCCAATACTGGAGAACGTTCTGTTTCTCAGGAATGTTTGAAGTTTGGTGGACCACTCAGGAATGTGGGGTTTGTTATAAGGCACCAGCTGGGCACTGAGCACGTAAAACAGGGATTAAATTGATGGAAGCCAGCTGGTAAGTGATGCTTCCCTGAGTGGAGTGGAAACATGGGAGGCTGAGCAGAGGGCTGTCACACGATCCACCAAGTGAGCAAGACACGCCCTTGCCTCCTTCCTTCAGGTCAGGAGGCCTTGGAGACCTCTCCAGGGAAGGCTCGGTTGGCTCTGTGGGCTTTCCTTAGAAAGGCACGACTCATTTCATCCTCCTCTTTTCTTTTCCTTCTGTACTTTTCTTTTGGATACTGTCAGAACTCTACACTCGGAGCTTTCTCGCTTTTTCCCTAAAGCTTCCTTCTCCACCTGTAGCAGACCTCTATGCCAGTTCATGCTTTTATTTCCCTCCTCCAGGCAGTGTGAGACCCACACTCACCCACTCCAGAGTTCCCTTTAAACTCTAATGACTCGTCCTCGGGCTTTGCTTGAGTCTATTCTTTTATTCTCTTGCATTTGAGTTTGTTCTTAAATTCTCTCATTAATGAGCCTAAGGCCTAAAGGAGGATCACCAGTTTCTCCAGTATCATGTGATAGCTTTGCTGGGATTCCCTAAGATTTCTGGGAACACTTCTTTACTGCTTTTTAATTGTTTGCTTCTTTAATTGCTTGCACCCTGAGATGGCACCAGCATGAGGAGGTCTTGGGGACAGAGATGCTGGGCTAAGGAGGGAGGGAACTGGAGCCCTTGAACTAGGTAACTGGAATGCGGCACAATCTGTGCTTGTGAACGGAGTGTTTCTAGTGCCTCATTTGAGGACAGACCCTCAGATCAAACCCTAGACAAGAGTCTGAGAATACACTAACATATTACTAAATTTAGAAAAAAATTCCTTAGGGGTGGAAGTGTTTAGGTAAGAGAATGGAATCAAGTCTGTTCATAGTTATACTGAGTGTTCTGGATACCAGCTGATTTGGAGCTAGGTCAACAGTAAGAAACAGTCCAGCCTCAGCATGGAGATTCCCGCCTTTCCCTGTGCCAGTATGTATGACAGAGAGGCAGAATTTCCATTGTCATTCCAATTCAGGGTTATGTGTAATTTTAACCGGAACTCTTTAAATAAACGTGGGATGTGACTTCCTTCCTTTTCATCCTCTGTATAGAAAGATGGACTTGTTGGCGGGAGAAGGTTTCTTATTACTTTCTGATCTTATCCAACTTCACTTCAACTTCTAGTGTATACCCCAAAAACATCATTTCCTGTTCTATGAGATGGGAAGTTAATATGAGACCCGCAGTCTTTCAGGATGAAGAAAATGACCCCCGTGTCTGTGTTATCTTTCCACATTCTTCCTACTGTAGAACTGTCTGTAGTTGAGATATGGGACAAAAATGCAGCTTCAAAGATTGCCAAGAGTCCTTAAGGAATTTTTAAAATACCGTAGAGTAGGCAAGAAGGGCAGGGAAGGAGGGAGAGAGGGATGGAGGGGAGGAGAGGAGGAGGGGATGAGGGAAGGAGGGATGGAGAGGGAAATGGAAAGAAAAAAGATTAATCCAGGCAGAGGTGATTCAGGACCCATGTGTGGCCTGGGGCTTTGTATAGGTTGAAGAAATATCAAATTTAGAAAGTTAGCCAAGGGGTTCAGAAATATTATCTGTGGTCCCCTTGAGGCAACTAGCAACCTTTGAGCAAAGCTATGTCTTTGGGCAAGGCAGGCTGAGATGCATCTTTCCACATAGCATACCCTGTTATGTCCCACATTTCTTCCCATCTACTCCAGGTCCTATCTCATGGTGGAATTTTCTTTAACAAAATTCTTACCAAATCCTTACACTTGCTTGAGGCTGTGTATAGTAAATTGTTTTTTCTCTTCCTACTAGAAGGCCAAGGCAGGTACAGGTTAATGCTCAGGACTTAAGTGATGGCTAATTCAGATGTTAAAACTTTAAAACTTTAAGTTCTGTACTGTCTGCAGGCATGCACATGCTCATGCACACATTTTTGTTTTTGAGAGAATGTCTTTCTCACTACGTTATTCAGGCTGGTTTCCAACTCTTCATTCTCCTGTCTCAGTCTCCCTAGTGCTGGGATTATAGGCATGCATAACCATACCCAGTTCTGGATACATTCATATAGCTAAGTCATTTAGAAAGTACGTGGTTTGGTTCAGTAGAGTCTTTATAAGAAATATGTTAAGTATAAGGTTCATTTCAAATTCTTCATGGCCATCTACATAAACACACTTAGCAAGTTGTATTTCTTTCTTTCTTTCTTTCTTTCTTTCTTTCTTTCTTTCTTTCTTTCTTTCTTTCTTTCTTTCTTTCTTTCTTTCAGACAAGTTTTCACTATGTAGAGGAACTCTCTATGTAGACCAGGCTGGCTTCAAATTCAGAGATCTGCCTACCTCTGCCTCAGAGAATGGTGGGATTAAAGGCCTGCCTCACCATGCCCAGCTGGTAGCAGATTGTTCTCAGTTAATGGCTCTTATCTGACTACTACAAAACAAGAACCTATTTTGCATGACCGTCATAAATGAAATGATCCCAGATTATAGTCCAGTGTGAGAAGCTAGGCTTCTTCAGAATAGTGCACGTATGGATAAAAGATAACCTCAAGATCTTACTTCAGGGAGGTTGAGTGTGGGCCACATTTATGGCTAATATCCTCAGGTTCCATATCAGTGTCATCATATGCATCACTTACAGGCTCTTTCCCCACTGACCCCAGGCCATTTGTTCCTACTTTTCTTGACAGGTAGGTCCTCAGCTAATCAGAGTTGAGTAATGCATGTTTGGTTTGCTTTTCAGTTACAACCAATGTATTCATTCTCATGATATAGAGACACAAGCTTTGGGCACCTCAGCATACACCTCAAGTTTTCTGGAAATACTGCCTGAAGCAACTTGAGTAAAACTGTAACAATTTCTATAGTATTTGTAGGAAACAAGATGAGATTTTCATAATGGTAAGTTGAACAAATCCTAAAGGTCTGAGGAGGAAGAGAGCTTACTTGAAAGACACCATAGAGTGCTAGAGGAAAAAAAGATAGAATTAGGGTGTTCATTGCTCCAACTCACTTCTAGCTGCTCAACAAGAAGGTGCTGATGGCCACAGGTCACCCCGCTACAGCAGGAGACAGACTGATTCCTACTTGACAGTGACTTTTATATATTTGTAAAATTCTGAAAATGTTTATTTTTATTTTAGGTGCGTTAGTGTTTTGCCTGCATGTTCACCACGTGCATGCCTGGTGTCTGTGGTGGCCAGAACAGGCATGTGAGCCCCTGGAATTGTGGTAACTGGTAGTTGCCAGCCAACACTTGTGTTCTGGGAACTGCAGCAGTCCTCTACAAGGGCAGAGTCCTCTTAGCCAGCCTTCTGTCCAGGCCGACTTTTTACATTCAATGGAAGGTTTTTATGATTGACCTTTGTTAAACATTCGATTATTGCTATCATTCTTCTTATATATTTAGTCTAAAGAGCTAGAAGCAGAGCCGGAGGCCTAGGGCATACTAGGGCACTGACCTCTGAGCTGCATCTGCAGCCCTGTTAGACGTTACTTAGTAACCATTTACAGTGAGCATACTTTCCAAGGGGTTCCATCAAGTGTCTTTGTTAACCACCCCATCCCTCTTGTTAGACTGTAATTGAATTAGATAGGCTGCAGCTACCCAGCAGCAGCCTGGTTCTTGTTACATGCTGAGACAGGAGCCCATCAAGTCAGCAGGTTCTTCCATGGAGAAAACTTTGAACCCAATTGGAAATGGAAACAAATGTTTGAGAGTGTTCAAACTGTGAATTTTATTTGTCTCAATTAATTTATATGTTGAAAATTGAGTTTCTTTCTGTCTTTATTATGTCCTAGATGTAGTAACCATTTAAAAGAGAAACTTTCCAATATAGCTCAAGAAAATTTATCCCAACAGAAACATGAAATGATCCTGCAAATGTGCAGTCCTTGATCAAGGCTCTACCTGAGTGCATACCAGCTTAGAAGGGCACGGAGGTGAGGGCCACAAGTGGCTTTAAGAAGTCACAGGCCGCTGCATAATTCGGAGGGCTGCCATGAGCTGTGGGTGGTATAACATCCTCTGCGCTTTTATGATTTGATGTTTACCCTTTGAAAAGATGTAGTCACAGTTAAAGAGAACCCCCGTCTTTGACGTGAGCGCACTGATCTGCAGTGGGGTGTTGCCGGGGCTGGACATTCTAATTAGCAGGCTGCCCCTGGCAGCGATGAAGAGTGCTCTCTGTTCAAAAGCCTTCATTTCTCATTCAGTCTTTTTTAAAGCCTCTAAATTTAAACATGGAAAAATTGTAAAATTTACAGATAATTCAGCATCCCGATTGTAGAAGCAGTCAACCTTTAAATGACAACTCGGTCTTTGCCATCAAAGCTTTCATTTTCCCTGGCAAATACTGCAGACTCCAATCGTGTACACAGGGAGCTTTATTAGACTGTTTATAACTCTCCTTAGTCTCCCAGAACCCTTGCTTATGGTTGATGCCCTACTTCTGAAGCGCCCTCTCCTGGCTTTATGCCGTTCTTGGGTCAACTCTTCCTGGGCTCTGGGCATCTGAGACCCTTTTCTTTTCTATCCTTTTGTAGATGCCATTTCATTGATCTGCCTGAATGCTCTCCCACTTCATTTCAAACAGGTTCATCTTACTCATCCCTTAAGACCAACCTCAGCTACCAGATCATCCAAGAGGGGCTTCTGGGACCCCACCAGCCGTGGATGCATCTTTCCTGTGCACGACTTTGGAAGAATTTCCTCTTCCTGTCTAATATTGCAAGCTTCCCAACAGTATGAGTCCAGCCACAAGGGAAATGTCCATATGCATTGTTTAACAGAAGCATGCATGGTTGGTTGAAGGAAGGACTCTTTTCAGGTACTTCATTTGGTTCTATGCTCCTTTTTGCTTAAACTGGATTTAATCAAGATTTACTTTGGTTTCATAGTATATGTCACCTACTTTGACCCAAATTGAATAGTACACAGTACACATACATACCTTATAATATCCAAAGCATATCTATAAATACAATCTATTGCTAATTATAGTAATCATCACCATCATCATCATGGTAGAAGAGGGAAAAGAAACACAATAGTAAACTTTGCACAATGAGCCCAGGAGGAGGCAGCAGACTGACTGAGGGAGTGTTAAGTGGAGAAAGAGGCAAATACTGTTTCTGTTGAAATACCACCGGGAGGGGAAGAATCTTCTTGGATTGTTAAATACTGCCTCGCAGGCATTCTTATAGGACAGTGATGCTATTTTGATTTTATGATTCTAGATGAAATCTTTAGGAAGAGAATCTCATTGAGTGTTTGGCAGGTAATTTAAACCCTGAGTTAATACAAAGAAATGACCACGAGTGTGGCAGAAGACATAAATGCAAAGACAGAGAGTTTAAAGGTAAGCTTGTTGAAGCAGAAATAGTTTCTATAAAGGAGAAAAACACAAGCAGCCCCATTCCACTTTCAGATGCTCTTTATCTGTTCAGGAGGGAAGATACCGGGTAATATCTAAAATCATTTGCCTGAGCAGGGGTGGAAGGCTCTCGTCGGCAGCCCAGCTGAGCGTCTGCTGTTGCTCAGAAATCACTTACATTAGGTCATGAAGTCTGTCTGCATCCTGATTGAAAAATAAACAAAAAGAAAATCACAGAGGAAATTTCAACTGCGGACTCCGTGCAGGCTATCATTTCCCTTCCCTGCATGCAACTGAAAGCAAGACAGTATTATTCTGCGTACTTGCCTAATCAGAGATACTGTTCTCCAGAAATGATCACCAACTGGACTTAGAACAATGGCTGCTCTTTTGGCACATGATAATAATTCCTAGTTTGCTGAAGCTAACCTTCTTTCATATTGCATTTACACGTGTGGACACTCCGTGAGTGTGCCAATTCTAGACCTGACATGATAGCTGTGTAGGTTAGAATGCAAACGGTATATCAAGATGGGTAGCCATGCACAGTGGTCAGCTACAATCTTGAGAATAATTTAATGAAGGCCCTATTATACACCTGTGGATGGGAAGGAAATGAAAATATCTATGGAGGCACCAGTGTGTAAGTAGATTGGTGCTGTTGCCACCTCCATCCTGAAAAAACCTGAGGAAGGGAAGAGAAGTTACTGGCATCAAGAAAGAGAACCATGGAAGAAAGGCTGCCTGCTTGGAGTGGGAGCTGCAGAAAGGAGAAGTTCTGCTAGGCCCAGAGCACAGTGGCAGGGAGCAGCAAAACAAGAAACACAGCCATCTGTCGGTGTGGGGAGAACACGGAATCATGTTACCTCCCACCCCCAGACCTCTACTTCTGAATTCCTGGAAGCCGTGAATGTTACTTTATATGGAAAAAGGACACTGCAGATTCTATCTATCTATCTATCTATCTATCTATCTATCTATCTATCTATCTATCTATCTATCTATCTATCTATCTATCATCTATCTATCTATCTATCTATCTATCTATCTATCTATCTATCTATCTATCCATCCATCTATCTACCTATCTACCTATCTATCATCTATCTATCTAGAGCTAGGGATGAAATGTGAGACCTCATGCTCTACTGCTGAGTGACATCCCAGGCCCCATTTTTTTCCTCTATCGGGGACTGAACTCAATGCTTCACACATATCAGAAAAGAGCTCTCCAACTGAGCTAACTGAGCTTTACCTCCAGCTCAACCTTAAGGGTTGTGAGATGGGTTATCCTGGAATATCTGGCTGGGTCCAGTGAAGTCCTAAGAGTCAGACTCTAAGAGAGATGAAAGGATAGAAGCAGAGGTGTGTGTCGGGGGAGAAGATGCTAAACTGATGGATCTGAGGATGGAGGGATGGGCTAGAAGCCAAGGCGAACAGATGGCTTGGGATACTGGAAAAGACAACATTTTCCCTGGAAGCCTGTTGAAGAAGCCAGTGCTGCCAACTTGATGCCTCCCTTTTAACTCAGTGAAACAATTTGGATGTTTTGAGCACGAGGATTGTGAGGGAGTCAGTGTGCACTGTTTCCAGCCATTAAATTTGTCGTCATTTACTGTAGCATGGACACAGAACTAATGTAGACAGTCTCTTTCTGTTGGTATTTCTTAGTGGGCAAAACTAACATGTACTGGAGGCCAGGAGCATTTGGGTAATCCCGATATAGCCATCACCCCAAGAACACTGCATGGGGCAGGGACCAAAAGAAACAGGCTTGGATGAGAAGGTGGAATAAAAGAAGAACTGACCTTGGGGTGCAGTTGATGCAAGGTAGGGGTAGAGCCACAAACAGTGAATGAATATGACAAGTGGTATGACAGATACAGGGTTTAAGAAATAATTCAAGAGCAAGATGTCAAAGTTGGATGGTATTTACTTTTCCCAACTTGCATTGGAAAGGTGGTTTTTGGGAATCTTACTGTGTTGTAATATTTAGTTTTAACCACGGACATCCCAGCAAGCCCCTTTGTAGGAAAATCGGCAGTATCGATGCTGTTGGAAATTGCCTAAGACCTCAGAGCCACCCGTGCCTCCAGCCACTTGCCATTTCCTCAGTGAGAGCCAGAGCAGCCCTCCCTCTCTCCCTCCAGTCTCCCTCCACTTTCACTGGCCCCGTCTTCCCCTCTTCTTTTGGTCCATATGGCCACTGTTTGGACTTCTACCAAGAAACCACCACTGCCCACTGCATAGCATGGTTTTGTGTCTCCACGCTTTCAACACCTGCCCTCATCACATGCTCCTTGAACAGACTTTGTGCTATGCGGCTCCTTATGAACCCGGAAGCCTCTGCTGTTGTAGTGTGTCCCCACCCCTCCCATGTTCAGTATGGCCCATTTCTGATCCTTCCCAGGCTTCCTACTTTACTTTTTTTTTTTTTTTATTCTTTGGCTATTATCTTCAGCAGACCTTGTCATTCTTGCTATTTTGTCTGGCCTTCGAATCTCATCTTTTAATCATGGCCACTCATCAAGGCTCTACTCAGATTCCCCATGAAGCTATCACTGGCCATCGTGGAGACAATTCCTGCTCCTTTCTCTCTGGTCTCAATACACTGTAGCTTGCCTGTCTTGTAGCGCTCAGGGCATCAAAGCCTGGAGAGTTGATTCTTGTGCTTTATTCCTCCCACCTCTCAACTGACAAAATTATAAACTCTTGGAAAGTGGGACTATGTCTTTGTACCTCCTGGTAGTAGTACTGTATTGCTTTAAAATAATAAAGAGCAAAATCTACTTATAAAAGGGGCAAAGATTAGTTCAGTTCCCACTGGTGGAAGAGGGAGATGCTGAAGAGAGGTGAGGGTGTGTGGGAGAGAGAGGAGACTAGGAGTCTTTGAGTGCTCATGGCTGAGTGCTTTGAGGCAGGATATGCCTTAGTGTTTTGCCACTGCTGATAGACATGCTTGGAATGAGACAAGAGCTTCATGAATACTTCTCAAATACACACTACTTGACTTTGGGTGAAACTAAAGTTTGACTTCTGTGAAAACAAGGCCTCAAACATTCCTAATACTTATAATTTTAAGAAGGTAAAAGAAGTTATCCAAGTGAAACCAACACAATCTTCTTCAGCTTTCAATTGAGAGGCAACCCTGCAATGCTTCGCCAGCAACTCCCGGAAGCAGACAGCCACAAGGTGGAGGCAGCTGTCTGCTGTTAGCCTCTCTCTGTCTGCTCAGTGGCTAAAGGCAGACATGGTGATTGTTCCCACGAGAAGCACTGGGAAATAAACTCCTATGGAACTTCTAATTATACCCCTCAAGAACAAGGAGAGAGCAGAGAGCATGCTCTGTGTTTATACTATCTCTTGTAGCATTTAACATGCACATGTGTGTGTGTGTGTGTGTGTGTGTGTGTGTGTGTGTGTGTCTGTGTGCATATATGTGCAGGCAAGTGAGCAATAAATGGGGGGGCAGCAAACAAGGAGAGGTAACAGCTGCTAATGGTTCTTATTCTCTACTCACCGCTATGGTCTGGGATGAGTTCCCCCAAATTCATGTGCAGGAAACCTCATCCCCAGCCCATCAGTGTTGGCGGCAGGGCCTTAGGGAGCTTTTTAGGTCCTGGGATCTCATTCCTGATGAATGGATGGGTAAAAAGGGCCATGAGAGTGGGTTGACGCCGTTTCACATTTGCCTTCTGTCCTATTGACACAGAAAAGAGCCCCTGTTGGACTCTGGCGCCTTCATCTTGGACTTATGAGACCACAGAACAGAAGGAATTCCTGGTCTTCCGTAAGCAGTTCTCAGATACTCTACTGTAGCAACAGGAGGATGCCCACAAATCATACGCAGAGGTGGAGGGCAAGGAGCCCACCTTTTCCTCTGGATTTTATTTCTCTCACTGTAAGTGAGCATTCTGAACTTTAGAGAAAAGTAGGAAGCTATGGAAAACACATGGTTTGTCAGGAGACAAGGCCAATTGTAGGTTCTCTGACTCTACTCCTTTTGAGGGTACTTTAGCACTCCAGGAAGGGAGAAAGACAGTGTTGTTCATTACTCAGATGACATGCAATAGAGATGCTCATGGTTGGTTATTTACCTTTGGGGTTGTATTGGCTAATTTTGTGTGAACTTGACACAAGCTAGAATCACCAAAGGGGAAGGAGCCTCCATTGAGAAAATGCCTCCATGGGATCCAGCTGTAAGGCATTTCCTCATTCAAGTGATCAGTGGGGGAGATGCCAGCCCATGGTGGGTGGTGCCATCCCTGGGCTGGTGGTCCTGGGTTCTATAAGAAAGCAGGCTGAGCAAGCCAGGGGAAGCAAGCCAGTAAGCAGCACCCTTGCCTGGCCTCTGCATCAGCTCCTGCCTCCAGGATCCTGCCCTGTGTGAGCTCCTGTCCTGACTTCTTTCAATGGTGAACGGTGATGTGGAAGTTTAAGCCAAATGAATCCTATCTTCCCCAAGTTTCTTTGCTCATGGTATTTCATCACAACGTTAGTAGCTCTAAGACAGGGCTGTTGTTTAAAAATAACAAGATGGAGTGAATATAATGTGAGGGTAAACATAATCAGAGGATATGTTTGAAAATGTCATGATGAAACCCGTTATTTTGTATAATTAAAATAGGCACAATCACATCTCAAGTAGCTCTAATACCCAGGCCATCCCATGAGTGAGAATTCAGCAGATATGGAGTGGGGGCAGCTGTAACTATGAATAAATCTCATCAGCAATGAATGGCTCTGAATGTCCCTGATCAATTTAACCTTTCTCTTCAGATAACTGTACACACTACATGAAGTCTCAAGCCAGCAGTATCATGCATGTCCTTGTGCAGTATTTGAACTGTGCACAAAGAGTACATAAGCAGGAAAAATCATGGCAAGAGTGGGCACTGGGGTCTATTATCATGGCCATAATGGACATAAAGTCTTTCATTAAGAGTTTAATTTCAAGGCAGCTCCCCAGAGAACCTTTACTCATTGCCACGATATTCAGTGTTATCAGCAGTGAGTGTGTTGATTATAATAATTTTTCTATTGAAGTACTAATGCTAAATAAATATAAAGCCAGAGGAGCACTGTGTCACCATCATTATGATACACAAAATAAACATTATCCATTTATCTTCTTTTACTATTTAAAGTCACATATTAATTACTTAAATTTTGCAACTAGGAATGTAGCCGAGTGTCTAAAAATCTTGTTTCTGTTCGAGTTAATTCAGATTGTCCATCCATGCATGAGAAGAGCTGAGCTATGAAATTGGGCAGCATGTTTTCCTGGCTATAATGAGCAGATAATATTCCTTAGGAGCATTTAAGTGACATCACTATCGATAGGTTAATTGGAAATAAAAATGTAAAGCTTTCGTAAATCAGGAGACTAAAAAGCCCCTGGGTCATGGTAGCTTTGCAATGTACCTTTGGAACTCTTCCGCTTTGCAGTGTAGGATAAGGACTCTCTGATTAACACAATGGCAGCACTCTCTCAGGATTCCACAGCAGGCCACTGTTTTCAAAGGGGGCGTTCCCATATGTGTCTTGACTCAAGCATGTTGTTTTCTCTCTTCAGTTTTTGAAAACTGACTCCTGCATCTAATGGAATGCATGGGAGGATATGAGAGCTCACCTCAGTTGGGAACATTCAG
Organism: Peromyscus maniculatus bairdii; assembly: GCF_049852395.1. NCBI lineage: Eukaryota > Metazoa > Chordata > Mammalia > Rodentia > Cricetidae > Peromyscus > Peromyscus maniculatus. The sequence continues at coordinate 37,716,870 of NC_134854.1, read as the reverse complement.
AGCCCCGAGTACATTTGCTTGTATGTAAGCATTAGGAGGTGAGAGGCAGCTAAAATGATAATATCTCTCATGCAGCCCAGCTATGTTCAAATAATTCTAAGTTCTCTGTGTGAACATAAGTTCTTACACTACCAGACCAGTGCATTTAAGTTTTGTCTCCGTGTAAAATTCTCAGTTAATTACCTAAGAGTTTTTATGCGTTGTCAGCCTCCCCGATGAAAAACACTGACCCTTTACAACACTTCCCACATAGTGAACATAGTTTTAGGCCAGATTCTTTTGAGATGTGTTAGAAACATGATCATGTTTAATTCTGAAATGAACAAACAGACAAATCTTTGATGGCAGAGAACTGATGGAAGAATTTAGAATTAAATCTGGAAAGGAAACATCTCTGCTATTCCACAGGGAGCTGATTAATGAATAACACACAGTAAGAGGCACTGGTACAGAGACATCAAATTCATTTTCTGCACGATTATTTAATCTGAACCACCCGTGTTACTTTTGTTTACACTTTTATCTCTTTTTTGTAATTTTGTGTGTGTGTGTGTGTGTGTGTGTGTGTGTGTGTGTGTGTGTGTGTGTGCCTCTTAACTTGGACTGACCTCTTTAACACTGTGTGAGCACTTGAGAATCCTTTGGATCCACTTCGTGACGCTTCCCCTGTTTCTGTTTGGGACTTCAGATTTCTTTCTTGGACTATGGCTCTGATCATCACGTCCACTGTGTCTCTTGTGATTTCATGTAACCGTTAGGTATGTCTCCGGGATGGGTCCCTGGTTTGCCTGAGTTCACCTCTGTGTTGGTACTCTTAGGGACTGGTCCCCACATCATCAGAACAGTCCCGTGTTAACCGACGATGTCTGTGAGGCTGCATAGTCATCTTTCAAAGTGTCTCTTCATTACCAAGAGGACTGAGACCAAACATGTAAACAAAAATCCTCAGCTCCATTGCTTTTTCTAGAAGAACAGTCCTGTGGGCTTGTTCTGATGGAGAATCCTTACTTTCTAGTCACCTTTGTTTTCCGAGAGCATCACATTGTTAATGTAAGTGGTTTGATTAAACTGTCTCTGGCCACTGAGGCATAGATTTAAAATTGATTAATTTGTCCAATAACTGCTAGCAGCTGCTCTCTGTCAGCCCCTGTCCCTTCCCTGCTGGGTCATTTTTCAACATTTTAAGCCATTAAAAAGTATAATGCAGGATCATGTGAGAACCTCCCCTACTTCCCCCTTTTGATGCAGACTAGATGGAAGGGGTGAGTTACTTAAATGGATGAAAGGTTGTATTCTCCCATGTTCTGAGCTCTCTCTCTCTCTCTCCCTCTCCCTCTCCCTCTCCCTCTCCCTCTCCCTCTCCCACCCCTTCAGTCCTTTAGAGCTTCTCTGGTGGAGGGCTTCACTCCCTCGAGCAATCCAGAGTTGCTGGCGGCACGCCTGGCCTGCCTTCTCTACATTTGATGTATGCCTTTCTTTTTCATGTCTTTATCATTTTGTGACATGTGTGTACCATGAGTAATAAATAATGCTAGAATGTTTTTGAGTTTTATATAAGTAGCATCACATACATGATTCTGTAACTTCCTTTTTAAACTCAATTTTATGTTGTTGAAATATGTCTAAGTAGGAAATATATTTTACCCCTTTACACTATTATATAATACTATATTATATAAATGGCTTACTTCTTTTTTTATATTATATTGATATCCATCTCAGACTCTCTCCTACACTCAGTACTTACAATTAAAACCCATGATACAGTAACATGGTGTATATGAGTAAAACCACAGTATAAACATAATGGTGAAATTGTGGACTTATAGGTTAATGTGTATATCCAAATTTATTGGATATTGCCAAGTTTCTGTCCAAAGACACACCAATTTGCACTACCATCACTAACAAACAAGAGTTCTTAGTCCCCCCCCTTTTTTTTAAGAAATGCCAGTTTTTTATTTTTAATTTTTTAGCTTTTGCCAACCTGATAGATGACAGTACTATTTTGGTTCTTTAATTTGTATTTTCATGATGGTAAGCATCTTTTCAGATTTTTTAAGTCATTTGGGTTTCTTTCTTTTTTGAAAAACATATTTTCTAATTCTGTGCTTTTCTCACTATTTCTTTTTGGGTTTTATTATTATTTATGCTATTTTTATTATTTATGTGTTCTGGATAGCATTCATTTATCTCCATTTCAAATAAAAATTCATTTTCAAATGCAAGTGGTTTCCAAAATCTTTAGATTATACCCAGTAAAACATGATCAGAATTCAGGTTAAGAACAATGCCTTCACTCCTTTCTCCCTCTTGACTGGTGAGGTATGGAGAAATGCATTAAGTACCAATCACTAACTCTTCATTTCAATTTGCAGACAAAGATTTTACTAGGAGTTATTCCACAGCTGTATAGAGCTCTTTAGAAAATGAAAAGTTTTTTTTAAAAGAAGTTAGTCATATAAATTAAAGTAGGATTATATTAATCATCATACTATTCTCTTAGTAAAATATTTGTTGAATAACTGAGTCATAAAGGGATGAAGTTTTCTCTTTATATTGTGTATCTTGCAATAGTTGTCCGCTTCATACTCCATGGGCTCTTTAGAAGTAGGTTTTACCCAGGAATAAACATCAGAACTATGTGGGGACCATTTAAAAGCCACCCACCCTCTTTTAATTAAGATCTACTCAACACACACTTGAGAGCATCATATGCCACGGGGCAGGTAGTGCTTTGTCTTTCTAAGAAAACTCTGATAACATTTATTATAATAGAGATACATATGAAATTAAAAACAACTTCTCCAGGCTCTTATTCAGTAAGACCCCTTACTGTACCAGAAGGCAATTGCCTTTGTTGGCATAGGAAGGTCTGACAGGCTCTCTATCCAACTGGCCTAACTGCTGTCATGTTCTCTTGGACATTTCCAATGCATTTCTATTTTCTAGTTTAACTTTTCTCAGTAACTTTAACTTGGATATCTGGGAGATAAATGGAAAAATCTACATGTATTGATTATCTATATTCCCTTTAGTTTTGCTAGTATTTGACATATATATTTATTTACTGTTATTAGGTGCCTTTATATTTATGATTGTGATATCTTCTCAATGGGTTGACCACAATTCATCCTTACATCTTTTTACAATGACTTTGTCTCCTGTTACAGTTTTGACTTAGTCTTTTTTCCCCCAATACACATATAGCCAGCACCTTGATTCTCTTTCCATTTACATGGGATATTTTTTCTCATCATTCCACTATCATCTCACTCATATCCTGAAATCTTCTGAGAGATGAAACACTGAAAAATTTCCATCTAGATCAGGAGAAAAAGTAGGATGCTCACTCTTTTTCTTTTTGAGATAGGCTCTCATGTAGCCCAGGCTGGCCTTGAATATACTACATAGCCAAGGATGGCCTTGAATTCTTGATTTTTCTGACTACACTTCCAGAGTGCTGGCATCACAAGAATGTAGCACCATGTCTGGATTATGTAGTGCCAGGGATTAAACCCAAGCTTCATGCATGCTAGACAAGTACTTTACAAACTAAGCCATAAAGTCAGCGCCTAGGATGTCCACTCTTTTACTCTTATATATATATATTTAGAAAAATTTTTTATTCATTTGACATACCAATCACAGATCTTCCTCTTCCTTCCCCCGCCCCATCCCTTCAGCCTTCTCTCCCCCAATTCCCTCCTACAAGAAAGTAAGGCCTCCCATGGGGAGTCAGCAGAGCCTGGTATATTCAGTAGAGGCAGGTCCAAGCCCTTCCCCTGCCTCAAGGCTGTGTGAGGTGTCCCACCATAGGTAGTGGTGGATGCCTACTCTTATTACCCTTGTTCAGTATAATGCTAGAAGTCCTACACAGACCAAGCAAGAATATGTAATAAAGACATGGAAATTGGAAATGAAGAAGTATGTAGTATGTTTTTTTTTTAAAGTAGCAAATACAGGATCTAACACACACACACACATACACACACACACACAAAAAAAAAAAACCTGTTAGAACTAATAAATGTATTTAGTACAGTTACAGGGAAGACAATCAACATATAAAAATAATTATGATCCTATAATTAAAAGTTAGCTAACAGAGAAAGAAATGAAGAAAAAACTATCTCTTACAATAGCTTCAAAAATATTAAGGAACACATTAAACCAATAAAGTGAAAGGTATAATATACCTAAAGGATTTGTGTTTTATAGTATTATTTTTCATAATACATTGATAAAACAAATTGAAGAAGAGATAAATAAGATGAAATATATATTTAGGTGAGGGAAAGAATTTATATTGTTAAAATGTCCATACTAACCAAAGAGATCTATAGAATTAATGTTATCTCTATGAAAATTCCAATGACAACTTTCACAAAAACAGAAAAAATAAAAGTTGACTCTGGAATTTATACAGGACCACAGAAGATTCCAGATAGCTAGAGCAATCTTGAGAATAAAGAGCATGGCTGGAGGCATCACACAGTGATTTAAAGCTTATTACAAAGCTATAATAATTAAAACAGTATGGTACTATATAAAAGTAGACTTATAGACACAGAAAAAGCACTTTCTAGGGAAGTTTGTGCAAATATAGATAACTAATCTTTATAAAGGTACAAAGACTATGCCATGAATGGAGTTGGAAAAACCAGGTATCTCCATGGATATGAAAAAATTGGAACCTTATATCATATATAAAAATCAACTCAAAGTGAATTAAAGACAAATATAGGATTTGAGGCTGTGAAACACCTGAAGGAAACCAAGGAATAAGCTTCCTGACCATAGCTTTTGCTGTTATTCTCTGTATATGACATAAAAACTAAAGGCAACAAGGCAAATATAAAAAGTAGGACTATATCAAGCTAAAGAAGTTCTTCATGGCAAATAGCAGCCAATGAAAGGAAAGCCAGCCTCTGAGTGGGAAGGCATGCTTGCCAACCATGTATCTGAGAAGAGTTTAGTATCTGAAGTATGTAAGGGGATCATGTAATCCCATAGTGAATGTTAACAACCCAACTGAAATGCAGAGACGAGGAATTCAAAAGACATTTCCTCAAAGAAAATTTATGGATGGGCAACAGGTACATGAAAAATGCTCAGCTTCACTAGTCATCAGGGGGACGGAACTTAAAACACAGCCAGTTTTCTCACTTTCATTAGGATGGCTACTGTTAAAAAGACAAGAGATAACGAACAGAGGCAAGGATGTGGTAGAAATGTAAGTACCAAGGCATGGCCATTGTGGAAAACACTATGGTGATCCCTTAAAACAACAACAACAACAACAACAAACCCAGAATCTTAGTAGACATGCCAGATACAGAAAAACAAACACTGCGAGGAATTACTTTTCTGGTGACATCTGTAAATGTAAGACTCCAGAAACACAAGAAAACAAAATGAGCCGGGCAGTGGTGGTGCATGCCTTTAATCCCAGCACTCGGGAGGCAGAGCCAGGCGGATCTCTGTGAGTTCGAGGCCAGCCTGGGCTACCAAGCGAGTTCCAGGAAAGGTGCAAAGCTACACAGAGAAACCCTGTCTTGAAAAACCAAAAAAAAAAAAAAAAAAAAAAAAAAAAAACCCAAAAAAAAACCCAAAAAAAAACCAAAAAAACAAAATGAGTGAAATAGTGGTTGCTAAAGTCTAAGGAATGAGAGAAATGGGAAGATATGGGTAAAGGGGCACAAAACATTGGTATAAGATACAGGTTCTGGAACTAACATATACTTCTGTAGCTACAATGAATAACACACACACACACTGTCTCTCTCTATATCAATTGCTAAGAGAATAGGCCTTAAATATAATCAATTGCTTTCATGTAACTTTATTTGCTGATTTACTAATTAAATTGTACAAATAAATGTATAAACTGTACTGATATGAAAACAACACATTGAAAATCTCAAGTATATATAATACTTTTATAATGCTGTCTGTGTATGCATATATGTGTGTGTGCATATATGTGCACCCATATAAGAGCACAAGTGCCACAGAATATATGTGGAGGTCAGAGGACAACTTGCAGGGTTTGCTTGTCTCCTTTTATCATGTGGTCCTGAGGGCTAAACTCTGGTCATTAGGCTCAGTGGCAACCTTCACTCTCTGAGTCATTTTCCTGGACTTTCATTCTATTACCCTCATTCCCCAGGGACTCTCTGGAGTGCTATAATCTTTTATTGGGATTATCTATATCTTTTCCATGTGAGGATAATGCATCTGGAGCATCTGCTCATGTTTTACTCTATGATACTAGCCCTGCTGCCAGAGCTTTGTTTTCTCTCTCCAGCTGGTGAAGTTCCACCAAGACCCTACTTAAATCTCACTTCCTCTAAGGTACCTCCCCAGGACATAGCTCACCTTTCCTATTGCAGATGATCAGTGCTTCTGGGAGACTGCACAGGGAATATTTCTGATGAAGAAAGTCAAACCTAGGAGCTTGTGCATGCTAGGCAAGTGTTCTACCACTAACATATACCCTCAGCCTAACAAGCTCCCCCTTTTTTATTAGAATATAAGTACACAATTATATTGTTTGTAGCTGAAGTTTTCCTCCTGGTCCTGCCTTGCCCACAGTCAGGACAAATCTCTCTCACCCGCCAGTCCCAAAGCTGCTCAGAACCAACCAAGTAAACACACAGAGACTTATATTGCTTACAAACTGTATGGCCGCAGCAAACCTCTTGTTATCTAGTTCTTATATCTTAAATTAACCCATTTCTATTAGTCTATAAGTTGCCACATGGCTTGTGGCTAACAGGTACCTTACATCTCACTTGTCATGGCAGCGGCTGGCAGTGTCTCTCTGCCTCAGCCTTCCACTTCCCAGAATTCTCTTCTCTCTTTGTCCTGCCAATACTTCCTGCCTGGCTACTGCCAATCAGTGTTTTATTTATTAACCAACCAGAGCAACACATTTAACATACAGAACATCCCAGAGCAATTGTTCTTACAATAAAATTGGCTTAGTCCTGAATCACTTCACCCCTTTCTTCTTTTCTTCTTGCAGTCTCCCAGAAGCACTGATCATCCTCCGGTTCCAAACACTAGAATTGCTTTAATGGCTAGCATTCTCTGAGACTGGGTTCAGTATTCTTATGTCCCAGCCCACTCTTCTTTGTTGTTTTAGTTTTCCTGTGGAAAATAGGCTTAGTGTGTCTACCATAACCATCCTGTTTAATGCTGCTTTCCTTGGGCAGACAGACACTCTTTCCTCTTCCTGTACTGGGTCATTTTGTGGGGTTTGTGCTTTGCCACATCTCTTGTCTTGCAAGTTTCAGAAATATTTGTTTTATTTGTTGGAATGCCATCTGGAGAGAAAGTCTAATTTTTGATAGTAGATCCAAATCTTCTCTTGAACTTGTTTAACTGCCAGGTTGTGCTGCAATGACTGGTTTAAAAATACAGTTATGACAATCACATCTCTTTACTGTACTCAGCCTTGCTTTTGTGTTATCAGTCTACGTAGACACACAACTCCAAAGCACGGGGATTGAAGCGTTCCATCAGTCAATCATTGTTTTCCTTTATTACAAGCCATCATTATCTTTAATTGATTAATGACTTAGAATGCACGAGGCAGTATTTTAACATTATCCATCACCACATTTAATTAGTACAAAAGCTCTTCAAGGTACATATGCTGTGATCTCCCTGCTGTGATGACAAAGTTGAGGTTACTCAGTTCTTAATGACTAAGCCACGATCTGCCAAAATCCAGGCTCATAACATTTAGGCTACTTTATGACCCTCAATGATTTCCAGTGTTTATCTGCATTTTTAGAAATGTTTGTTCTGGTTTAAAAAAGAGAATAAATCCACACTCAATTGCTTAGACTAGAAAGCATGAAAAAAATTACACATGAGTATGTCTAGGCTACAAAGGGCAAGATTTCTCTTTCACACTTGCATGATTCTGAAAAGAACTTTATGCTTGTTTTATTTAGTGTATCTTAGCTCACACTGGTAGCTGAAAAGCAAAGAGAATCCACTGGAAATTTCATTTTATTGGCAGTCTGCAGGAAAGTAAATTGGCAGCTGAAGCCACAATCAGTATTAAAGATGATTTTGTTCAGTGTTAGAGATGGAACCCAGGGCCTCGTGTGCAGTAGACAAGCACTCAACCAACTCAACTACATTCCCAGCTTCCTCTTCATGATCTTTGATGTCTGAGCTATTCCAGAGCATGTGAACACAGCCTAGGATGAAAATTTCTATATTGGGGCATCTTCTGGATTCCTAATATTCCAGGGAGGCACATTATAAGGCAGGATGGACCAAAGCAAAACAAATGACTGCTCTTCACCAACTTCTTTTATCTAGGAGTTCTGCATATCAGCTCTGTAGGTGAGGAATCGAGCAGGGGAACAGTTCATGTCTGCAGGGGACAGGATGAGGAAAGAAGCTGCGTAACAAGACAGAGGAAGGCCATGGTGCTCATTGCTAAATCCTCTATGTTGAAGAAGGGCCATCTGAGGAAAGAGGCGTTGAGAGAAGCCCAAAGGCCACAATGCTCTGATAGAAAACCTTTCTGAGTATCTATTAAGTGAGAAGTGTGATGAGAGAGTGGAGGATACAAATATGTTTACAACATAATATCATATGTTGTAGTGGTTTGAGAAAAAATGGCCCCAAAAGGGAGTGGCACTATTAGGAGGTGTGGCCTTGTTGGAGGAAGTGTGTTACTCTAAAGGAGGGCTTTGCGGGTTCATGTATTCTCAAGCCATGGCCAGTTGCCTGCACAAGATGTAGAACTCTTAGCTGTCTCTCCAGCACCATGTCTGCTTGCACACCACCATGTTCTACCATGATGATACTGGACTAAACCTATGAAAATGTAAGCCACCCCAATTAAATGTTTTCCCTTTATAAGAGTTGCCATGGTCATGATGTCTCTTCACAGCAATAGAAACCCTAACTAAGACACATATCAATGTTCTTATAATCTACAATTAAATTTTGCTATGAAAAGAATCAACTAAGTGCTGTGATGAAGATCTTTAAAGGTGATTGCTACCTTGAGCTATATATAAAAAAACAATTCCAAGTGAATTATGGATTTCAACATGAAATTCAAACCTTAAAACCTCTAGAAAAAAGTAAGACTTTAAAATAGGATAGAATTTCTTAAAGTACAAAAACACAAACAGTATAGAATTTTGTTCTATTTGATCTTAAAAGATTTATAAATTTAATTTCATTAAAAGAACATTTTAAAGAAAAGAGTGACCACAAACTTTGAAAAGATATTTGAAGCATATAATGAAAATTTAATATCTAGAAAGTATAAAAAAATAAGGAAACACTAAAATAATTAAAAAGTGAGTAAGAGATATCAAAATATATATCACAGAGGGAAAATGACTCAAATATGAAGAGCTGTTGATTAGTAATCAGTAATCAAATTAAAACCATAGTGATATATTGTTCCATATCCACTATAGTAATATAAATTTAATATAAATTTTATATCAAGTGTTGACCAGATATAGAGCAACAGGGATTCACACATTAGATATAGAAATGTACATATTGGGTAAAGGGTTTGGAAAAGTTTCTGGCATTATTTTACAATTATGAAGTCATTCTGACACATACTTCAGGTTTCTGGGATGTACCTTAGAGAAAATCTTGCCAACATGTATCAGGAGACCTTTCAAAGAATTTCCCTTTTCAACAGTAAAAGATTAGAAACCACTATGGTCCCCTTCAGCAGGAAAATGGATACACAAATCAATAGTTGGGTGAGAGTAAAGTACTGTAGTAAAATATGTAGAGAATGGGTTATTATACATTCTCTGTGACAAATTTTCTCTGGAATAAAGGGAGGAAAGTGCAATGCCTTTGAAGCTAAAAGTTGTGAAGCTCAGCAACATCACTGAGAGGTATGGCCATGTGCTAAGGAGTGGCTGAGAACCCATGAGAATTCCCTCTAGGAGGCTGTGGTGGAGACAGGCACAAAAGAGACACGGGGCATTGTCCTTGTGTTTTCCAAAGCTGGCTGGTGGCTGCACAGACATGTTGTGGGATAATCTTTTTGTACACTATGAAGAAGTGTCTCTGCCAAGGCACCTTCTGATTGGTTTAATAAAGAGATGAGCAGCCAATAGCTAGTCAGGAGAGGATAGGCGGGACTTCCGGGCAGAGACAGGAACTCTAGGAAGAAGAGAGGTGGGGTTTGCCAGCCAGACATGGAGGAAGTGAGATATACTCTACTGAGGAGAGGTAATAAACCATGTGACAGAACGTAGATGAATAAAAATGGGTTAGTTTAAGTTTTAAGAGCTAGTTGAGAACAAGCCTAAGCTAAGACCAAGCTTTCATACTTAATAAGAAGTCTCTGTGTCATTATTTGGGACCCAGCGGTCCAAAGAGAGTCCGACTGCACAGGTACTTATTGTTATTGTTGTTTAGACCGCTCATATATACTCTCTTTTCTACATTATTGTATAACAATGATGTAGCTAAACTGGTGCTACTGGAGTGCTACTGAGCATGTGGGAGTTTTTCATGCCTGTGGTGGTGGAGGTGAGAAGCAGGAACTGGTTCTACAATGTAGTTAGAACTGGTCTTTGAAAGACAAAAGAGTTGTGAAGAGAGAAACAGTCAGAAAGTTCCACTTGGGAAGAACAGGAGGAAAGATATAAATGTGTGAGATGGCACCATGTGTCCCCTGGACAGCAATGATTGCAGTATAAACAGGGACTACAGTGGCAGAGAAGGGTGGGGATTTCGTTCAGGTAACAGGGATGGCCTTCCTTTCCTTCTTTCCTTCCCAACTTGGGAACATATCTGGATCTCAACCTTAAGGTAAAGGCAAGTTGTTACAGACTTTTGGGGAAGCAAGAAACTCAGTACTCCTGTGGTTTAGAAACATAATTTTGGTCTGAAGCATGAATGGGAGAAATTAGAGGCAGATGGGTTCCACCTGGTTACAGGAATAGTTCAGGATTACAATGATGGGGTCCGCATTATGGCAGAGGCAATGGAATGGAAGGGTAATGCATGATTTGGGATCTCACTCAGGTTTCCCAATATATGCCCACCTCCAGAAAGACACTGGCTGAAGGAAGACATCATGCTTTTTTTTTCAGCTCCTGTTCAAGACTGAACATACTCCTGAACTTGCAAGCTAATTGTGAGCATTAGCTCAGAGTCTTGTCTTGCCCCAGTTCCCTTTAACACAGGGAGTGCCTCTCAGTGTTTTATGGTTCCCTCTGGAACGAGACAACCATATTTGAAATGATCTCTGTCCAAAATTTATTAATTCATTTTGCTTACTTATATCTGGCCTTAACTTCTCTCTCAGAGCTGTCATTTTCTCAAGGTCTTAAATGGAATTGACATTAACATGAATAAATTGAAGAATCTCTTCTCTTTTGCAAGAAGCTTAAGCTGCTGACAGCATCTCAGAGACTAGTGGGAAATTCATCCTTTTGGCAGATAACTATACAAATATTCAAGACACTGACATATACAGTAGGAGTGGGTGGGTGGTGTGAAAGGGAAGATAAGTACACCGAACATCCAATAGGCAATCAGAATTTCAGGTTAGGCAGTAAGAAGAATATCAGTCAATAGTCCTGCATCTTCAAGCCAGTCGGTGACTGTGCTGTGCGATACTGGATCAAACAGAGGTGATGGATCCCAATATAAAGAAGAGCTTATGGGAAGTCATGCATCCTGTCAAGTTGAACCATTCATAAGTCTGATGTAGCAATGACCTTTTTTATCCTGGAGTACCACTTCAATACAATAGGGAACAGGAGGACACAGCCACAGGGACAGAAGGAGACTGAATCTGTGCATGGTGCTTGTCAGCAAGAGCAGCACTCCTGGGGTACAGCAACAAAGAAGGAAGAGGCAGGGCCCAAGATGAATTTAAGACTAGAGAATCCAGCTTCAACTGCAGGATGACAAATGCCATTTCTTATAGCATCTAAAAAGTCATCTCCTAGATGTAGAGGGTAAGAATGGCGGTAACCAGAGACTTAGGGAGGGGGAGAAGCGGGACATTGCAGAAGGTACAGAAGTAGAATTAGATGACAGGAGGAATATATTCAAGAGACTGTAGCTAATGACAATATTCTTTAAAGAAAACAGAAGTAGGTGCTGAGCATTCTCATAAAGCTGTCTGCTATGGAAGGTAATGTTGATGAGCTATATTTAATCACTATTCAATGTGTATATTGAAATGTTGTGTTGCATATGATAAATGTGAGATTCAATGGCAGCTGCCAATTTGAACTAAAAGTTCAACAAAATGTACCTTCTTCTCAATGTCTTCTAAAGTGCTCTGCTGTACAAACTAAATCATGCTTGGACTAGGACCAAGGGATGCTGAACATCCATTTCCTGACTTAAAAAGCTGTGTGGGTGAAGCGGGTAAACTGAGAAGCCATCAGGAGAGTAGAGAAGACAGCGGCAGGGCCAGGAGCAGATGGCTAACTTGCTCAAACACTGCCCTGGGGACAGAAACAGGGACAATCTTAATTTGCTCTCAGGTAGAGATGATGGCTGGCATAAAAGAGGAACTACACCCACAAGTCTCTTCTCACTGAAGAGGGAAGTAAATGTGTTCTCAGCACAGCCTTGTAAACTTTCCACTCTTTCCTGTGCGCATACCCTCCTAACCCCAGGTATAATTAAAATGCAAAGACTCTCCTCGCTTCTAATTTATTCAATTTCCTCTCTGTCTTTCCACACCAAGATGCAGTCCTAATGCTAACCCTTTGATTCCTTACCAAACCTTTCGCTAGCCCCCATGGGAAGCTGCTTTTGAAATGGCCCAAGGTTGGGCACCCAACAGAAGAAACAGCAGAGAAGTGGAGCCCTCCTTGTGTGGATAATGAGGCTGAAAAAGCAAGAATGCAGCGTGATGCCCAGCCAGCTGCCTTCTCTAATCAACCCTCATTCCTCAAAGGAACTCAGGCAACTCATTTAACACACAATGTTCACAGGTCACACACTGAAAAGGAAAGGGGAATGGATTCATCTGCCAGAACTTTCTCCTTTCCTTCATAAAACGCACGAGCAGAGCCCAGATGATAAAGGAGAAATCCCTCATTTGCAGACTCTCCAGAGGATAATCCAGGTAGGGGCTGAGGGCCACCTGGGCATCAGGAGGAAGGGGCTATGATGACAGGAAGAGGTCACAGGCCTTAGAGACGACCTCGCTGGGCTTACTGAGTCCCAGCACCCCCAGGTGATGAAACCCTGCATGATCCCATCAGCTTCGGTATTTCTCCAGCTAGGCTGCTTTATTCCTAACTCTCCACTCAGGCTTTAGCTTCATCAATCTCAGCTCACTCACCTGCACTGACCTGGAGCAGCTTAGCCCTGCAGAGTGCAGACCTGCTCAGCTCTGGTTTTCCCATCAGCCCCACTGCACTGGCGTCTTTCCCAATGGGCTCCGGCACAGGTGTCGTGGGATCTTTGTTCTCTCATGGTTTGCAAAGCACCACTTTTGAAGTTTTTCGTTATTTCTGACTTGACCTTACTTTGTTTCTTTCTTGCTCTGTCAGCCATACTTGGTGACAGGTAGCTTACACAAGAAGAAAACAGGTCGTGAAATGTCTCAAAGCTTAAGATTAAAGAGATTTTTTGAAAGCACAATAGAGTTTTACAAATACTACTTCACAGACACTGCATAACTTATAATAAATACATATATCCCCAACGGCAATGTGTTTACCTTAGGGCATATTATTTTAAAACAGTAAGAAGCGACTATGAGTTAGCTGAACGTATGCTATGTTCGTACATCACTGACGAGAGATGGCGTCTGTCTGGTTTATCAGCCTCTGTGTCCTTGTACTTAGTAAGCACAGCTCATTAACTTCAGGGGAAAGGAACCTGAGTGTTTGCACTTTGAAGGCTCCTGTTTACACACTACGTGGTATGTATGAGCACCTCCACATGTAGTGTTGGGCACTGGGGTACAGGACACACGCCCAGAGCAGCATGGCTTCTGCTGTGCTGAGGCCTGCACACTGCAGGGGCTGCTTTCCTACATAATCGCATACAAAGTGTGAAATGAGGTCTGAGACAAATGCTATGAAGACGTGTCTGAATGAGCAGCGAGAGCCAAGGACAGTGGATCTGACCAGATAAGAAGTTCACCAAGTGAGGGGAGGAGAAGGAGTGTCCGATAGGAACACTTCCCCAGAGCCCACGGGGGGCTGCCGTACAGTGTCAGAGGCCGCAGGAAGGGCCACGTGCCAGAGGGAGGGCCAGGCAATCTTGTCAGGACTGATATTTACCCTGAAATAAGTGGGGTGCCACTGAAGGGTTGTGAACAGTGGGCAGGTGGATCAGCACAGTGCTTGAAAAAGGAACCAGTGAATCGAGTAGGTGTAGATGTAAATCCCAGTCAATTTACATTTGGAAGCTTAGAGCCTCTTGGCATGTACACTTACTTAAAAACACTTTCTGTACCTCTGCTTAGAGAAATGGGGAGTTTAATGGAATTATATTAGGAAGAGAGAGAGAGAGAATAGGGAGAAAAAGGAAAATAGACTTTGTTGAAGAATTTGCAGGATACCAGGACACTACCATTTCACTAATTGCTAATGTTGTCATGACTCATCCTGCCGGACAGGACACATTCTTCTGGTCTCTCAGGCTCCCTTTCAGTGTTTATGAACCCTGGAGGCTGTCCAGAGGAAGGCATGGGATCGAGATTATTGTGGCTGTGAGCCTTGACAGGGTGGTAGCATGTCCAAGGCTCTGTGTGTGTGTGTGTGTGTGTGTGTGTGTGTGTGTGTGTGTGTGTGTGTTAGAGATTGCAATTAGAACCTTATACAAGCCAGGCAGTACTTTGCTGAACTATAGCCTCAGCCTTTATCTCACTGTTTCTACCCAAGTCTACCTGCTGGAAGACTCTATGTGTGTGAGTCTCTTGCTGCCAGGGGCAGTCAGTCTTACCATTGAACCTAAAGGCATGTTATTTCAAGGTGGTGTGCCAAGCTATTGAAGATGGCTTCTCTTCCAGTTTAGGTAAAGCCTCCAGCTAGGCGGGCCTGCATGTCTGTGTCCTCGACATACAACCTGGATGCTGGGGAAGGCTGGAGAGAATTCCTCTGAGTAGTCTCTAGGAATCTGTTTGCTACTAAATGTCCCCTCTCTCAAAGCTGATTCTCCTAGATACCACAGGGCTTGACAAATGCTAAGTAATTCAGGCCACTGGAGTATCTACATGTGAAAGCCACTATCTTTGAAATTCCACATACACCAGTGAGACATATGATCCACATTTATACATATTTTTCTCTGTAGATGCATTTATGAAACTCTTCCAGCTTTCCTGAATTAGTGTATTGTTCTGAAAGTAAATAAGGGCCTTGAAAGGGGTGGAGCCCACACCGTGTTCCCGCAGAAGCTGCTCTGTCCCCTTTCATAGCCGTCTAGTGTTCCCCTTGCCCTGGCATTTGTTTACAGCAAATGACAAATACAAGGCGATTGCAAGTCTCACGTGGCCTATATACTTCTTTTGTGTGACCTGCATGGTTTTTAAAATGAAACAATTTTAAGTCTAGTTAATTCTTAAAAACAAAACAAAACACAACACAGCTTTTGGCTTGAAAAATCAAAGGCTTAGCATAAAGAAGCTGGGGCTCCTACCCATCAACAGTTGGCCCCAGTTTAAAGGCTCTCTACTCTTCATTCACACACGCCCTGCAGGGCTGCTGCTGGCGTGTGAATCTACAGCTGCCCTCGCCGCCCTCTCTGAACTGTGGTCCCAGCGTCGGAGGAAGAACGCAGCAGAGGTGCCGCTCTTCCAGGACCTGCCGTGTGGGATCCCTCTGTGCTGCAGAGTTCTCAGGCACAGATGTGGCAAAGACGCATCAGGGGCTTTGTGGGCAGGAGCCGCACAGCTGGGGGACTGGAGGTGCAGAGGAAGGAGAGGAGGGTATAAGGGAATGAGCACGGCTTCACATGGGGACCATCTTCAGGGCTTCCGTGTGGCATCCGAGGTGGGTGTGGGCCAATTGGAAGGTTGTTAAAAGTAAATGCTGCTCTAACTTTTGTTTCTAGCAACCTGGAAACCCTGAGCCACCTCACTAGTGCTGAATAGCAGAGTCCTCTGATGCCAAAACAAGTGAAAGACGGGACCCTGGAAGGCAAACACACACCTCGGCCACTGTTGGCTTGGGGGGATGCTGGCTTCCTTCTGTAAGTCTTTGAGTTTTCAGAACAGATCTGAGCAAGGAGGAAACACCTGCCTGTTCCCAGAACTCGAGTTTCCATGGCTTGGTAACAATGATAGATACCACACTTAGGGACAAATTGGGAAGTCTAACAGGAGACATGAATGTGAGCTGGGACTCCAGATGACTGCCCAAAGGAAGCCAATAAAAGAAAGTTTCAAAGAATGTGATAAAGGAAGACCAATAGAAAAGGGACAAAATGAAGTGACAGGGTTAAATAAATTGTATTAGCACAGAAATTAGTACACACTGACTATTGTGAACTTGGGGAAACAGATTATTTAAAAATAAGAACTTAGACTTTTAGATAAGCATATCAAATATAAAGACATAGAAAAGCTGAAAACATAGAAGAGATGATCTAAAGAAAACTAGCTTCTTATATGAGTCAAAACATACTTTAAAACAAAACAAATAGGAGACGGCAGGTGTGACAATCTTGACTGTCAACTTGGTGGCATTTAGATGATAAAAGAAACAAATTGGCATGTTTATGAGGGAGTTTCTGATTGGGTTAATTGAGGTAAAAGACTCACCCTGAATGTGGGTGGCACCATTCTCTGGGCTGGGGTCCAGGGCTGGATAAAGGAGAAAGTGAGCAGCATGCATCTCTCTCTGCTTCCTGACTGACCTGCAAGTTGGCCTTACCTCCTGCTACCACTGCTTGCTTACTTCCCTCTTGTGGAATATTATTTTAAGGTGTGTTACTTTTGTTTATGTTGCATTTGTTTAACTCTGTGAAGTTGTGTTACTTTGCTTGTCTAAAACACCTGATGGTCTAATAAAGAGCTGAGTGGCCAATAGTGAGGCAGGAGAGAGAAAAAGGCAGGGCTGGCAGGCAGAGAGAATAAACAGAGGGAGAAATCTGGGAGAAGAGAGAAGGAATGAGAGAGGAAGGACATCAAGGCCAGCCACCCAGCCAGTCATGGAGTAAGAGTGAAAGTAAGATTACAGAAATAAGAGCCGGGCGTTGGTGGCGCACGCCTTTAATCCCAGCACTCGGGAGGCAGAGCCAGGCGGATCTCTGTGAGTTCGAGGCCAGCCTGGGCTACCAAGTGAGCTCCAGGAAAGGCGCAAAGCTACACAGAGAAACCCTGTCTCGAAAAACAAAAAAAAAAAAACAAAAAACAAAAAAAAAAAAAAAAAAAGATTACAGAAATAAGAAAAGGAAAAGCCCAGAGGCAAAAGGTAGAAGGGATAATTTACAATTAAGGAAAGCTGGTAAGAAACAAGCCAAGCTAAGGCCGGGTATTCATAATTAAGAATAAGCTTCCATGTGTAATTTATTTGGGAGCTGGGTGGCTGCTCCCCCTCACCCCAAAAGAACAAAAACAACCCACACTTGCCCTGTCATGAAAAACTGTACCCTTAAATGGTGGGCGACACAAACCCTTCCTGTCCTAGTCTGCTATTGCCAGGCATTTTGTCCCAGCAGTGAGGTGCACAAGGAACACAAGAGCTCATCACGTAATACGTTTCACTCACCTAGAAAATGAAATCTGTATCTTAGTACCAAACGACATGACATCAAAACACCCAAGGAAAAGTCAACCACTCCTCAAGGGAAACTTTACAGGGAAAATATTTTTAGAGTCCAGATTGGCATTTAATAAGTATAATGGATAGAAGTGCCAGTGCAGAGTGTTTGAACAGGGCAGTACTGAGGCTTCACTCAGGGGACTCGCCACTGCACTTCCTCATCCTCTCCAGGCCATGCTAGGCTTTACTTATACATGGGTCTTATACAAAAATGTGAACACATTAGGCAAAAGAGTGAGCTGCAACAGATTTGAGAGACTGAAATAATATGCATTATCTGAAGACAATGAAATTATGCTAAAAAAGAATATATAAATTTAACCAGAACAATCCCATCCATTAAAAAAACCTTCTAAATAATGTTCGAGTAAAAGTGATCATAATGGAGTGAGACAATCAATCATAATGAAAATTACAATATATTTAGAATGTAAAACAGTGATTATGTTTCACATCAGAACTATAGCCTTAAATTTATACATTATTATTGGAAACAAAGCTTGAGAATTTGAGCATGAGTCAGAGCACAAGTCATGTTAGAAATCAGAATGCATTCTAGAACACAGAAATTTAAATAATGAACATACCTATAATAAAATAGCCTTGAGTGGAAAGCCTCAATCAATGTTGATATGAACATCCAACTGCTGAGCAGGAAGGAGCTACAGGATTAAGCCAAGGCAAATGGATGGGATGAAAGGAAATACCAGCTGGGCGGTGGTGGCACACGTCTTTAATCCCAGCACTTGGGAGGCAGAGGCAGGCAGATCTCTGTGAGTTCGAGGCCAGCCTGGTCTACAAAGCAAGTTCCAGGAAAGGTGCAAAGCTACAGAGAGAAACCCTGTCTTGAAAAACCAAGAAAAAAAAAAAAAAAAAAGAAAGGAAATATCAAACATTAAAGCAAATGAGCAGGAGGGTGAATATGTGAGTCAGTCATCTGACAAGGCCGAAGGAAGTTGGGAAAACCTTGGGCATGATTTGTAAAACTAGGATTGAGAGGATACACATAATAGTCCAAAGAGAGACATAAATATGTGCTCTGCATGAACCTGTACCCGACTTTCATATTAACGCACCAATGAAAAAAAATCACATGATACCTTTTATGGAAATAGGAAAAGTAACTAGAATTCATCACTTATTCCTAACAAGCCTTTCTGGCAAATTAGTAGCAGCAGAAGGAAGCTGTCCTGAGGAAGCTCAGATGATGGTGATCTGTGAGAGCTCATCAAACACCATGCTAATGAAGGCATCAGAGGCACTCCCTCTGCAGGCAGGAAGCCAAGGAAACAAAGAGGGAACGCAGCTAAAGGACTTAAAAGGAATTATAAAAACAAACAAACTTTGTTTTCAGGAAATGTGATTATGACAAAGAAAATCTAAATGTTGATTATCAAAATAGTAAGAGAGTTTAGTTGTTTTTGTTAAACGATGTAAACTGATCAATGCCTTAAAAATAATTGTAGACCAGGGAGATACATAAAGTTGCTAGCTGAGCAGGCCTGATGACTGACGTTCCACCCACCAAAGCCCAGGAAAGAAGTCAAATGCAGACAACAGGGCCTCTGTTGCCCCAGTACTCCCAGGGCAAGACGGGAGGTGCGGGCAGTAGGGATGGCAGAAGCCCGGGCCAGCTGGCATGGAAGAGCTGTCTCCAGGAGAAGCTCACAGAAGACTGACTCAGCGGCCAGGGAAACGTGCCGGTGGTGAAAGAGAGAGACAGACTGATCAGATGTGCTGGTTTAGAAACAGACCTACATAACGTAGCCCAACCAACTTGACTCTTGATTAATTGCAGTACTGAGGCCCCAACCTGGGGCCTTTTTCATGGGAAGCCCTCTACCACTGAACTACATGCCCAGCTCTCAATTTTTGAGACAGCATCTTGCTAAGCAGTAAGGCTGTAAAAACTTTTAATTCTGTTCAATGAGACAAAGATGCAAGTTTCCCACTTTCTTTCCACATTAAGCATAAAATGGAGTTTTATTAATAAATTCTGGAGAATGCTTAGATAGCCATTGAAATAGCACCTCTGCCTCACTTACCTTTATTCCTTCCTTAATATAATGTTTTGTTAGTTCTTTGAGAAACTTAGAAAGAAAACTCTGAACAAGAACCAAAGAATCCTGCTGAAAGTAGAGTTGTGCATCTGGGAAATTCAACATTTCTTGACAGATGAACATTGTCATTGACGCAGACAAACAGGCCAGCATAACTTAACTCTTTCCTTTATGCTTGCTTGAGAACTCATTTAGAAAGTCTTAAGAAACTTCTAGAGCTCCTAAGAGTTTTTAAAAATACAGTGACGATTGCATTACATATTTATTAAATAGAATTTATTCTATTTATTGTAGAGTTGTCCTTATAGACCAGGGAGAAGAGAGAGTCATAAAACGATGCTGTGGCATGAGGTTACACATAAAGATGGAAACTGAATGTCTGTCTCCTAGCACAGGTGTCGATGTGTACGACAGTGAGTTGCAGGGTTGGAGAGATGGCTCAGTGGGCCAGAGCCTTTGCTGAGGAGGCATGGGAATGTGAATTCAGATTTCTAGCCTCTCCCCACATGTAAAAAGCTCGGTGTAGCTGCACTTCCTGTACCCGAGCACTGGTGTGTGTGTGTGTGTGTGTGTGTGTGTGTGTGTGTGTGTGTGTGTGTGTATGCGCGCGCAGAGGTGGGAAAGTTGCTGGGGCAGCCAGCCAGTCATCTTAGCCAAAAAGTACAGCAAGTGCCAGAGTCAGTGAGATACTCAGTGTCCTTCTCTGGGCTCTGCATGCATGCACCTTCATCCACACAGGTGCACACACATCCATCACAGACACACACAGATACACACACACACACACACACACACACACACACATCACACTATGTAGGGACAAATATTCAACAGTATGTGAAGAAAAGACACATTTTTCAAGAGGGCATGCCCAGATCTAATAACCATAGGAAAAAATGATGAACATCCTGTGGAATGAAGGCATACAAATTCCTTCACATTCATTGGCCAGCACGTCTTGCTCAATCAGTACAGAGAACCTGCCTCCCAAGAAAAAGATAGAGATGTGGAGAGGGCCTGTGAGAGAGCTCAGAGGGCCAAAGTGATTGCCACCAAACCTGACGACTTGGGCTTAAGCCTCAGGACACATGTGGTGAAAGGAGAGAAGAGATTTCTACAGGCTGCCTTCTGACCCCACATGTGCACTGTGCTACATGCTTTTCTTAAAAATAATAAATGTACTGAACAATTTAAAAACAAAAAGGAGACTAGGCAGGAAGCAATACAGGAAGGCAAATGATGTGGACCTCTAGCCTGCACCTGCGCACCCACACAGGTGGACATGCACCTGAAGGCATGCACACACTGACGTGCAAACTCATGCCCAGATGATATGTCATTTCCTTTTATCAGAGTGAGAGTTCAGAAGACGGAAACACAAGTTCTGTAAGAATGACTACTTATCAACATTGTTGGTATGTGTATAACTTTGCATGGTAACCTCAGATATTGTTTTTGTGCTCCTAGCTAAGTAAATATGTATCTGTCTAGCAATACACTAGTCTAGAGAAAGTCTTACATGCATGGAACTGGAGGGTGTTCAAGGATTGTACTAGTTACAACCTAAGATCCATCGATAGGGGAAATTCCAAATGCCCATAGAACAGGAAGATAGACAGGTACACAGACTGTAGGATATTGACCCAAATGGAAAACTCAGCAGTGAAAATAAATCCACCAACATGGATGAATCTCATGAAAGTAAGTTATAAAAAAGGAACCACAGGGAAAGAGCATGCACATTGTGAGTCATTTGTACAAAGTTCACCAAGTGTGCAAAATGAAATCAGCATTTGTGGGAACAGCAGTCAGAACATCAAGTACTTCTTTATTTAGGGTGGTGGCTCTTTCTATCTAGGGTGGAAAGGTAGGAGGGAATGGAGACATGAGAGGCTGATAATGTTCCCCCTCCCCCTTTTTTTAAAGCTGGGATAAAAGCTCATGGGTGTTTGAAGTATCATTAGTATTTATTTCTGTCACATATGTTAGAAACAGTCTTGCAAGTGGTTCTGTGTTTAATAGTAACAAATTATAAAATAGAATATACATCATTTAAATACTTATTCTGTAATTTCAAGTTAGATGTGTTTGGACCAGGAATAAAACTGATAAATACAAAAGAAGTTTAAATCAGTCAGTTATACTTTTCATTAAGATAACACAAAAGATGGGTAAGGTGTGCCCTTCTTGTACACTGCTTGGCTAGCTAAGGTTTTGGGCCATCTGAAGCCCATTGCAGGCAGGCTCCACAGGGAACCACTAGCCCAGGCATTGTTGGGCACATGCAAAGGCCACACAGCTACCAATGGAGAATAAATGACGTTCTTCATAAATTTCACGGAGATGAGGAATGTATTACATTTTCATGGGAGCAGAAAGCATTTTTGCCTTCTTCCTCTGTGTTTGGGGATGCTAAGCACGTACTTTAGCAGGACCCCACCCTTCATGCTGGTCTACCTTTAGAGAACCATTTTGTTCTCCTCTTAGATTCTCTTACGTTTTATCTGCTGGACTTTTATTAAGCACTCAAAACTATTATTCCCTCCTCCAAATGCCTCACATTTGTCTCTGGATTTCTCACACTCTCTGCAACATTGAGCTTTACCAGAAAGCTATTCTGTACGCTCGTTTTTCTTCGCCTGAGTTTTCTACTTAGTTTCAGTTTTTAATGAGGTTATATTTCTAAGAACTTTGTCCCAGAGACTTATTCATTAGTTATGAAGATTTTATCCCTGTTAACTTTGTTGGAACTAATTTCTCTAATGGTCTAATTTGCTAAATTTCTCTGCCAAACTAATCCTCACGGCTGCAGGAAGCCAGAAAGAACTGGTGTGGTCTACCTGCTTTTCCTCACCTGTTCTATGAAGATGGTTGTTATTTGTCTTGATAAAACTTGGATGCCTAGAGACAAGCTTAAAATAAAAGATGGAAACTAAAGTGTCCCAGAATCCTCAGTAGAATGGTGCCCTTACTTTTGTGTTAACACTTTGCCTGGGTTTCTCTTTGTCCCTACCTAAATTCTGTATTATCATTTTCCTACAACCAGACTAACACAAATGACCAGGAAAGCAAGTCTCAAATGCAGAGGCTCAAATCTGGTGCAATACAAAGTGTCTAAAATCCACAGTAACCATGTCCTAAATCTATGGGCACAGAGACTAGTTCATGTTACAGAAGCACCCAGCCCCTTGGTAGTAATCTGGATTTCAACAATTTTACTGTGGCAGACTAAATCTAAGCTTCTATTAGACCATTACCTCCAAATTTTCTTTTTGATGTTCTTGATGATGAAAATGGGGGAAATACATAGTATCTACCAAACAAATTTGATCAAGTGTGTATGTGTACATGTACATACATGCGTGTGTGCATAGAGAGGTCATACATTGAAATTGGAGGTGACAAAATCATGTTAATAGGGAGGAAATGTGTTGTAGTAGTTCAGAGGCTGGGAAGAACTTCATACTGGCTTCTATTTTTGAGCTATTTTTTAGTGATAGCTCATGAATGTCTAGATCACCTGGCTGTCTCAGGAATCTTGAAAATTTAAAAACCAAGTCATAATACATGTAAGGTTGACAAGACCTTGTAAAACCTTATTAGCACAGATATATAAGCCTCATATGTACCTGAATACTAATAATATCAAGGTAGAAACTTGTAATAAACTGAGAACAAGTCCTTGAGTAACTTTGTTACAGATTTTCCTAACCAATAACCTAAGTATTATCCAGTTAGTGCATTAGCTTAAAATAGTCAAGCCATAAGTCACACAACTATGGATCGTGGTCCTGGATGAAGTCATTTAAATGTGTCTGTGAATTAGGATGTGCATGCTCTGATGAAGTGCAACTGTGTGCCCTGTAACTACAAAACACTGGCAAATCCCGAGACTAACTGCTGCGGCTGTGCCGAGAACCACTGCTGTGGCTGTGCTGAGAACCATTGCTCGGGCTGGGGCTCTATAAAAACTTTGCTCTCTATCTAGGCTTCTGCGACTTAGAAGTCCTGTACCTACTCAGCAGGGAGCCACTGAAACTGGTTTAAAATATGGCGACCTCTAAAGTCACGGGTGGTAGCAGGCTAGGGACTTGCTCCTTACCTCACTAGGCTCTGGTCATTTCTCCCAGGATCTCTGTGCAAGGATTAATTTATTTTATTTAATCACTCTTGAGCTGACTTTGCAGTACAATGCTGGCCCGGGCAGGTGGCTCGGTAGGTCAGGGTACTTACTGAGCACCCGAGTTCAACCCTCATACCACACATTTTGGAAGGAGACAGCCAATTCCCCCTCACTGTCCTTTGACCCCCAAGTGCATTCTGTGGTATGAGCATGCCTCCACCATAAATAAATCAACAAACATAATTCTATAAAAAGAATGTGCCATTCTGGTTTGGAGGGAAACTATAGAGGCAAGAAGCCATGTGAAGACCTTTCCTTCTGATTCCTCAGAGAGAGAAGCATAGGGCAGTGTTGGATCAGGCAGGGACTGTCTATATCTGGAGTCACTCCTGTCTGGGGTAAAATTCCACCCCTACAACCTTCCAGCTATCAGATAATTGTAGAGGATGGACGAAAACAAGATTTTCATTCTTCTTAATTTTGTAGTAGATGATGCCTTGATTTTGGAAACAGAATGATAGACAATAGCTGTGGTGGCGTGAATAACAAGCGCACTTCCCAAGAACAACTGGGTGGCAAGGCTTAGTGCAAGGACCCCAGATTTTAGAACCTCCAAGTCACAGCTTCCCTCTCCCTTTCTCTATGAACTTAAAAGGCAGGGAAAGAGGGCAAGGTTGAGTTCTAGATGTACAAGAAGAATTCAACTTAGTTATGTAGTTGCTGGTGCTGTTTGAGACAGGACAGGAATATATCTAAAGTTATGTTGTTTTGTTTTGAACCTGTTGATGCAGAATGAGTTATTCCATCAATCATCACCTGAGTATGACTGTTACTTTAAAAATCCCTCCTCATGTGCACTCAAACCGAAGCACCTAACTGCTCCAGTTTTTAAGAACAACCTATGTGCTAGAAGCTGAATCCCTTTCTCCTACTGTGCCTGGCTGCCCAATGTCAAAGTCCAAAGGCCAGTCAATAGAAAGGAAACATTCCCAGAGAGACAAGGCCATTTGATTAATGTGTGTGGAGGGGAGGAACATGAAAGGGAAAATAAATTTTGAAAGATTCAACCTCAATGGAAATGGAATTACTGAACTATAGAAGAATAATAGAGCTTGTCTCTATTTCAAACTATTTCTTAAATTTCTTTCCTCTCCCCTCTTCCCTTCATTTCCTCATGAGAAAAATACCAGTATGTTGAGGTTTATCAATCTGTAGACATTTATAAACAGAAAAACAAGAGACACTTTAGTCTTTTATCTTTTTTTGGTTTTTGAGGGTGTGAGTCATACTATTTTTCCCAGGATGGCCGCAAAGTTACTACAGCCTTGATTGTCATCCTCCTGCCTCAACCTCCCCAGTGCTGGCATTATAGGGATGCACCACCATACGGGGCTTAATGATGCAATTCTTTGTGTTTGACCAAATCTTTAAAAGCAAGGTTATGAAACAGAAAGGGTAAAACCTGCTTGTTTGAGAGCATGCCTCAACACCCTCCTGATGCCACAGTGGGGTTCTCATGAGGGTCAAGGAGCTCTGTAATGTGAGGCATCTTACCCTCATTCTGCCGTTCCTTATGGCTGGCCCATCCTCTGCCAATCTTAACACGTACAGATCCATTTTGTATTCCCTTCCTCCACGAATGCTGAATCCAAATCCTTTGGCTCCTTTCTCCATATCCACAGTGAAATAATCAAAATCCTTTGGGAGTGGGGAAAAATGGAAGATGGAATTGTTTAGCATTAGAGGGACTTCAGTGATCAATTTGCTTGTTCCCCTCTCTCTCATAGTTAATGTGTTCAAATAACATGTTGTTAAAAGACACCATCTGCTTTTACAAGACCCAGCTCCAAAGGCTCAAGTAGGTGAGAACAGAGGACTCTGTTAAAGCAAACAGCACAGCTTGGGTTGGCTTTCTTGATAAACTTGCACCTATTGCATGACATCATCCCTTCTAAATTTTCTCATTCATTATTGTTAGCAACATAAATAAGTCTGTCCAACAGTGATGTCTCTCTGTGAGTGTAAACTACAGTTTTATGAGCTGAAAAGTGAACTTGAATGGATTCTGACTGCATCTTTCAGTTGTACACACAACTGACCATCAACTCAGAGGATTAAAAAAAAATAAGTTTTTCTTCCCCCTAAAATGTAGTATGTCTAAGGCTTCCTGACTGTCACCATTCTTAAACTCTGTGGGGATAAAGTTGGTCCTTAATTTAATAATGGGACACAATATAATTGGATAGGATGGAAGTTGTACTTAGTTTCTATCTTGATATCTCATTACCAAGTGATGAATGTTTACCAGACATTGAGCTCTGGTCTTGCTGCCTTGCACAGAGGCTGAGCATTTACCATGGCCTATTGGAAAGAGACGCCCTTGAGGAACTGGAAGCTCTGAGTGGTCAAGGAAGTCTCCGGGGAATGTCCAGTGCCAGCCAAACCCTTTGTTGTGCACACAGGGACTTTGGCCACTGCAGTGGCTGCAGGGTGGATTGTAAAGGTATGCTTAGCTTGGCTCTTTACCACAGAGTGGGAGGTGGGAGGCCATTTAGAAACTATGGCTCTGAAAGACCCCGATGGCTGGAATATGTAAATTTTCTGCACTAGTAGCATTTTGGGGGTTTAGCAGGAGCTTACAAACAAAAGCTGTTGACAAAGCTTTTGGAGTTAGCTGGCTAACTATGGCTAAGTTCTTGGAGTTAGCTGGCTAATTATCACCAAGGATTAGTTTATCCGTGACTACCTACTCACTCTTGATTCATTATGGATGAATGTCCTGTTTATTCTGGAATAGATTTATTTATGCACTGAAGTTTTGGAGATGCACTTGTTCTCCCATACCGACACTGAGAACAGAGCCCTGGCCGTCTGCTCCAGCAGGGTGTCCTTTCTGCATCCCTTCTACAGCATGGCTCGCACATGAGGAAGTCTTAGTGAGGACCCTGTGGTCTCCAGCAGAGGTACCTGTGGCTGCCTGTAGTCTGACAGGGGGTACTGCCTGGTGTCTGGGGAGTGCTGCCGGTAGTCCAAGGCTGGGGGCTGCGGGTAGTCCCCTCCTGGGGGTTGCCTGTAGTCCAGCGGGGGTTGCCTGTAGTCTGTGAAGGGAGGCTGCCGGATGTCTGGCTTCACATCTTGCCTTGCTTTAACTTCTGACCTGTAACTAGATAAAGGAAAAGGGAGTTTGCTTTCATATTTCAGAACTCTGAGGAGATTAGAAAGACTCTAAGCATGGTCCAGCCACCACAGCTTGTGGGAACCCAATCTTTGAATTGGTCTCATTACATATTTAGGATTTAAGAAACTGTTAACAAATGTCATATTATATACTTACATTTGGCTCCTTAAGAAATCAACATAAACAGAGCAGTGGTGGTGCATGCCTTTAATCCCAGCACTCAGGAGGCAGAGGCAAGTGGATTTCTGTGAGTTCCAGGCCGTTTGGTCTACAGACCTAGTTCCATGACAGCCAGAGTTACACAGATAAACTTTGTCTCAAAAACCAAACCAAACCAAACCAAACCAAAACCAAACCAAACCAAACCAAAGAAACAAAAGACAAACAAACAAGAGAAATTGACATAAAAGTGATGTTTCCACCAGAATTTTGTGGGAAGGCATCGTGGGTATTTCTCTCTCACTTGGCTATTTAAACACTGCATAGTCAGGGGTTGGAGGGCTGGCTGCGTAATTCAGAGCTTGCACTGCTGCTGTAGAGGACTTGAGTTCAGTTCCCAGCACCCACGTCAGGCAGCCCACAACCACTTGTAATTCTAGCTCCAGGGAATCAGGCTCTTTTGCACTCCCCAGGTACTGCACTCATGTGCACAAACCCACACACAGACACACAGACATACACATGCATACATAATAAAAAACAAAACAAATCTTTAGAAGAAACCCAGCTGCACAATCACTGCAAATCAAGGGGATTAAACATGTCATGTCCCTCTCCCTCCTTCTTCCCTCTTCCTGTTTGCCTCCCCTGCCTTTCTCTCTGTCTCTGTCTGTTTCTGTCTCCCTCTCTCTCACATACAAACACAGTGCTTGGCACATCATCATGGAAACACAATTGAAATGATCACTAAGTAGTTTATAGACATGTTATTAACGGCTTTTTTAAAGTTTTATTTTATGTGTATGAATGTTTATATGTATGTATGTGTGAATGGTTGCATGTTGACCTTAGCAGCCAGAAGAGCGCATTAGTGCATGGAACTGGAGTTACAGAGGGTTATGAGGCACTGTGCACCTGCTGGGAACTCAGCCCCAGTCCTCTACAAGAGCAAGGGCTCTTAAGCACTGAGCCATCTCCCCAGTCCCAACCAGGGTTATTTTAACTGCCAAGTTGCATCTTTTGGGGGCATTTTAGATGTTAAAGACGTGACAGAAAGCAGTCATCAAATAGAGTGCAGGCCCGGAGTCCCAGCCTCACTGGGAAAACTGGAGCTTAGACCTGCAGAGGCCGAAGCATGAAAGCACAGCTCCTGGATCCCACTGTGGTCATGTGACGGGGGGAGGCGAGATGACCCAGTACGACATTCATTTCTAGCTTGTTTTTAGTCCTTACTCACGGATCAACACAGAGAGCAGAGGCAGAAGCTGGGAAATCTTCCAGACATCCCACGGCTCTAAGCTGAGGGTGCTCCCTGGTCACAGTGGGAGCGACAGCCAATCTCTGACATTGTGGGATCATGGGTACATGGGTAAGACGAGCCAAAACCTCAGCTTTTACATTTTATAGCTCATGGCCTGTTGCTGCAGTACAAATGTAATTAGATTAAAACAATATTCTGAAGAATTAGCAAAATATTTTCTTTTCTTTTCCTTTTTTTCCTAGATAAGGGCCAACTATGTAGCTCTGGCTGGTCTTGAATTTGTGATATGCCTCCATCAGCCTCCTGAGATGCTAGGATTGCAGGTGTATGATCCCATATCTGCTGGGATTAAGGGAATATTCAGCACACAAAAAAGGCTCAACATGTGTAGAATTTTATATAGAAGATGGCGTCTACTCGCTTGTGGTCTGATGCTGATTACTAGCAAATATCAAAACAAAAAGTCAGCTTAGCAGTTACCACTACTATAACCCAGCGCTTGGGGCGGGCACGTGGGAAATGCAGAACAGTGGATGTGTTTGTTCACTTGGGCTTCTTGGGAGGGGTTACTGAGTGGTTTCAATCCCCCCTCCGAGTAGGGTACGTTTGTTACTTAACCCTGCAGAGAGGAAGGATGTCCTTCTGTGACCTGCATAACTCAAGCTTTGCTTTCCTCCTCACTAGTCTGTCCACCTACTGAGGTGCAAGCTGTGAACAGAATTATTTAAAATACCATTTGAATAAGATGCTTAACTATGCAAAAGCATGCATTAAACAAAAGGAATCGAACTGGGTGGCATTTGCCAGTGTGTGGTGGTTCCCTTCTAGAAATGGCTAGCTCAGTGGTTTGGATGTCACCTGTTTTAAGGTATAGCATATAGCCACTTTATTTTTATCATCTGTGTGTTATTGGTATGAAATACCCATTTTGTGCTCCGTTTCCAACCAGATGTGCCACCAGTTACAGTAAAAGAGGTGAAATGTAAGACTCTCCCCACAGATTAGGCAAATGACTAGAAACAGGACGAGTGCAGCTCGCTGTGGCTGTCTTCTGGGCCACCAAGCACTCAGATTTCCCTCTACTCCCCTGTCATGTGTCAGGAATTCCAGGCAGCCTCAGACTGAAGAGCTCTTCAATGAGGAAAATGTACTTAACGTTGTATGAATTTGCTAACTTTTAAGTGGGTGACACACTGGCTAGAGCAAAAATTAGGCTGGACTGAATGTGTGAAACACTTCACTTTATGGAAAACATAGAATTAGATGATTGAAAATTAAAATAAAAAAACAGGCCAGGCTCCAGGCTGGGGAGGTGGGTCAAGTTGGGAAAGCACTTGCTCCATAAACATGAGGACCTGAGTTTGAATCCCTAGCACCTGTATGAAAGCCAGGCACAGTGGTGCCTGTAATCCCAGCACTTGGGAGGTGGAAACAGGAGGATCTGTGCGCCTTGCTGGCCAGACAATCTAACCAACTAGTGAGCTCCAGGTTCAGAGATAGACTGTTGCTCAAAACAGTAAGACAAAGAACTGGTTGAGAAGATATCCAACAAACCTCTGCCCTCTGTGTATGCTTGGACATGCACATGCATGCGCGCTCACACATGCACGCACACACACACACACACACACACACACACACACACACACACAGGAGAGAGAGGCTCTTAAGGGTTATTTTACATGTAAAAAAAGGTCACCAACATAATTCTTATATCTGTTAATTCCATCACTAAAGATACTTTAGAGAGATGGTAAAGACAGATGGCAAAGACAAATTCTGGTAAGCTTTTATGGCGTGATAAAGTTCTAAGACTAGGAAATGCTGCCCAGGAGAAATTCCACAGCTTGAGAGCCTTTTAGGAATCATTTCCAGGGGTAGGAGCTCATGAGATTTTAAGAACTACAGGCAGTTAACAGTGTCAGGCAGAGGGAGAAGTCTTCCCCAGAGAGAAGTTTCCTGATTGGCTATGCGGTGCTGAGTGGTCAGCCCCAGCAGCTCACACATGCAGGCAACACTGAAGGGTCTCAGCAGGCTGTATTCATGTGTTGATTTCTTTGTGTGTGTGAAACAGTAATGGTTAAAGAGAGGGAGGCCCGTACTTTGGGGGAGGAGCTGGAGATGGGAGAGGCAGGAAAGAGGAAGGGAAGAAATGAAATATTTATATTTTAACTCAACTTAAAAAACAATGAATCATTTTGGGGCTGGAGAGATGGCTCCATGGTTAAGAGCACTGGTTGCTCTTCCAAGGGTCCTGAGTTCAATTCCCAGAACCCACATGGCAGCTCATAATTGTCTGAGGCCATCTTTTGGTGTGCAGATGTACATGCAGTCAAAGTATTCATATACATAAAATATATAAATAAATAAATCTTAAAAAACCACTTCGGGTCTGGAGAGATGGCTTAGTGGTTAAAAGCACTGGCTGTTCTCCCAGGGGACCTTGGTTCAATTCCCAGCACCCATATGGCAGCTCTCAGTTGTCTGTAACTGTAGTCCCAGGGGATCTGATGCCCTCACACAGACACACATACAGGCCAAACACCAGGGCACATAAAATTTAAAAAAAGAGGAAGGAAGAAGAAAAAAGAATCATGTCCAGTCTTGAGTATCTAGGGTTCCAGGGGGGTGAACAAATATGTTTTCCAATGCTCTTCCACAGGCCTTGTCATTTTCAATGGCAAACATCAATTACCCTTGTTGGCGAACTCTGTTCTTTACGCTTAGTTTTGGAATATATTCTACAATAGTTCTCTTCTTTTTAAAGATATCCTTTAAATCTTGCTTTTACTTATGATCACTTTAGAATTATTTTGTGATTCCTGAGTGCATAGGGTAGCATAGGAAGTTAACCTGTGAGTAAATGAGATCACATACATTTTCCAATGCTCTTGGAAATCAATATCACTTATTCTAATTTGCAAAATAGAAATATTTAAGAAGATTGCCATTGTAGTTTCCCCCATTCTTGCATGGGAAATGGCTCACTCTGACATGTAGGTGGGCATGCCTTGTTCAGAAGAACTGTGTGAACTGACTTGGCAGAACTCTAGCCTAATCTAGAAACAGGTTAGAGATGCTGCCTGACACCATGGCCGTCTTTGGAGGAGACCATGAAAACGTTTCTGATTTCTGCAAAATCATTGAATTTTTTGTTCAAACATAAATGAATCACTGGTAACAATAAAAATGTAAGCCAGGGAACCCAAGCACAGGCCTGTAAAAGGCTCTGAGACTGGAGTGGCTGCTTCTCAGGCTGTTCACGTGACTGAGGTAAATGTGTTGTGGTTTGTAAACATTTGAATCATGTAAACATGCTAACTTCATATACAGAAATACTTCATTTTGTGGTCATGGGAGAAGTATTTGCAAAGACCATTGCTTCCATGTCAGGGAGAGGGAGACCTAGTTATAAGCTAGGAGGAGTTGGAACCCTCCACTCCTCGTCCTCTCGTGCTTTGCTCTTCACAGTGGAAGAACCTTTTCTGGAGAGAGGATGGCCAGTGCACAGGGGAGTTAACTAGCTGGTAGAGGTGAGATTACACACCCAAGGGTAGAAGTAAGACTCAAATCCAGGGTAGCTGCACTCGGAAACAAGAAGGATGACCAGATGAACTACAATGGCAAAGCCAAGAGCAGGAGTGTGAGATAGCTGAGGGCTGAAAGTGCGCTGAGTCTTCCCTCCAGCCTGGCATGGAGCCTGGGAAAGCCAGTGCCGTCTGTCCAGATGACACTGATGCAAGCAAGCTCAGCTGGGCTCAGGACTGAGGCCACCAGAACTTACCCTTCTTAGGAGCTGTCAGTCTCTTATCTCTGCATCATTTGCTCAATGGGGCTTCTCTTCCCTAGCATACATTAAAAACATAAGCAGCTAAGGACAGCCAGGCACTCACTTTCCATGAAAGCATATGGGAAAATCATAGTAGAATGGGTTTTATGGGAATGTGGTTCAAGGGAAATCATTGTTCTGAGAAGGTGTGAAGGATGGAGCCAGGGAGTTCTGAAAACCAGTCTTACTCCATCTTCACTGACAAGGCATGGGCATGGGAGTAGCCGTTCAGGAAATGCTGGAATCATAGGCTAAGGAGGCATTTGCATTCAGGTATGTTCTGCCTTTCTCCTGTTGGAGGAAGGAAAACATACTGGAACACATCCTTCTTTATTTCTCAAATGGCTCAACCCAAGCTGGGCTCTCTGTTACACACAACTCACAATAAGACATTTTCATAGGACATTCCTGTCTTCTAGTCTCATTATTAGTTCAGGAGGTCCCATGTATGGAATGGATAGCTCATTAGATGGTAGAGAGGACAGTGTAAAGTTCTCACTCAGTTAGCCGAAAGTGTGGACAGTTGTGATTGGCTAGGAGTTCTCTGCTTCCCCTCCCCTCCACACTGCCATTGAGCTTCAAAGTACCATGTTTATGGCTCAATGCTTTTCTGCAGCCATCTTTCCATTCTTAATCTGTTTTACCCTGCCAGCCATCAGTCTGCTCTGCAGAGGGACAAGTGACAGTCTTAGTAAAGAGAATCCAGAGGTGTCACTTGCCAGCCTGAAACCTATAGCAACTCCCTGCTCTATTAGGACAAACGAGAGGACTTTCAACATGCTTACCAGAGCCTTCGGGGTTGGCTTCACCCTCACTGGACTCATCTCTAGCTCTTCCATACCCTATTTCACAACAACCCTGGCCTTGCTCTGTCCTTCATGTTTGGGTTTCTCTCCTGCCAGAGGACCGACCCTTCTCATTCTAGAAGCTCCTTAACGCTCTTAGTCAGTTAACACAAACTAATCTGTGATGGCTCAGCATTCCTGCAGAGGAGCATCTCTACTGCGCAGGGCAGACGTTGAGTTATATTTACTAATGAAACAATATATTAATCTCCTCCCTGCTGAAACCATATAAAACTACACATAGTAAGTTGAGCTGTATGAAAATCTCTCTCACTGCTTGCTGTGAACTGTCCCCATACATTCCCGTATCACCTCTCAGACTCAGAAAATTCAGAGCAAACATTACCTGTTTTCATGTCCTTGTAGCTGAAGAGGTTGAGGAGGAGCTGGTTGGGCAACAGGGCTGTTGGGGGTAGCTGGGCTTGGCTGGGCCAGAGGGCTCTGCTGGGCCAGAGGGCTGTGCTGCTGGGCCATGGGACTT